>NC_073744.1:202429772-202742272 GCF_029784135.1 Toxorhynchites rutilus septentrionalis | reverse complement strand
ACAAAAATACAAAAATACAAAAATACAAAAATACAAAAATACAAAAATACAAAAATACAAAAATACAAAAATACAAAAATACAAAAATACAAAAATACAAAAATACAAAAATACAAAAATACAAAAATACAAAAATACAAAAATACAAAAATACAAAAATACAAAAATACTAAAATACTAAAATACTAAAATACTAAAATACTAAAATACTAAAATACTAAAATACTAAAATACTAAAATACTAAAATACTAAAATACTAAAATACTAAAATACTGAAATACTAAAATACTAAAATACTAAAATACTATAATACTATAATACTAAAATACTAAAATACTAAAATACTAAAATACTAAAATACTAAAATACTAAAATACTAAAATACTAAAATACTAAAATACTAAAATACTAAAATACTAAAATACTAAAATACTAAAATACTAAAATACTAAAATACTAAAATACTAAAATACTAAAATACTAAAATACTAAAATACTAAAATACTAAAATACTAAAATACTAAAATACTAAAATACTAAAATACTAAAATACTAAAATACTAAAATACTAAAATACTAAAATACTAAAATACTAAAATACTAAAATACTAAAATACTAAAATACTAAAATACTAAAATACTAAAATACTAAAATACTAAAATACTAAAATACTGAAATACTGAAATACTAAAATACTAAAATACTAAAATACTAAAATACTAAAATACTAAAATACTAAAATACTAAAATACTAAAATACTAAAATACTAAAATACTAAAATACTAAAATACTAAAATACTAAAATACTAAAATACTAAAATACTAAAATACTAAAATACTAAAATACTAAAATACTAAAATACTAAAATACTAAAATACTAAAATACTAAAATACTAAAATACTAAAATACTAAAATACTAAAATACTAAAATACTAAAATACTAAAATACTAAAATACTAAAATACTAAAATACTAAAATACTAAAATACTAAAATACTAAAATACTAAAATACTAAAATACTAAAATACTAAAATACTAAAATGATAACAAAAAAAACCAACCTACAAAAACAAAAACCTTTGAAACCCTTGAAAATCTTGAAATACCTTGAAAAAACCTTCAAAACATTACGAACCTTGAAATCTTAAAACTTTAAAAAACTTTAATCACCTTGAAAAAGCTTTAAAAAATCATAAAAACCTTGAAACCCTTCAAAAACCATGAAAGCCCTTGAAAACCCTCAAAAACATTTAAAAAAAACTAGAAAAATCTTGAATACCTTCAAAAACATTAAAAAATTTTGAAAGCTAAAAAAAAAACTTTGAAAACCTTGAATAATCCCGAATAATCTTGAAAAACTTAAGAAAGCCTTGGGAAACCTCGAAAGTCTTGGAACAACTTGAAAGTCCTTAAAAAACAAAACAAAAAACATGGAAAACCCTGAAAGTCCTTGAAAAACTAGAAAATCCTTCAAAAACATTCAAAATATCTTGAAAGTTATTCAAAAACCTTGAACCCCACTTGAAGACATTGAAAAATCTTGAAAAAGTTTGAAACACTTTGAAAACCTTGAAACCCTTGTAAAACCCTTAAAAAACTTTCAAAAACATTGGGAAACCTAGAAAGCCATTAAAAAAACTTGAAAACCTTGAATGACCTAGAAAAACTTTGACAAGCCTTCAAAAAAAAATTTTTTTAATTTGTTGATTTATCATTTCGGGTATTATTTGCGAATACGTCGAAATTTAATAAACAACTCTTTAGTAAAAAGTCCCGAAATACGAAAATACGAATGGCAACTAAAAGCATCGAAGGTGTGCTATTCACATGTACAGGAAATGAACAAGTTCTAAGTTTAGCACAACGAAAACAAGCAAAACACAAAGGCAAACACTGATGGCTAGAAACGACCAATAATCATTTGCACTCTTCTCTTTTGTTGTCTGCGTTGCCATGGCTCGGAGGGTTGTGTTAACTGCAATGCCAGATGCACTGCAAGTGAAATATTCGCTAGCGTTCTCAGCTCAAGGGGAAACATAAAACACAAAACGAGCAGAATAAGCGACCTTTCTCATTTCTGACACAGAAAGATTTTGAGAATTTTCCTAAGAGGATATGCAATACTTATACGCTAGCAACAGCTTACTTACTATGCAAGGGTGGAGTTTAGTTTGCAAATATTCTCTTTTCGCTATTCCCTTTTGGTTTTTTTCTATTCTAGCCGTTGCATAAGTTGCCCGTTATTGACAGCTCTGTTTGGGAAGGCACACAAATTGACAGAACAAATGTATGGGAAAATTGGAACGCTTCCAATATTCATCAATTTAAACCATATACAGACTATGGGATTGTATTGTATAGCATATCAAACAAATCTTAGATAATTTCCGATTCGATTGGTATGCAAACCGTTAAAATCCGTTCGTAGCAAAAATAGTTATTAACGTTAACTTTATTTCATTAAAACGTGACCTGTTTTCCGATTTGACACGCTTAATATAAGACGTATTTCTACGTCAAACTCGTAAAAATCGTGAAAACCAGAAAAAACTTGAGAACCCTGAAAAACCTTGAAGAACTTAGAAATCCCTTCAGAGCCCTTGGAAAACCTTGAAAACCCTAACAAAAACTTGAAACCCTTAAAAAGTGTCGAAAAACTATGAAAATCTTGGTAAACCCATGAAACCCTTGAAAAACCATAACAGAGCTTAAAAACCCTCAAACTTCAAAAACCATGAAAGTGTTTGAACAATCTTGAGAATTCCTCAAAAATGAGATGAACCTTGAAAAACCTAGAAAAACCTTAAAAGCATTGAAAACTCATGAAAACCGTGAAAAAACTTAAAAAACTATGAAAAACCAGAAAATTTTGAAAACCTCCAAAAACATTGAAAAACTGTTAAAGCCATTAAAAAGCCTTGAAATCCTTGAATAACCTAGAAAAACCATGAAAAGTCTTCAAAAAAAACCGTGGAAACCGTGAACAACCTTGAAAAGGCTTGAAAAGCCTTGAAAACCAATGAAAATCCAGAAAAACTTCGAAACCGGAAAAACCTTAAGAGCTTTGAAATCCCTTGAAAGTCCTTTAAAAACCTAGAACATCATGAATGCCTTGAAACCCTGAAATAGTATTGAAAAACTTTGAAAACCTTGGAAAAACCCTGAACCATTGTAAAATCTTGAAAATCCATTTAAAAAACCTTGACATCCTAGAAAAACATGAAAAAACCTTAAAAACCCTTAAAAAACTTGTTTAAAATCTTGAAAAATCTAGAAAAACCTAGTAAAACCTTGAAAAGCTGTAAAAACCCGTAAAAACCGTGGAAAAATTTGAAAAAGCTTGAAAAACTGTCAAAAACCAGAAAAATTTAAAAACTTTCAAAAACATTGAAAAACCTCTGGAACCCTTCAAAACCTTTGAAAGTGTCTAAAAAACCTTGAAAACCCTTGAAAAAACGAAAAAAAAAATCTTGAAAACACCAGAAAAACCGTGAAGAACCTTGAAAAAGCTTGAAAAACCAGAAAAACTTGATCACCGTGAAAAACCTTACAAAACCTTGAAACTCTTAATAAACTTTGAAAGTGTTTAAAACCTTGGAAGGTCTTAAAAACGACAAAAACATTAAAAACCCTAGCAAAACCTTGAAAAGCCTTCAAAAATCGTGAAAACCGTGAAAAACCTTGAAAAATGCTTGAAAAACTATGAAAAACCATAAATAACAGGAAAACCTTAAAGCCCTTGCAAAACCCTCAAAGTCCTTAAGAAACCTTGAAACCCATAAAAAGCTTTGAAAACCCTTGAATGCCCTTAAAAAACTTAGAAACCCTTAAAAAACCTTACACAACATTGAAATCCTTAAAAATCTTGAAAAATCTTGAAAAACTTTCGAAGTGTTCAAAAACCTTGAAAGGCCTTAAAAAACGATATAAATCTTCAAAAATCGTGAAAACCGTGAAAAACCTTGAAAAGGCTTAAAAAATTATGAAAAACAAGAAACCATAAAACTTGAAACCCGTGAAAAACCTTAAGAAAAACCCTAAAAACCTTGAATAACTTTCCATTCAGCCCGCATCAAGAGCGTTTTCACAATATCAGTGTCGGTCCCAGCTCCCAAAGATACTTATGGTATGAACAGGAAATAGTCAGGAATTCGACTAGAAAGTAATCATATTATGTTAACCCTTTCACTAGGGCAGTGTGCTCCGTCGAAGTGCTACCGCTAAACGGAGCACTGCGCCTGAAACTATGCATATCGCGCTGTTGTGATCGATGTGCAGTACAGGGAATCTTCGATATAACGTACTCATTATCGAAGTCCAAAAAAAATATTTTTTTTAATTTTTTTTCTGAAAGAACAATAAATTATCTGTATTTTGATACTAACGCTTGTGTTGTAACTTTAACCAATCCTGAAATACAACAGTTTTGTGATTCCGGATTCTAAATGCATCTAACTTCAATCAACAGAACGAAGGAAAACATCATGAGAAAAGTTGGCTTCGTCTTCTTATTGATTTTATTCATCAACCTTACTCAAACAGCAACACAATAAAGTAATTTAACCTACGTTTCAGAGTTCTTTATTATGCTTCGATATAACGTACAATTCGATACAACGTACAATTTTGAAAGTAAAATGTACGTTATATCGAAGTTACCCTGTATCACCCTGATGTCGTCTATAGACGACGCTCGTACACACAAGTCATCGCGCGGTGTCGGCTATAGACGACGCTCGTGGCGAAAGGGTTAAACATACAAAAACAAATCGTATGTTTATAAACGGTTTCATTTTTTATTTTCTTAATTTATAACTGACAGTCCCAGTCAGTCAGCCCCTAGGGACCGACGTGGGGCTCAACGTGTTAAAAAACCTTGGAAAATCTTGAAACCGTAGAAAAAACTTTAAAAGTGCTTAAAAACCTCCAAAAATCTTGAAAGCCCTTGAAAAACCTTGAAAAGCCTTGAAAACTTTGAATAACCCTGTAAAACATTGAGAATCTTTAAAATCCTTGGAACCCTTAAAAAACCTTCAAAAATCTCAAAAACCCGGAAAACCTTAAAAGTCTTGAAAAATGTAGAAAAATCTTGAAAAATCTAGAAATAAACCTTGAAAAACTATACAAACCCTGAAAAATCTTCAAAAATCTTAAAAAACGTTGGAAAACTTTGCAAAAATCTTCAAAACAATTAAAATAAAACAATTTGGAAAAAACTAGAAGTGAGTCATATCTGTGATATAACCGCAAGATAGACGTAGAACTACCGCTCGCTTGGTAATCTTCTGTTCGAATTTTTTCAACTTTGAAAAGTTAAAAAGTTGAAAAGTTGAAAAGTTCAAAAGTTGAAAAGCTGAAAAGTTGAAAAGTTGAAAAGCTGAATAGTTGAACAGGTGAAAAAGCTGAAAAGTTGAAAAGTTGAAATGATGAAAAGTTGAAAATTTGAAAAGATGAAAAGTTGAAAAGTTGAAAAATTGAACAGTTGAAATTTGAAAAGTTGAAAAGTTGAAAAGTTGAAAAGTTGAAAAGTTGAAAAGTTGAAAATTTGAAAAGTTGAAAAGTTGAAAATTTGAAAAGTTGAAAAGTTGAAAAGTTGAATAGTTGAAAAGGTGAAAAGGTGAAAAAGCTGAAAAGTTGAAAATTTGAAAAGTTGAAAAGTTGAAAAGTTGAAAAGTTGAAAAGTTGAAAAGTTGAAAAGTTGAAAAGTTGAAAAGTTGAAAAGTTGAAAAATTGAACAGTTGAAATTTGAAAAGTTGAAAAGTTGAAAAGTTGAAAAGTTGAAAAGTTGAAAAGTTGAAAATTTGAAAAGTTGAAAAGTTGAAAATTTGAAAAGTTGAAAAGTTGAAAAGTTGAATAGTTGAAAAGGTGAAAAGGTGAAAAAGCTGAAAAGTTGAAAATTTGAAAAGTTGAAAAGTTGAAAAGTTGAAAAGTTGAAAAGTTGAAAAGTTGAAAAGTTGAAAAGTTGAAAAGTTGAAAAGTTGAAAAGTTGAAAAGTCGAAAAGTTGAGAAGTTGAAAAGTTGAAAAGTTGAAAATTTGAAAAGTTGAAAAGTTGAAAAGTTGAAAATTTGAAAAGTTGAAAAGTTGAAAAGTTGAAAAGTTGAAAAGTTGAAAAGTTGAAAAGTTGAAAAGTTGAATAGTTGAAAAGGTGAAAAGGTGAAAAAGCTGAAAAAGCTGAAAAGTTGAAAAGTTGAAAAGTTGAAAAGATGAAAAGTTGAAAAGTTGAAAAATTGACAATTTGAAGCATTGAAAATTGAAAAATAAAAAAAAAAGAGAAAAATTGATAAATTCAAATATAATATCTGGTTTTCCGCTATTATTTGATAAGTTAGGTTACATTTCAATAATGAAACGATTACCGGAAAACCTTAAAAGTCTTGAAAAATGTAGAAAAATCTTGAAAAATCTAGAAATAAACCTTGAAAAACTATACAAACCCTGAAAAACATTGAAAAATCTTTAAAAATCTTAAAAAACGTTGGAAAAGTTTGCAAAAATCTTCAAAACAATTAAAATAAAACAATTTGGAAAAAACTAGAAGTGAGTCATATCTGTGATATAACCGCAAGATAGACGTAGAACTACCGCTCGCTTGGTAATCTTCTGTTCGAATTTTTTCAAAATTAAAATAAATTTTGAAAATTTCAAAAAGTTGAAAAGTTAAAAAGTTGAAAAATTGAAGAGTTGAAGAGTTGAAGAGTTGAAGAGTTGAAGAGTTGAAGAGTTGAAGAGTTGAAAAGTTGAAGAGTTGAAGAGTTGAAGAGTTGAAGAGTTGAAAAGTTGAAAAGTTGAAAAGTTGAAAAGTTGAATAGTTGAAAAGGCGAAAAAGCTGAAAAGTTGAAAAGTTGAAATGGTGAAAAGTTGAAAAGTTGAAAAGTTGAAAAGATGAAAAGTTGAAAAGTTGAAAAGTTGAAAAGTTGAGAAGTTGAAAAGTTGAAAAGTTGAAAAGTTGAAAATTTGAAAAGTTGAAAAGTTGAAAAGTTGAAAAGTTGAAAAGTTGAAAAGTTGAAAAGTTGAAAAGTTGAAAAGTTGAATAGTTGAAAAGGTGAAAAGGTGAAAAAGCTGAAAAAGCTGAAAAGTTGAAAAGTTGAAAAGTTGAAAAGATGAAAAGTTGAAAAGTTGAAAAATTGACAATTTGAAGCATTGAAAATTGAAAAATAAAAAAAAAGAGAAAAATTGATAAATTCAAATATAATATCTGGTTTTCCGCTATTATTTGATAAGTTAGGTTACATTTCAATAATGAAACGATTACCGGAAAACCTTAAAAGTCTTGAAAAATGTAGAAAAATCTTGAAAAATCTAGAAATAAACCTTGAAAAACTATACAAACCCTGAAAAACATTGAAAAATCTTTAAAAATCTTAAAAAACGTTGGAAAAGTTTGCAAAAATCTTCAAAACAATTAAAATAAAACAATTTGGAAAAAACTAGAAGTGAGTCATATCTGTGATATAACCGCAAGATAGACGTAGAACTACCGCTCGCTTGGTAATCTTCTGTTCGAATTTTTTCAAAATTAAAATAAATTTTGAAAATTTCAAAAAGTTGAAAAGTTAAAAAGTTGAAAAATTGAAGAGTTGAAGAGTTGAAGAGTTGAAGAGTTGAAGAGTTGAAGAGTTGAAGAGTTGAAGAGTTGAAAAGTTGAAGAGTTGAAGAGTTGAAGAGTTGAAGAGTTGAAAAGTTGAAAAGTTGAAAAGTTGAAAAGTTGAATAGTTGAAAAGGCGAAAAAGCTGAAAAGTTGAAAAGTTGAAATGGTGAAAAGTTGAAAAGTTGAAAAGTTGAAAAGATGAAAAGTTGAAAAGTTGAAAAGTTGAAAAGTTGAGAAGTTGAAAAGTTGAAAAGTTGAAAAGTTGAAAATTTGAAAAGTTGAAAAGTTGAAAAGTTGAAAAGTTGAAAAGTTGAAAAGTTGAAAAGTTGAAAAGTTGAAAAGTTGAATAGTTGAAAAGGTGAAAAGGTGAAAAAGCTGAAAAAGCTGAAAAGTTGAAAAGTTGAAAAGTTGAAAAGATGAAAAGTTGAAAAGTTGAAAAATTGACAATTTGAAGCATTGAAAATTGAAAAATAAAAAAAAAAGAGAAAAATTGATAAATTCAAATATAATATCTGGTTTTCCGCTATTATTTGATAAGTTAGGTTACATTTCAATAATGAAACGATTACCGGAAAACCTTAAAAGTCTTGAAAAATGTAGAAAAATCTTGAAAAATCTAGAAATAAACCTTGAAAAACTATACAAACCCTGAAAAACATTGAAAAATCTTTAAAAATCTTAAAAAACGTTGGAAAAGTTTGCAAAAATCTTCAAAACAATTAAAATAAAACAATTTGGAAAAAACTAGAAGTGAGTCATATCTGTGATATAACCGCAAGATAGACGTAGAACTACCGCTCGCTTGGTAATCTTCTGTTCGAATTTTTTCAAAATTAAAATAAATTTTGAAAATTTCAAAAAGTTGAAAAGTTAAAAAGTTGAAAAATTGAAGAGTTGAAGAGTTGAAGAGTTGAAGAGTTGAAGAGTTGAAGAGTTGAAGAGTTGAAGAGTTGAAAAGTTGAAGAGTTGAAGAGTTGAAGAGTTGAAGAGTTGAAAAGTTGAAAAGTTGAAAAGTTGAAAAGTTGAATAGTTGAAAAGGCGAAAAAGCTGAAAAGTTGAAAAGTTGAAATGGTGAAAAGTTGAAAAGTTGAAAAGTTGAAAAGATGAAAAGTTGAAAAGTTGAAAAGTTGAAAAGTTGAGAAGTTGAAAAGTTGAAAAGTTGAAAAGTTGAAAATTTGAAAAGTTGAAAAGTTGAAAAGTTGAAAAGTTGAAAAGTTGAAAAGTTGAAAAGTTGAAAAGTTGAAAAGTTGAATAGTTGAAAAGGTGAAAAGGTGAAAAAGCTGAAAAAGCTGAAAAGTTGAAAAGTTGAAAAGTTGAAAAGATGAAAAGTTGAAAAGTTGAAAAATTGACAATTTGAAGCATTGAAAATTGAAAAATAAAAAAAAAGAGAAAAATTGATAAATTCAAATATAATATCTGGTTTTCCGCTATTATTTGATAAGTTAGGTTACATTTCAATAATGAAACGATTACCGGAAAACCTTAAAAGTCTTGAAAAATGTAGAAAAATCTTGAAAAATCTAGAAATAAACCTTGAAAAACTATACAAACCCTGAAAAACATTGAAAAATCTTTAAAAATCTTAAAAAACGTTGGAAAAGTTTGCAAAAATCTTCAAAACAATTAAAATAAAACAATTTGGAAAAAACTAGAAGTGAGTCATATCTGTGATATAACCGCAAGATAGACGTAGAACTACCGCTCGCTTGGTAATCTTCTGTTCGAATTTTTTCAAAATTAAAATAAATTTTGAAAATTTCAAAAAGTTGAAAAGTTAAAAAGTTGAAAAATTGAAGAGTTGAAGAGTTGAAGAGTTGAAGAGTTGAAGAGTTGAAGAGTTGAAGAGTTGAAGAGTTGAAAAGTTGAAGAGTTGAAGAGTTGAAGAGTTGAAGAGTTGAAAAGTTGAAAAGTTGAAAAGTTGAAAAGTTGAATAGTTGAAAAGGCGAAAAAGCTGAAAAGTTGAAAAGTTGAAATGGTGAAAAGTTGAAAAGTTGAAAAGTTGAAAAGATGAAAAGTTGAAAAGTTGAAAAGTTGAAAAGTTGAGAAGTTGAAAAGTTGAAAAGTTGAAAAGTTGAAAATTTGAAAAGTTGAAAAGTTGAAAAGTTGAAAAGTTGAAAAGTTGAAAAGTTGAAAAGTTGAAAAGTTGAAAAGTTGAATAGTTGAAAAGGTGAAAAGGTGAAAAAGCTGAAAAAGCTGAAAAGTTGAAAAGTTGAAAAGTTGAAAAGATGAAAAGTTGAAAAGTTGAAAAATTGACAATTTGAAGCATTGAAAATTGAAAAATAAAAAAAAAAGAGAAAAATTGATAAATTCAAATATAATATCTGGTTTTCCGCTATTATTTGATAAGTTAGGTTACATTTCAATAATGAAACGATTACCGGAAAACCTTAAAAGTCTTGAAAAATGTAGAAAAATCTTGAAAAATCTAGAAATAAACCTTGAAAAACTATACAAACCCTGAAAAACATTGAAAAATCTTTAAAAATCTTAAAAAACGTTGGAAAAGTTTGCAAAAATCTTCAAAACAATTAAAATAAAACAATTTGGAAAAAACTAGAAGTGAGTCATATCTGTGATATAACCGCAAGATAGACGTAGAACTACCGCTCGCTTGGTAATCTTCTGTTCGAATTTTTTCAAAATTAAAATAAATTTTGAAAATTTCAAAAAGTTGAAAAGTTAAAAAGTTGAAAAATTGAAGAGTTGAAGAGTTGAAGAGTTGAAGAGTTGAAGAGTTGAAGAGTTGAAGAGTTGAAGAGTTGAAAAGTTGAAGAGTTGAAGAGTTGAAGAGTTGAAGAGTTGAAAAGTTGAAAAGTTGAAAAGTTGAAAAGTTGAATAGTTGAAAAGGCGAAAAAGCTGAAAAGTTGAAAAGTTGAAATGGTGAAAAGTTGAAAAGTTGAAAAGTTGAAAAGATGAAAAGTTGAAAAGTTGAAAAGTTGAAAAGTTGAGAAGTTGAAAAGTTGAAAAGTTGAAAAGTTGAAAATTTGAAAAGTTGAAAAGTTGAAAAGTTGAAAAGTTGAAAAGTTGAAAAGTTGAAAAGTTGAAAAGTTGAAAAGTTGAATAGTTGAAAAGGTGAAAAGGTGAAAAAGCTGAAAAAGCTGAAAAGTTGAAAAGTTGAAAAGTTGAAAAGATGAAAAGTTGAAAAGTTGAAAAATTGACAATTTGAAGCATTGAAAATTGAAAAATAAAAAAAAAGAGAAAAATTGATAAATTCAAATATAATATCTGGTTTTCCGCTATTATTTGATAAGTTAGGTTACATTTCAATAATGAAACGATTACCGGAAAACCTTAAAAGTCTTGAAAAATGTAGAAAAATCTTGAAAAATCTAGAAATAAACCTTGAAAAACTATACAAACCCTGAAAAACATTGAAAAATCTTTAAAAATCTTAAAAAACGTTGGAAAAGTTTGCAAAAATCTTCAAAACAATTAAAATAAAACAATTTGGAAAAAACTAGAAGTGAGTCATATCTGTGATATAACCGCAAGATAGACGTAGAACTACCGCTCGCTTGGTAATCTTCTGTTCGAATTTTTTCAAAATTAAAATAAATTTTGAAAATTTCAAAAAGTTGAAAAGTTAAAAAGTTGAAAAATTGAAGAGTTGAAGAGTTGAAGAGTTGAAGAGTTGAAGAGTTGAAGAGTTGAAGAGTTGAAGAGTTGAAGAGTTGAAAAGTTGAAGAGTTGAAGAGTTGAAGAGTTGAAGAGTTGAAAAGTTGAAAAGTTGAAAAGTTGAAAAGTTGAATAGTTGAAAAGGCGAAAAAGCTGAAAAGTTGAAAAGTTGAAATGGTGAAAAGTTGAAAAGTTGAAAAGTTGAAAAGATGAAAAGTTGAAAAGTTGAAAAGTTGAAAAGTTGAGAAGTTGAAAAGTTGAAAAGTTGAAAAGTTGAAAATTTGAAAAGTTGAAAAGTTGAAAAGTTGAAAAGTTGAAAAGTTGAAAAGTTGAAAAGTTGAATAGTTGAAAAGGTGAAAAGGTGAAAAAGCTGAAAAAGCTGAAAAGTTGAAAAGTTGAAAAGTTGAAAAGATGAAAAGTTGAAAAGTTGAAAAATTGACAATTTGAAGCATTGAAAATTGAAAAATAAAAAAAAATAAAAAAATTGATAAATTCAAATATAATATCTGGTTTTCCGCTATTATTTGATAAGTTAGGTTACATTTCAATAATGAAACGATTACCGGAAAACCTTAAAAGTCTTGAAAAATGTAGAAAAATCTTGAAAAATCTAGAAATAAACCTTGAAAAACTATACAAACCCTGAAAAACATTGAAAAATCTTTAAAAATCTTAAAAAACGTTGGAAAAGTTTGCAAAAATCTTCAAAACAATTAAAATAAAACAATTTGGAAAAAACTAGAAGTGAGTCATATCTGTGATATAACCGCAAGATAGACGTAGAACTACCGCTCGCTTGGTAATCTTCTGTTCGAATTTTTTCAAAATTAAAATAAATTTTGAAAATTTCAAAAAGTTGAAAAGTTAAAAAGTTGAAAAATTGAAGAGTTGAAGAGTTGAAGAGTTGAAGAGTTGAAGAGTTGAAGAGTTGAAGAGTTGAAGAGTTGAAGAGTTGAAAAGTTGAAGAGTTGAAGAGTTGAAGAGTTGAAGAGTTGAAAAGTTGAAAAGTTGAAAAGTTGAAAAGTTGAATAGTTGAAAAGGCGAAAAAGCTGAAAAGTTGAAAAGTTGAAATGGTGAAAAGTTGAAAAGTTGAAAAGTTGAAAAGATGAAAAGTTGAAAAGTTGAAAAGTTGAAAAGTTGAGAAGTTGAAAAGTTGAAAAGTTCAAAAGTTGAAAATTTGAAAAGTTGAAAAGTTGAAAAGTTGAAAAGTTGAAAAGTTGAAAAGTTGAAAAGTTGAAAAGTTGAAAAGTTGAATAGTTGAAAAGGTGAAAAGGTGAAAAAGCTGAAAAAGCTGAAAAGTTGAAAAGTTGAAAAGTTGAAAAGATGAAAAGTTGAAAAGTTGAAAAATTGACAATTTGAAGCATTGAAAATTGAAAAATAAAAAAAAAGAGAAAAATTGATAAATTCAAATATAATATCTGGTTTTCCGCTATTATTTGATAAGTTAGGTTACATTTCAATAATGAAACGATTACCGGAAAACCTTAAAAGTCTTGAAAAATGTAGAAAAATCTTGAAAAATCTAGAAATAAACCTTGAAAAACTATACAAACCCTGAAAAACATTGAAAAATCTTTAAAAATCTTAAAAAACGTTGGAAAAGTTTGCAAAAATCTTCAAAACAATTAAAATAAAACAATTTGGAAAAAACTAGAAGTGAGTCATATCTGTGATATAACCGCAAGATAGACGTAGAACTACCGCTCGCTTGGTAATCTTCTGTTCGAATTTTTTCAAAATTAAAATAAATTTTGAAAATTTCAAAAAGTTGAAAAGTTAAAAAGTTGAAAAATTGAAGAGTTGAAGAGTTGAAGAGTTGAAGAGTTGAAGAGTTGAAGAGTTGAAGAGTTGAAGAGTTGAAAAGTTGAAGAGTTGAAGAGTTGAAGAGTTGAAGAGTTGAAAAGTTGAAAAGTTGAAAAGTTGAAAAGTTGAATAGTTGAAAAGGCGAAAAAGCTGAAAAGTTGAAAAGTTGAAATGGTGAAAAGTTGAAAAGTTGAAAAGTTGAAAAGATGAAAAGTTGAAAAGTTGAAAAGTTGAAAAGTTGAGAAGTTGAAAAGTTGAAAAGTTGAAAAGTTGAAAATTTGAAAAGTTGAAAAGTTGAAAAGTTGAAAAGTTGAAAAGTTGAAAAGTTGAAAAGTTGAAAAGTTGAAAAGTTGAATAGTTGAAAAGGTGAAAAGGTGAAAAAGCTGAAAAAGCTGAAAAGTTGAAAAGTTGAAAAGTTGAAAAGATGAAAAGTTGAAAAGTTGAAAAATTGACAATTTGAAGCATTGAAAATTGAAAAATAAAAAAAAAAGAGAAAAATTGATAAATTCAAATATAATATCTGGTTTTCCGCTATTATTTGATAAGTTAGGTTACATTTCAATAATGAAACGATTACCGGAAAACCTTAAAAGTCTTGAAAAATGTAGAAAAATCTTGAAAAATCTAGAAATAAACCTTGAAAAACTATACAAACCCTGAAAAACATTGAAAAATCTTTAAAAATCTTAAAAAACGTTGGAAAAGTTTGCAAAAATCTTCAAAACAATTAAAATAAAACAATTTGGAAAAAACTAGAAGTGAGTCATATCTGTGATATAACCGCAAGATAGACGTAGAACTACCGCTCGCTTGGTAATCTTCTGTTCGAATTTTTTCAAAATTAAAATAAATTTTGAAAATTTCAAAAAGTTGAAAAGTTAAAAAGTTGAAAAATTGAAGAGTTGAAGAGTTGAAGAGTTGAAGAGTTGAAGAGTTGAAGAGTTGAAGAGTTGAAGAGTTGAAAAGTTGAAGAGTTGAAGAGTTGAAGAGTTGAAGAGTTGAAAAGTTGAAAAGTTGAAAAGTTGAAAAGTTGAATAGTTGAAAAGGCGAAAAAGCTGAAAAGTTGAAAAGTTGAAATGGTGAAAAGTTGAAAAGTTGAAAAGTTGAAAAGATGAAAAGTTGAAAAGTTGAAAAGTTGAAAAGTTGAGAAGTTGAAAAGTTGAAAAGTTGAAAAGTTGAAAATTTGAAAAGTTGAAAAGTTGAAAAGTTGAAAAGTTGAAAAGTTGAAAAGTTGAAAAGTTGAAAAGTTGAAAAGTTGAATAGTTGAAAAGGTGAAAAGGTGAAAAAGCTGAAAAAGCTGAAAAGTTGAAAAGTTGAAAAGTTGAAAAGATGAAAAGTTGAAAAGTTGAAAAATTGACAATTTGAAGCATTGAAAATTGAAAAATAAAAAAAAAGAGAAAAATTGATAAATTCAAATATAATATCTGGTTTTCCGCTATTATTTGATAAGTTAGGTTACATTTCAATAATGAAACGATTACCGGAAAACCTTAAAAGTCTTGAAAAATGTAGAAAAATCTTGAAAAATCTAGAAATAAACCTTGAAAAACTATACAAACCCTGAAAAACATTGAAAAATCTTTAAAAATCTTAAAAAACGTTGGAAAAGTTTGCAAAAATCTTCAAAACAATTAAAATAAAACAATTTGGAAAAAACTAGAAGTGAGTCATATCTGTGATATAACCGCAAGATAGACGTAGAACTACCGCTCGCTTGGTAATCTTCTGTTCGAATTTTTTCAAAATTAAAATAAATTTTGAAAATTTCAAAAAGTTGAAAAGTTAAAAAGTTGAAAAATTGAAAAGTTGAAGAGTTGAAGAGTTGAAGAGTTGAAGAGTTGAAGAGTTGAAGAGTTGAAGAGTTGAAGAGTTGAAAAGTTGAAGAGTTGAAGAGTTGAAGAGTTGAAGAGTTGAAAAGTTGAAAAGTTGAAAAGTTGAAAAGTTGAATAGTTGAAAAGGCGAAAAAGCTGAAAAGTTGAAAAGTTGAAATGGTGAAAAGTTGAAAAGTTGAAAAGTTGAAAAGATGAAAAGTTGAAAAGTTGAAAAGTTGAAAAGTTGAGAAGTTGAAAAGTTGAAAAGTTGAAAAGTTGAAAATTTGAAAAGTTGAAAAGTTGAAAAGTTGAAAAGTTGAAAAGTTGAAAAGTTGAAAAGTTGAATAGTTGAAAAGGTGAAAAGGTGAAAAAGCTGAAAAAGCTGAAAAGTTGAAAAGTTGAAAAGTTGAAAAGATGAAAAGTTGAAAAGTTGAAAAATTGACAATTTGAAGCATTGAAAATTGAAAAATAAAAAAAAATAAAAAAATTGATAAATTCAAATATAATATCTGGTTTTCCGCTATTATTTGATAAGTTAGGTTACATTTCAATAATGAAACGATTACCGGAAAACCTTAAAAGTCTTGAAAAATGTAGAAAAATCTTGAAAAATCTAGAAATAAACCTTGAAAAACTATACAAACCCTGAAAAACATTGAAAAATCTTTAAAAATCTTAAAAAACGTTGGAAAAGTTTGCAAAAATCTTCAAAACAATTAAAATAAAACAATTTGGAAAAAACTAGAAGTGAGTCATATCTGTGATATAACCGCAAGATAGACGTAGAACTACCGCTCGCTTGGTAATCTTCTGTTCGAATTTTTTCAAAATTAAAATTAATTTTGAAAATTTCAAAAAGTTGAAAAATTGAAGAGTTGAAGAGTTGAAGAGTTGAAGAGTTGAAGAGTTGAAGAGTTGAAGAGTTGAAGAGTTGAAGAGTTGAAGAGTTGAAGAGTTGAAGAGTTGAAAAGTTGAAAAGTTGAAAAGTTGAAAAGTTGAAGAGTTGAAGAGTTGAAGAGTTGAAAAGTTGAAAAGTTGAAAAGTTGAAAAATTGAATAGTTGAAAAGGCGAAAAAGCTGAAAAGTTGAAAAGTTTAAATGGTGAAAAGTTGAAGAGTTGAAGAGTTGAAAAGTTGAAAAGTTGAAAAGTTGAAAAGTTGAAAAGTTGAAGAGTTGAAGAGTTGAAAAGTTGAAAAGTTGAAAAGTTGAAAAGTTGAAAAGTTGAAAAGTTGAATAGTTGAAAAGGTGGAAAGGTGAAAAAGCTGAAAAAGCTGAAAAGTTGAAAAGTTGAAAAGTTGAAAAGATGAAAAGTTGAAAAGTTGAAAAATTGACAATTTGAAGCATTGAAAATTGAAAAATAAAAAAAAAGAGAAAAATTGATAAATTCAAATATAATATCTGGCTTTCCGCTATTATTTGATAAGTTAGGTTACATTACAATAAAGAAACGATTATCACTTCCCAATTTTTTTTTTCACAGTGATGTAATAAAAGTAGCATAATCTGGAACGTTTTAGCGTATATTTGCATACCCATTTATTAATTGCAGTCGTGGCAATATAGTTTTGAGTCATTGCCAAGCTCAACATTTTTTTCATCGCTTCTCATGCCACATATTGTCGCTTATGATTCCGAGACCGCAACAATCGAATGAACACTACATCTTCCCAGTATGACAAGAACAGCAACTCTGCAATAAATAACCTCCAAACAACCGAAGGAAAAACTTCCCGAATAATACCCTCTAGTGACGACGGCTGACGAGTACGGATGAGGAGGGTAATTATGTCATTAGAAAGAAAATGTTGCCTTAAATACCCACCAAATGGATGAATGATGAAAAAGTAAGATTTTTTCGCCGTTTTTTTCAGAGACCATCATCGCTAGCAGTTCTTCGGGCAAGTATAACCTCTCCTCCGCGTTGGGTAGCACACAGAAAAAAAACCTAAGGGACACCACAAAGAAAAGCAAAATGCTTGGGACCTGAATGATTGTACCGCGGAATCCACCCACTCAATTCTGAAAAAAAAAACCTTAGAAAGCATCCGGACAAAGGAAAAATGTTTATGCTGAGTTTTGTTATATATTTTCTTTTCTTTGCTGCCTTGCACAATAAAATGAAAGACACCGTCCTTTCTAATTAAAATATATTTTATTCTTTATGTTTCCCACCGTGAGAAACGTTTGGTCGTTTTCTTCTGGGCTTTGCGGTAGGACAACTTTACGCAAATGAATAATTGCGCCCCGAGTGCCTAGAGCATGACTGCCGTTATGTGTTGCCATCTAATTTTATACGCCCGCTAAAATGAACAATAATCGTTGTGTCAACAGAGTTTGTGCGGTGGTTAGGTTACTGTCAGTGCGATGAGTGAATATATTACATTTAATTAGGTGAAGTTCGCCACTTGGAAATGTGCTTTATTTTACTCTGTTCAGACTGTGCAGTTTTTTTCTTTTTATGGAGTGAACTAAACTTTAGTATTCAAAATTGCCATGCGCTCTTCCAAGCCGAATGGTTTCTATTTTCGCATGATACCATTCCAAAGTTATAGGCGAGCAATAAATACTGCTCGAGTCATAAACACACCAAACAAATAGCCTTATCCTGCTGAGAAGGGACCTTGCTTGTTAGAAGCGAAAAAAAAACATAAATACAGCACCCTTCGGATTCGCTGGGAAAACACCTTAGTTACCTCATTGGTGTGACTTTCCATCGTCCCTCACACAATGGGAGGCAGTTTCCCTTCACACAAGCAGCGAAGGTCGTGATTTTCTCGTGCTTGTGACAAGTTCAGCGAATGCGATATTCATAGGAATGTTATTACAGAGTTGGATTTATTACAGCGAACGAATACATTACCTTGCCCAACTAATAATTCCCCAACAGTGTGACGTTTTTATGATAGTTTTATTCAGCTCTATGCTTAATGATGTCTGAACTATTTATGCTTAGTAATGTATAGCTCTATTTAAACCTTGTTCACGCAAATAAGGAGAAGTTATTAAGTTTTAGTCAATGTTGTTCGCTATGTGCAATTTAAAGTTAATTGAAAAACTTCATCCGACTTCAAGGTGAGATGGAAACGTGGATTCGACCATATTTTCATTTGTTTAACTCTACTTAGACTGAAAATAAAAATAGAAATTATTTTATGCAATACACAACTTACGTTTTTAAATTAAATGAGAGCGTTTTTAAAAAAGGAACTACTCTTGTTCACTGTAAGATTAAGACTAACTTTATTGTCGCTTCCAGTTTACATGACTTATGATTTATGCCTACTCAATGAGCCGAAGGGAATTTGATACCTACACTCTCGAGTTGCCTACCGTTGCCTGTTATGCTGATTCGTGTTGTGGTGTCTACGTTGGATATGTTATTTCAGTGAAGATGGGACGTTTGGCCAAAAGTGATGATGCCGCTGTTTTGGTTGTTCGAGCTGGTGCATGGCTGGTGTTGCCGTTTGGAATTGACGGTAACTCACATACTTTCCACTGCCGAGATTCAAACTCACAACCAGTGTTGCCGCACGTACAGATTTATCTGGAATGGTACAGATTTTTTCGTTATTTTTGGTACAGATTCGGTACGGTACAGAGTACAGATTTTCATCAAAAAGTACAGATTGGTTCAGATTTTTTTCCATTTGTGAAATTTCTTACATTTGAACAAAGCAACGTTAAGGTACATGTCTTTTACGCCGCAGTATCGCTTGGTGCTGCTTATCTTTACATTGCATTTACGATGCAATGATTAATCAGTTTCATAAGGACGAAATCCCTTACAAGCATCGTCTGAAAGGATTCGCGTCGGACGGTGCGACGTATGTTTTGCCCCAGATATTCTCACTAATATCTGCGAGGAATCTTACGTTGTTTCAATGTCCAATGCTATTAAATATGAAGAACATTTGAAAAGCGACGATAATTTATGATAGGAATAGCAGCAGATGAATTTATCAGAACAATTGACAGCGAAAGGCAGATCATTTAAAAGGATATTTGTTGCAGTTTTTTCGACGCTCAAGTCTACGGCAATGTTAAATCCCAGAAACTTTTCCAATTTGACTAGCATTAACGTTGTATTGGAAGCGTTTCCAGGATTCTACAATAGGAATGTACAAGATGTGGAGAATTAATGTACAAGATGTGGAGTAGCCTAAAGATAAAATTTGTTCGTGAGGAAATCACAATTCCATAAAACGAGCATGTGCAGGATTGGTGGACAAAAATTGGATGCCTAAAAAGGATTAACGGTTCGCTCACCTTTTCGGCGCTTCGATGCCCTGTTTGTAACGTTCTCACCATGCCTCACTCCTCGGCAACTGTCGAGCGATTTTTTTCTGAATACAATCAGAACAAAAATAAACTTCGAAATCGGCTCAGCAACGATATAACGAACGCTATCTTGAGATCAAAGGATTTGGTCAAACATCGTGGTGGCAGCTCGAAAATTTGAAAAAATGATAGTGTGCAATCTAGATTCAAAAAAACTATGTATATGTATCATCAAACACACGAATAACTTGCAAATGTAAATGTAGTATTTGTAGTAAATAAATGACTATTTTTTCAATGCTAATAAATTATTATTTTCTCTACAACGAATATTTTGGATGGTGAAGATTTTTAGAAAAAAATAGTACAGTTAGTATAATTTTTAACCCCTCTGGTACAGATTTAAATGTGGCAACACTGCTCATAACCTTTGCATCGATGATTCTCTATCGAACCATTTGATACGCGAGACCACTTTAAAATTTGATGCAAGTTTACCTTCTATCTTACTGCTACAGAGGGATATTCTCAAAGGAATCATTGGCACATACATCACAAACATTTGTTCGGTTTCATTCTAGTCAGTTAATAAAAAAAAAAACACTTGTAGAAAATAGTGATTTTTTCAGCTTGTCATATGTTGTACAAAAGCTGCTTTGCAGTTGAAGAAATATTTTCAATACGATTCACTGACGTATTATCCATGTAAACATCAATGTATGAACAAATAATTAAATTCAACCTGTACAACATGTTATACAACGTTTAGTTAAGCATATTGTTTTATTAAGCACTCAATACTTCATTATTGGGCTGACTAGTTTAATTACAGCTAATTATTGTTAGTTGGATGTTCCCTTCATCAGGTGATGGATAGATACCCTTGCAAACGAGAAGGTTATTACAATGTTGATGAAATAAAATCGCGATCACGATTTCCGACAGACATTTCAATTTATTGACATTTTTACGATGAGATAACCCACCCACACACATTTGAAATGTTTTGAAATTAATATTCACTGCCTTTTAAATCATAATTCAGAATTATGAACCAAACTTCACACCGTAATGATTGTTGACCAGTCTGATACATATTAGATCCGTGTCCAAAATGAGAAAAAAAACCTTAGCTTGCTTGCGCTTTGATGCTCTCCATACGAATCGATCCGGAAATTCTCTATGATACATAACGATGCCACCATCCGTAAATGGTTTAGATTACCGAAAACTGCACTCCCATTTTACCGCACATATGTTCTGTCCTCGTGTGTGCCTACCTATTCGTACTGTCAATAACGAGCAACTAATGTATCAGCAAGGTACAATAATCGGAAACGAAAGAACCGTTAGACTCAAAGTTTCGATTATGAAGAGAAATCAAAAAAGGAGAAGAAAAAGAAGAAGAGGAAGAAGAAAAGAGGAAGGATAAGATAAAGCAGAATAACAAAAAGAGGAATAAGAAAAAAGAAAGAAGAAAAATAGGAAGAATAATAGAAATAAAATGAGGAAGAAGAAACATTGTGTTGTACATTGCCTCCTATAATTTTTACTTCTTTGTATTGAAGTACAGTGGTATATTCTTTTTATTTCATTTCAACTCATCAGCTGCTCAAAAATGCAAATAAGCGGTAGTCGGTAGGAGCCAAGTCCCCAAAGATTTGACGAGAGCCTGGCTCAAAAGGTTAAACGTCGATAGAAATTTTATTAGATTGAAGTTTAGGTTGTTGTCCAATCAATTCGTGCTCAATTCACGTTTAACGTGTAGGTCTTGCTACTAACAATTTATGGAATTGTGGTCTAGGATGTCATTATATCGAGCATGTTTTTTGGTTATGTGAAAAATGCAATTAATGAATTTAACCGGCTGCTGGTTTAGAAGTTTGAAAAGGTATACTCATGCATATGTTCATGACTTCCATTTGATGTATCAAAAACGAAAAAAAAAACAGATTTTGAACAATGAAAAAACTCAATTCAAATTCAATTACTACACACAATCACAGTCCTATGTCAAGATCGCGTCCGTGTCTCTAGGCCCAGACCCATCAACTTTTATTATTTATTATTTATTATTATTTATTATTTATTATTATTTATTATTTATTATTTATGCATCTGACTTTTTTTTTGTCTTAATGAATTAAGATGGGGAAAAACCAAATAGAGAAGGCCAAAACCCCATATCTTTTCATTCACATGCAAAACATATATAAGTATAGAAAAGTAGCACATTTTGAACACAACAAATATAAAAAAAGTCAATAATAATAGGCGTCAACTGTGGTCAAATCATAAAAAAAAATAACAAAAAACTGATTGGGAACTGGGCCCTTGTCCATAGTTAATGTCGTTGTCAGTGGTTCATCCTATTCAGTTCTGTGAGTCTGTGTTTGAATGCGGACGCAGTAGAGCCAAAATCAAAGTGAGCGAAAACTTCATTGAAATTTGCCGACATGAATCGCACAGGGTCATGGAGGCCGTACAAAGTATTTCGGGACTCAAGAAGCAGAAAGTTTCGTTGGCGAAGCAGTCGTTCAGGAGCGTAGATGTTAAGCTGTCCTAATAATTCCGGTGCGTCAGCTTCTCCGTTGAAAATTTTTGCAACAAACACAGCCTGGTCAATACTTCTTCTCTGTTCCAGTGTCTGCAGTCCCAGCAATCTGCATCGATCTTCGTATCGGGGAAGGTTCAATGCATCTCGCCACGGAAGACGTCGGAGGGCATATCTAACGAATTTCCTCTGTATTGCTTCGACTCTTGCGGTCCATGTTGACTGGTATGGGCACCAAACTACAGAGTTAAATTCCAGAATCGATCGCACCAGAGTGCAGTATAGAGACCGGAGGCAAAGTGGGTCGTTAAACTCTTGGGATATTTTAAACATACATCCCAGCTGCCGGTTAGCTCTAGAAATAATGTCGTTGTAGTGTTATCGGACGGTGAATGCTGAGTCTAGGATGATCCCGAGATCATGAACTTGATATACACGATCGAGAGGCTGTCCGTCAATTGCGTAATCGTACTCTGTCGGATTGAGCTTGCGGTGGAACGTGATAACGTTGCATTTATGAATGCTTAGCGTAAGCATGTTCCGTGTACACCATTCAGTGAAACGATTCAGCAGCCGTTGTAAAGCGTAACAGTCCTCAATACTCCTCATGACCATATAGATTTTGACGTCGTCAGCGTAAAACAGTCGATAGCCGGGTGGTAGTATGACAGATAGCTCATTAATAAATATTGAAAATAGCAAGGGACCCAGATTGCTCCCTTGTGGCACGCCAGATAAATTCGAGAAATGTTCCGAAGTTACCGACCCAATGCTAACAGTGAGCCTACGATTTAAGAGGTATGATTTGAACCAGCTGATAATATCCGCGGAGATACCGATTCTCCCTAATCGTTCCAACAGTATTCCATGATCAACTCTATCGAAGGCAGATTTAAAATCTGTGTAGACGGTGTCGACTAGGGCACCAGCATCAATGTTTTTTTTATACAAAAAGAGGCGAACTGAACTAGGTTCGTGGTAGTTGACCTTTTCGGATAAAACCCGTGCTGATCCATGGCAATGTAATTCTTGCAAGAGTCGAAAAGTAGGTCGTTCATAAGAATTTCGAAAACCTTGGAACAGGCGCAAAGCGAAGTTATTCCTTTGTAGTTCTCAACATTCTGCCGATTCCCTTTTTTAAACACAGGAAACATGATAGACGTCTTCCAGCTTGTGGGAAAACAGCGTTGCCTTAATGACAGATTAAAGATGGACGTGAGTGGAGAAACCAACTCGTCACAACATTTTTTAAGGATGTAGGCAGGTATTCCATCAGGACTGGATATTGAACATCTCAATTTGTTTATGGCGAATTTCACTTGATTCGATGTGATGTCGAGGTTTCCCAGATGGCACACGTCTCTTGGTGTATCTCTACAAGCGTCCAAGATTCTTGACGAAATCGTGTCGTTGAATGCGCTTTTGAAGTGAGTTGCAAACAATCTACATTTTTCTGCAGTTGAATGAACAACCTCGTTGCCCAGAAACATTTCCGCGGGCAACCCATTGTTATCCTTCCGTTTTGACTTCACGAATTTCCAAAAATGTGCAGGGTGTCTACGTAAATCTTCTTGAGTCCGTATGCTGTAGCGTTTGTATAAATAGCGGTTATATATTCGGTAACTGTCACTAGCCCGCGCGAAATGTTGCTTGGTATATAAGCACCGGGATCGGCAATAAACTCGAAGCGCCTTCGATCTTAGACATTTTAGATGTCTTAGGTGTGCATTTCCCCAGGGTGGCTTACGAGACGATCTGCGCAGTGGGATGAAATCAACCAAATGACTTTTAAGCAAGCTTGTAAAGCAATCAACTGCAACGTTTATATCGTCAGCCGATTCTAAGAAATGCCAATCAGTTTGGCGAAGGGCTTCTAGTAAGCTTTCAGTATTGGTTCGATGAAAGTCAAGTCCAGGTTCATCCGGAATGTTTTCAAGTACGATGGACTGTGATAGACTAACTGTCAACTCCAAAGCAGGATGGTTGGAATCAAGAACGGAGAGCGGTTCGGCTGCTTCTTCGAGAAGGCATCGTGAGAGCGTAGCTTCATTCACCAGGGCAAAATCCAAAATTCGTGCATTCTGATTGGTAATATGATTGATTTGAGATAAACCGTGCAAACTGAAACCGTCTAGTAACGAAGCACAAGCGACAGAAATGCTAGATTGCAAGGCATCAACGGAAGGACGATCGTTTCTTGGAGTGTTCCAGACAAGTCCCGACTGATTATAGTCACCAAGCAAAATGGCAAGATCATTATCCCCAAGGCGGGAATAGACCGCTGCAATTGACTCAATATGATCACTAACGCTTGCTAAATCATTTTTGCGGTCAGGTGGTAGATAAATAGCACCGATACTCATTGAGCAATATTGCAGCTTCACCTTGACCCAAACCTGTTCGAGTGTAACATTTACAGATGTGGGATCGATGTATCCGTTGAGGTTACTTGAAATAGCAATCACTCCACCGCCAACACTCCACCGCCAGTTGATTTACGACTGTTGACTTTGCTGCGATCTGTTCTAAGAACTGTGTACGAATCTCCAAAAACTTGTGATGAAAAAATTTTATCGTCGAGCCAAGTTTCCGTCAGCACAATTACATCAAAATGGCAGGATGAAATGGCCAAGAAAACGTCGTCAATTTTTGTCCGCATTCCCCGAACATTCTGGTAATAAACCGTTAATTCCCCAGAAACAATCAGCGGAGACGGTGATGAAAGATGTTCTGTTTCGATGATTGGTGACCGACAAGCAGCAGAATCGACGGATGCTTCAGGGTTCGTGTCACTGTTAATGGGATCAATTTCAGGAAGCGAAGAAGCGAAATTACAGCCGTACTTGCCTGAGGTAGCAAGTTGGAAGACTCCCTCGCCAGCTCCAGACACAGGAACGGAATGGCTTGGATGGCAGGAACAGTCGGCGGAGAGACGACACCGGCACTCGACTGTGTCGGGCGACTTGGGAGCTTCCATCATTCTGTTTTGTGTGCATTCCGTTGGGAGTAACCATGGGCGACCGGATGGATGGTAATTATGCGACGTTGTCATACTTGGTAACCAGATGTGACTGGAATCGTAACGAGTATCAGGTACGAAATTGAAGTATAAGGAATTGTACTCGCCTGCACTAAAGGGCTGGAAGACCCCTTTTCCATGCCAAAACACAGGTCCGGGACGACTGTTGACCGTTGACGGGAAGGACACGACTGTGATGGAGGGATAAGGGCCTTCCAAATGGCTTATATTGTTGCGTCCCGGGCTGGAGGAATCAAACTCGTTATAGGCGTGATCGGAGGTTGTGTAGTTTCTGGTGGCAGCAACAGTGTTGTTGGCTTCTTGTGCTTCGGTGGAAATGGAAATTTTTGGGAGCCGTAATCTTCGAACTCCCGAAACAGCAAACCTTCGGGCCATGTTGATGGATCCAGTGCTTTTTCTCTGGTCGAATGGTCGAGGCCAATTTTAAAGGATAGGAAAGTAAGAGATTCTAACTCTCTACCCTTCGGGATGAGCTTCGCCACGGAAATATTATCTTCAATCCCGAGATTGGCTTTGACCATAGCCGATACCGCTTCCACAGAGACGTCGGGACGAATTTTGGATAAATATAACCAGAATTTCCGATCAGCATCATTGTTACAAATAGGCACTGAAACAACATTTTCCATCGGCTTTTTGCTTCCTATTTGGCAATTCTCGGGAGCTCGCGTAGTGTAATCGGTCTCGCGGGGACGTTTCATAGCTCTGCGCTGTTCAAGTGCTGGCCAGCCTATGCTTGTAGCGGGTGAGAACTCAGCAACGGGCTTAGAGTGCAGATGTTTTATTTCGCAGCGCAACTCAGTAATCGCAGTCGTGAGCGTGCATAGAGGAGATTGTTCGTCTGCCTGGCGCGTGATAGCACGAAAATGCGAATTTTCGAAAAGCTCAGCGCATTGGTCACACATCCAAAAAAGGTTGTTTCTGTTGGATGCGAAGTATGACTGCAGCGCACGAGTTACACCAGAACAGGCATTCATGTGAAATAATGTTAACCTTAAGAACTGTTTATGCTTCGAACGGATTTTGATGATTTGTGTGCCAATCGAATCGGAAACTCTCTAGAATTTGATATGCTATACATGTAAGTTCCTAAGTCTGTAAATCGTTTCAATTGACCAAAATTCGAAGCATTCCTTCTATCCCAAACTTTTGTGTGCTTACCTACCCATACCGTCAATAAAGAGCAACTGCAAATCAGTCGCATATAAATCGGTCGTTCGAAATGAATACGCAGAGAACAAACGCTGTCACATGTGAACGGACACTATGGAGAGAGGAAATATTGCAATTTGAGCCTCACTGGATGGCAACCAGAGCGCAAAGGCAGAGGATTTCCATATTCTATAATTCAGTCTTGCTCCTTTCTGTGTATCAGTCAAAACGCGGTGCGTATTTTTTCGGAACTTTAAATCCAAAGTGCAACTCGATGAAATAATAATAAACATCGGGTTTCATGCCGTCTGATTGTGAGCGCTTGTATATTTTTGCATCAAACGCAATCTTCAGTTTCATAAGTGAAGTGAAAAGTGCATCGTTGGCTTCACCCTTTATTAATTCTTTGACTAGCCAGAGATACACAAAAGCAGCAATCCGTGGATGGTAGCGAATGAACTTCCAAGTTTAAGCATCCATAAAGTTTTTTTCTACCGTTTCATGAGATAGTAAATGATCAGACCACAACTATGTCAAAAGCACGGGTGTATGGATGCATTCAAATGCATTGAAAGACGGACGAGAAGAGATGAATGATTTGCCACGTCAAGGACGACCATCAACTTCTTCAACTGGTGAAAACATCGAAAAATTAAAAATAGGCCGTGAATAAAACATCTCTCACGAGACCGGTCGTCATATTTTGGGCATTAGAAAAATCGCAGTACGATTAGTGCCAAAAGAGCTCAATTTTCTCCATAAATTTCATAGCAATCATGTGGCTGACGACATGCTTGAACGATCGAATCCTGATCCCACGTTCATTCAACGCATAACTACTGGCGACGAGATATGGGTGTACGAGTATGACATGCAGACGAATCATCAACATGGACCATCGCAATCGAGTCAAAACTGAAAAAACCACGTCAAAGTCGATCAAAAGTGTAGGTGATGCTGACTGTTTTTTTTTTAGATATTCGTGGTGTTGTCCGTTAGAAATTCCTTCCGGAAGATCAAACGGTCAATAAACCTTGATGTTATGAGATGTTTGAGACAAACGGCCAAATTTGTGGAAGAATAATACATGGATTTTGCACCAAACTGATGCACCAGCTCGTCGATCGATCATTGTAAACGTTCGATTGATCAAAAATGGCACGAATGTGATTGAACACGCATCGTATTCTTCAATTAAGACCCTGTGCGACTTTTTCTTATTTCTAAAACTCAAATTATCGCTGGCTCCGTGGGACCTGTTTTGATAGCATTGAAGATATACATGTTTGTTGAGTGAACTGAAGGCAATTCCTGGATACAGCTGTGAAAGTGTATTGCTCCGAAATGGGCATACTTTGAAGGCGATTATATAAATTTAGATGATGCATAAAGCATTTTCTTTAAAACACAAATTTCGATGTATTGTAAAAATAAATCCGAAATCAAGAGCGAGCAAATCGGTTAAATAAATTTCCTAGGATTACGTCAATAAAGAGCGGTTATGGCCCGGACACAACTCTCTACAATTTTTCTGATAAAAGAAGAGATTTTTCTGTCAATCATATAAGTAATCAATAGAGGGAAATATGCTTTCATTTTCCATTTTTCATTGTCCATTTTCCATTTTCCATTTTCCATTTTCCATTTTCCATTTTCCATTTTCCATTTTCCATTTTCCATTTTCCATTTTCCATTTTCCATTTTCCATTTTCCATTTTCCATTTTCCATTTTCCATTTTCCATTTTCCATTTTCCATTTTCCATTTTCCATTTTCCATTTTCCATTTTCCATTTTCCATTTTTCCATTTTCCATTTTCCAAAAAATCACTTTATATTGCCTTTTCTTGTACTCTGGTCGTATTTCACCCAAAGTTCGATTCAAATTGCTCATTCGTTGTCGGTAGCGTTCAGCAATATCGGTTTCGCCAGGTTTGAGTAGCTCAATGGTAGATCGAACCATACTGATCCCACCGAACAAAGAGCATTTTCCATAGCGATTGAGCCGTGCAATCGATGTTAATGCTCCCTTGGATTTACCCAAGATCTTCGACGCTTAGGATTCTCGAAATAAATCCACTTTTCATATCGTCGGTGACAATTCTTTTTTTTTTTTAGGAATCCAGATGTGATTTTTCGGTTTAGAGTTCCGATCGGGCAGTCGTCGGGTGCAGACGCATTTTAGTTCGCTCCGCGTTTGTTTTTTTTTTCATCCTCGTGCAACGTGTTCAAACGTGTTTCGGTTTCATCCACCGTGTGAAAATGTGTCAAATGTCGGAGTATCTTCGAAAAGTATTTGCTCAGAAAGACTAAAAGTGCTTTTTTTCGTTTTTTCGCCAATTTGCTAATTCGTCGAACCGGCTCAGACTTGTTCGCGTATCTTCTCCCCATCAGTTTTGGTGCAAAGTGTTTGTGTGTGTATATGTCGTAGTGCGTTTATCACCGCGGGAGAATCAACAGGCGTTATGCCACATCGTGAGCTAAGTGCTTCTATTCATTCTTTCAAACATTTTTTTTTTCCTTAAAGATTTGGATGCGGTATAAGATGCAAGTCCCTTTGGTGGGGAGGTTGGCCTACAATTGCTGCGTACAGTGAGACCTCTATTTTTGTGTTTTGAATTCCCCTTTTTCCCTTTATAATGGATTCGCCCAATCATTATAGTGATATCCAGAATGCATGTTTTATATGGACGGAAAAGTTTTTTTTTTATTATCGTCCCACTTTTTATTATCGTTATTCAATTCCTTTCTGTAGAATGGTGATTCTGAAAATAGTGGAGGATTTGACAACGGCTTTCTCATGCAAGCCGCGAGTTTCGGGAAGTATTCTTCATGCCCTGTACCATGAACCGACATGTTTTTGCACTTTATTAGATTTAGCGGATTTTCAGATACGCATTTTATTTCATTTGATTAGATGGTGTCAGCGTTTTAGTTGCTGTCTTCACTTGTCCTTGGTGTTTGTGCAAGTTTTCTTTTTTCTATCTTTCGAGTTCATCGCTGTTATTTTTTCTTTTCAATGTATGTTTTTGTTCTTTTGTTTAGGGATGTTTCAATCCATCGTTGTTTATCTGACGTATTGTGCGGATAATAGGGGGCCTGATAGCGAGCTTCACTTTTCGTTGGGGACGAGATGATTGGTATGCAAGGGTAAATACACTTCGTCTCGTTTTCACCGTGGGGTGGCGTTCGTAATCAGGCTCATGGTTTAATTATGTCAGGAATTTATAATTTCAGAATTGCATAATTTGAGTCAGATGACTCTTATTTTAATTTTCATTTCAAGCAATTGGTTAGTTGATTATATTAGATACATTTATATTAGTTTTTGGTTCCTGATTTTTCAATTCCAGCCACTAAATTGAGTATATAAACTCAGACTATAGGTTCTTCATCCGTTTAGTTCTCTTGATTAGCTTCTCAGATTTCCGAAACATAACTCCCGCCATCGTTATTAGAGTTCGATACAGAGTACGCGGAATGAATAACGAAATATATCGGCCGTCTTATTGGTTCCATAGGAATTCTCTCGGTTACTTTTTCAGGTTTCCTAAAGAGACTCTTCGCCATCGCGATTGAATTTAGATTCGTACGTACGATGAAATAACAAAATATACAGCCAGTCCAATCATACTAAGAGGTTTTCCTTTTTAGAATACCTAAAGATAATCTCTGCTGCGTGTTATGACTTAGAAGATTTTCAGAATTTTGTTCCGTTGAGTGGTCGATAGTTCACCTATACATAATCACATCACTTACCACAGTGAATCCTGATTCTTACCTCTCCCTACTAACAACTATCCCTTCCATGATAAACGCTAGGGAACCACGCTATAGAGGTGACCCTTCTGGCCTTCGGGCGGCGAATATCATACTAACATTCCTTCCCTTCCCCTGGTGACTGTAAGGACGTGGCCGGCGTCGTTATTGACCATTTAAAGCTCGAATCACCGAAAATTGCACAACGAGAATGATTTGCTAGTCCCAAGCGTCATTCTGTGTGTTCTTTGTGTAATTTGGTTGGTTCAGGTCAATCACGGAGAGCAACTACGAATTGTACAGTCTACCCAAGCTCAAGCTCAAGCTCAGATGTGATTTTTCGGTTTCTCCGTCTTTCGTTCATCTCATACGGAACCCATTTTCCGATCTTCTTGATATTTCCCACTCCCTTCAAACGTATAGAGATAGCTCCTTGAGTCACATTTGATTGATCCGCGAGTTGTTGCGTTTGTGTATCATCTTTGCTAAAAATATCACTTTCTATGTCACAATCAGTTTCCTTTATGAGCTTCCTTTGATGTCTACATGTTCAATGCTCTACAATCCTATTCTACAGAATAAAATTTGGTTTGAGTTGAAATCCTTACCAATGTTACCAATAATGCTTTTGATGAGAACTACATTGACAGCAGGAGTTATTTGTTGGCAAAATTCGGTTTTATATTTACATATTAGGCTGTCAAAAAAGTCCTGCGGTATTTTTTTTGAATTTTCATTTGTTCTTAAAATTAGTTAGAATCATCTGTTTTAAGTCAAATATGCGCCGTTTTGTTCGATGACTTGTTCCCAACGAGATTCCAACTTCATAATACCCCTGTTATAGAAGCTCGCTTCCTTATTGGCAAAAAACTCGGATAGCCAATTTTTTCACAGGCCTCTGTTGTGGCTAACTTCTGACTACCTAGCTCGTTCGCCATGGACAAAAACAGGTGGTAGTCACTTGGTGCATGGTCCGGACTATACGGCGGATGCAAAAGAACCTCCCATCCGAGCTCCCGGAGCTTCTGGCGCGTCACCAAAGAAGTGTGTGGCCTGGCGTTGTCTTGATGGAAGACAATGCGACCTCTGTATGTCAAAGATGGCCTCTTCTTCATGAGTGCTACCTTCAAGCGGTCCAGTTGTTGGCAGTACAGGTCCAAATTGAGCGTTTGGCCATAGGGAAGCAGCTCATAATAGATTATTCCTTGACAATACCACCAAACACACAGCAGAACCTTCCTGGCCGTTAATGAGGGCTTGGCAACCGTCTGAGCCGCTTCAGCGGGCTTCGACCACGACCGTTTGCGCTTCACGTTGTCGTAAGTGACCCACTTTTCATCGCCAATCACCATCCGCTTCAGAAACGGGTCGATTTTGTTGCGATTCAGCAGCGATTCACATGCGTCGATACGGTCAAAGATGTTTTTTTGCGTCAACGTGTGTGGCACCCATACATCGAGCTTCTTTGTGAATCCAAGCTTCTTGAAATGGTTAATAACGGTTTGATGACTTATCCCCAGCTCTTGGCCGATGCTACGGCTGCTACTATGCCGGTCTTTCTCGGCTAATTCAGCGATTTTGTCGCAATTTTCGACGACAGGCCTTCCGGAGCGTGGCGCATCTTCGACGACTTCTACACCAGAACGAAAACGTTGAAACCATCGTTGTGCGGTGGAAATGGAAACAGTATCGGGTCCATAAACTGCACAAATTTTATTGGCAGCTTGAGATGCATTTTTGCCTTTGTCATAGTAGTACTGTAAAATATGTCGGATTTTCTCTTTATTTTGCTTCATATTTGCGACACTATAACTCACGAACGACTTGACCAAACAAAACACTGTCAAGGACTATATTATAGCGCGCAAAAATACCTTTCCAACAAGCTGTAGTATGACTCGATACAATGAATACAACTAGAACTACGCGCTTACAACGACACCTCGCGGAAATACCGCAGGACTTTTTTGACAGCCTAATACATATTTGGTGAATGCTAATTTCGAGTTAAAATTAAGAATACACAAAGATAATTTTTTATCAGCAAAATGTTTTATATCAGTCCAGCACAGATGGGAAAATCACAGAAAAGACTAAAAAAAGACAAAAGCATAATTCAACGTATGCCCGAATTTGCTTGAAAGATCACCCGAAATGTCTGTTGATTCGGGCTGCAACAGCTATGGTTGGAGACTTTCCAATGGTAGGAACCGACCATTGTCACTTGCATCCCCGAATCGCTTTTGACCGTTGGACAAATTGAATTAATTTCCCTCCCGTCCGACAGTCAAATGTTGAGTTTCGATGGCAGATTGGCAGTTTTATGCGTCCGACAATGTCCACTATTGCACTGGGCACTGCAGATTTACATTGAATGATTCAGACGGATAACTTCGTGAAACCAAACATGGACAGTCATACCATTGACATGGTGATTTTCCGAAGCCGTCGGATGCACATTCGAATGTACAAAGCAAATGTTGACCTAGCAAATATAAATCACTGATCTGAACAAACGAACCATGATTCTGATTGGGAAGGGATTGCAGTTGTGACGAGAGACGTGACTAAAGTGGGTTATTGTGATGGGGGGTAAGGAAATGGAAAAGTTTGTATCGTCGGCTTATCAGTAGAAAAGGAAATTGCATTTTGATTCAGACAAAAGATAAACTGGGAACGATTGCGGGAATGGTTCTTTCGATTGAATGTAATTGCTGATTTCGATACTTTCCAAACAAGAATATTTCGTCAGCGAGATAAATTCTGCTTCTGATCGGAACGAAGCTCTCTTGAATTATGTGACAATAATGAACAGTTGGATTATTTTTCGACATAACAGTTTTCAATTTCAGCAAATAAATTGACATTGTATCACAAGAAAACCCGGATGCAATCACCCACCCCAACCATGAGACAATTTCCCAGCACTGAAAAATATAACACACTGAGCTTGCACTGAGACGAACCAAGTGAGGTACTCGATGTTAACATTCTGATGACTCGCTCCATAAATGCTTTGCACCGATATGTCAAACAGATGTCAGCGAGCGCAAAACATCAGCTGCCAAATGCAACGGTGCAATCGAATGGGGTAAAATGGAAAAATGGCTGATTGCTAAATTCGCCAACAATTCGCAACACCACTAATGATGATGGCGATGATGACAAAATTGAGTTAAACGCCACAAACGAAGCCGCATTCAGTGAGCGAAAATGAGGGCTGGTTGGGGAGGACTGCTGGCGTTGCATCTCTGAACTTGCATCTCCAGCCTGATTACGAAAGATGATGGTATTTGGATGCACTCCATGCTTCGCTCCTTTCCACCCTTTGTATAAACTGTCGAAAAGGAGGATGCTTCTGGCGATATGTTTCAAACTAGTGCTTGACATAGTGGGGGATGGGGGGGGACGGTTAGAGTTTCCTTCTGCCTTAATGGTTATGCCAGCGACAAACCGAATTGAGGAAAAGAAAAAGTTTTTCAAGTGCTTTTCGGTTGCAGACTCCTTCTATGCTCAGTGCTAAATTGTGTGTTCAAATGGCAGTGACAAGAGCTCGATTGTGTCCTCTCCCCCTCCTAGTGGAGTGAAGTTGTTCTACACGAGGACCCCCGGAAGAGGCCATTCTCCACGAGGGTGGTGATCAACTAACACAAGCAGTTTTGAAACAATGAATATAAGTGAGAGAGAGTTTCCCACCGGAACAAATGGGCAAAGGATCGAAAGGAAAGTCAAGAACGGGTAAATTAGTTGGATAAATAGTTTTTCAACCGTTTTTGCCAAGTGTATGTGTGCTGCAAACGAAGGCTGGTTTCAACTGGTGATCCAATTTTTGGCATTCTTCCGCGCATTTACTCGAATTGCTTTGCTAATATGAGCAGGTAGTTGATTTTTGTTAGTTCAACAAATCGAATCGCCCATAATTTGTTTCCAGCTGATGTAATTTTCTTTGCAAGCAGCCATCAAACAAACAGTCGCCACACCACGCGGTGAGAATCTCATCTTCCTGCGGCTTGTGGTGATGAAAATTCATGAATTTGAGGGGAGAATTGCTTGATAAACACATTGGAATTTAATTTATTTTTAATATTTCCATTTATTAAATTAGAATTAGACCAAATTGCAATTTTTTTTCATCAGACGCATTCAGGCCACCGCTGACTCCAGACAAACTCTGGTTGCACACCACTTTCCCTTTATCACAGCTTTTCGCGCCAACAATTTCATCTGATGATCCAATTTTCGGCAACTGGGACCTGGTACAATATACGCAACCTTGTTTACCCTTTTTCAATTGCGGAACGGAAATTTTAAAATGTATGAATTAGTTCCGCTTCCATATCTAACACACACTCGAAAGTTTGCTAGTTATGTTATGTCGGGACGAGTAGTTCCCCGTGCTCATGAATGCTGGGTGAGCTGCACATATGCAAACCACAAAGTGTACCCCAATTTGCAGGATTGTGTTCCATCAACTCTCAACTGCAATATTACATTCCCGCAGTGCGAGCTTCAGTAGCACTTGACTGAGGTGCCAAAGAAGTGAACTCGACCGGCTACGCTTCTGGAGCTCGTACGTTTCCTGCACCTGAGGAATACTCACCTAATCCCTAGTTGTATTAAAATAGAACACAAATAAAATAAGTAAAAAAAAAACTTTTCAAGTTAAAAAGTTATTGATGAGGTTTTTAAAAAAATATATATTGCGCCATTTTGGATTTGCATTTTTCATAAATAAATGTGTTCTACTAATCAAGCCCTTTTATTTGATACCCATATTGATGAAGTTCGGAGAAAATATGTGATCCGACCTTTGTAGCGGCCGCCATCTTGGTTTTACATATTTTTCATAAATAACTGTATTCTAACAGTCAAGCCCTTTCATTTGATATCCATATTGATGGAATTTTGGAAAAACCCATATTGATGAGGTTTTGAGAAAATATGTAATCCGCCATTTTGTAGCTGCCGCCATCTTGGATTTTCAACATCATGAAATACGCAGTTTTATAGTGACTGCAGAGATAAAGGTGTGTTCAAAATTTTCAGATCAATCGGTCAACAGGAAGGGGGTAAAATTCCTATCAATATGGGACAGCGCTGCAGACAAAGTTACAAAGCTTCAAACGTACATACAAAAGGGTGAAGCTACATAAAACCGTTTTAAAACATATGAAATTTTACAGCATATTTTTTCAACATATTTTCGGACAAAGTTGGTTTTTAATCAACGAGAAATGTTTGTTTCGTCGACTGATTCGCCCTAAAATTAAGAAAATGATTCGAAAAATTAAAAATATAATTCATCAAAAAATGTATTGTCCTCTTGGCTGAACAGTAGTGACAACTTCAGTCTTTGAATTTAGACTGCTAAAACAAATAGAAGACAATCTATCTCAGGTTAAATGATGGCTGTTGGGCAGTATCCGTTTTGTTTTAACCTAAGTTCCAATACCAAAAAAAAAGTCACAAGAGGGTTGTATCCGAGACACGACCGCACAGTTGATGTAGAATTTTTTTAGGCTATCTATCTGTTGCATGCTGATTTTGAATATGTTTGAAAAATTACATCCTTAAACTCTATCATAATGATTTGGTGGCCCTAAGAAGCTTCCAAAGGGCCATCTCCAGCATTCTAAGCAGGAGAGTCAACACTATTAGATTAGTGGTTTCAACTCCGATGTACGATTACGGGATCGGCGCGTATATTTGGTCGGGTCGCGAACTTCGTCCCGCCTGAAATTATTGTTTTGATATGAATTCTTTAGAACAAATTTCAAAACTTTTTCTCATCATAACATTGTTCTATGAGCAGAATACAATAAATACAACAAAATGAAGACGGCTCAAAAGAGACACTTTGGTCTTTTTTTTTGTTTATATAGATAGGCGTTATTCCGCCTGAAAATCCATTTCCATCTACAAACAAAGATCAATTTCGTTAGCACAAACATTGAATGGACTAACAACGCTTATCATGATGTAGTTTCCGAACATATGGATATTCAATTTACCGAATTTTCCGAACTTCCTCCAGTTTTCCGAAAATTTTCCGATTTTTCTATCCGCTATATTGATCTATGGGCCAAGACAAATACAACAAAATAAAGACGACTCAAATCGGACCATTCCTTCTTTGGGTTTTGCGCTTAGCAACACATTTGGCCTTCCATTTTTGTTTATATAGATATAGAAGATAGAAGATGTAGGAGTGCGTTCGTTCACCTGAAAATCCATTTCAACTTTCAAAAAAAGATCGATTTCGATAGCGCAAACATCGAATGGATCAACAACACTTATCATGATGTAAATGTTAAACGTATGGGATATCAATTTTCCGAATTTCCCAACCTTGCTCCAGAGTTTTCCGAAAATTTTCCGATTTTTTTCTCCATAACATTGATCTACGGGCAGAGACGAATACATAAAAAATTAATATGGCTCAAATCGGACGATTCCTTCGTCGGGTTTCGCGCTTAGCAACACAATTGGCCTTACATTTTTATTTATATAGAAGCTATTCACTCGCGTAAAAATTTATCGAACAAAGAAAACAGCGGCGATACACTTCTGTTGGGATTCCAAGAGAAATAAGTTGTCCGTAATTGATGCAATCTTTGAACAATACGTCCGTGTTCGTCCGTGTTCACCTTGTTGTCTGAACAAATGTATACTCCCGCATCTGGCTTATATCATCAGTAACAATTCTATTCCGTTGCCCAACACATAGCAGAGTGCACAATTGTACGGTAAATCATATTTTTCACTTGATTTTATTCTATTTTATTATTTTATTAGACATCAGATTTAACCGACGGCGCCAGTGGTTGTGTGGTTAGCGTAACAGCCTCACAATCCGATCGGCCTGGGTTCAATCCCAGCTGGCGTCGTTGGGATTTTCTGAGGCGAAAAATCTCTGGTTACGTCTTCCTTCGGAGGGGAAGTAAAAGAAGTTGGCCCGGCTCATGAGTTGTTGAGTCTGATAGGTAGGAACAGGTGGAGTCGCCTCCCTGATGTCGGTGATTGGCACTAAAGTGGCGGAAATAGGCCGACGAAAAATAAGCGAAGATAAAAAAAAAAAAAATCAGATTTAACAATTCATTCGTCTCCACTACGATTTCTAAAACGTATCGTCACGGTGTCCGATTGTGTTGTCTGTGTTAAAGAATGCCTAACGAGCTGTACAAACGAGTGCGACACGATATCGTGAGTGAAAGAACCAGCACAGCTTGCTTGGTTTGTCAAAAATGATGGTGTATTAAATCATGCAGGCTTCAGAATCTATAATTAAACACAACAAAACAAAAACAACAACTGAAACTGGATTCTTGATTTTCAGAAACATGTGACATATGCGACGCAGAAAATCAAAAATTACACTCATATATTAAAACATATATTCATATTATACATCATATTCTAATTTCTACACAGTGCAGATGCACTGTTGCTGTTACGAATCGACCAATCAGAACGCGTGATTTCTATTGAGATAATGCTTGAGATTTCCATATTGCTTGATAATTAGCTTCATGAAATAAAGGGTGTGTCACATCAAATTGCATCACGGAAAAAACGCTGTAGAAATTCGCCCAGTAGACCGATCCTTTTGAAAATTTTAGACAGTAAAATAAAAACTATTAAACAACTTTTGGCATTTTCTTTTTATTCATACTTCGAGCCCAAGCCCGTATGCTCGAACCTTCCTCTTTACCCCGTCCATAAGGTTCTGTACAACGTCAGGTTGTAGTTTTTTTCGAACAGAAATCCATTTTCTCTTGAAGTCCGCCTCCGATTTGACAACTTTTGGGTTCTTCCGGAGGGCCTACTTCATAATCGCCCAATATTTCTCTATTGGGCGAAGCTCCGGTGCGTTGGGCGGGTTCATTTCCTTTGGCACGAAGGTGACCCCGTTGGCTTCGTACCACTCCAACACGTCCTTTGAATAGTGGCACGAAGCGAGATCCGGCCAGAAGATGGTCAGGCCCTCGTGCTGCTTCAATAGTGGTAGTAAGCGCTTCTGTAGGCACTCCTTAAGGTAAACCTGCCCGTTTACCGTGCCGGTCATCACGAAGGGGGCGCTCCGCTTTCCGCAAAAGCAGATCGCTTGCCACACCATGTACTTTTTGGCAAACTTGGATAGTTTCTGCTTGCTTTCTGCTCCTCCGGAACGCTAAATTTGTCCTCTGCGGAGAAGAACAACAGGCCCGGCAGCTGACGAAAGTCCGCTTTGACTTAGGTTTCGTCGTCCATTACCAGGCAATGCGGCTTCGTCAGCATTTCGGTGTACAGCTTCCGGGCTCGCGTCTTCCCCACCATGTTTTGCCCTTCGTCGCGGTTAGGAGCCTTCTGAACCTTGTATGTACGCAGGCCCTCCCGCTGCTTGGTCCGCTGGACGAATGAACTTGACAAATTCAGCTTATTGGCGACATCCCGGACCGAACATCTCGGATCACGTCTAAACTGCTTAACTACGCGCTTGTGATCTTTTTCACTGACGGAGCATCCATTTTTGCCGTTCTTCACCTTCCGGTCGATGGTTAGGTTCTCGAAGTATCGTTTGAGTACTCTGCTGACCGTGGATTGGACGATTCCCAGCATCTTACCGATGTCCCGATGTGACAACTCCGGATTCTCGAAATGAGTGCGCAGGATTAATTCACGACGCTCTTTTTCGTTCGACGACCTTTTTCCAAATTTACGAAAAATTGACAGTGAAGCATGGCCAACGTGATCTATACACTCTTATCTGATTATAAGCGAAAGCTGAAGATATAATTCCTAAAAATTAAATTTCTACAGCGTTTTTTCCGTGATGCAATTTGATGTGACACACCCTTTATATTGGGGTGGGGAAAAAGTTATCCATTATTTTCTCGGTAGCTGGCTTTAGTGATCAATATCTTGCGTAAGATCTATCACACAAATTCAAGTTTAGGCTCGTTGTAAAGGATACATTTCACGCTAAAAAAAATCTTCCGTTGCTTTTTTATTGTTCCATTAAATTGTGAGTTACAGGGTGTTAACATTGGAGGTCAACAAAGAGAAATATCGGTACATTTTACACTTTTTCTTCTATAAAAGCGAAATGCAAACCAGGCCGCTGAAATTGTGCAGATCTCTACTGTCAACAAATGGACCGTTTGAAGCTAGCGATTGACCAGAAACGTCCAGAATTGGCTAACAGAAAAACCATTGTGTTCCATCAGAACAACGCAAGACCACACAATTCCGAGAGATTGATTGGGATGTTTTAACACTTTCGACGCCCAACGTGACGTTTATGAGTTTCGTCCGGGGGCCCAACTTGCGGACAAATTATTAAATGATCGTAAATCTATCAGGAAAACATTGAGTAATAATTGTGAGTACATCAGGAAGCTTGTATCTTCGATTTCGACCAATCAAAACGCGGTATTTCCGTTTGGATAACGGCTAAGATTTCTCTATTATTTATAGTGTGTTCCATGACATATATTATTCACTTCAATGTTAAAAAAAATGTTATGGAGTGACGAAATCGATTGACGGAAAAATCTCATCAATCCATCATGGAAATATTAAGCAATAAGCGTTCGAAATTGGACATTTTTCACGATGCGCTCGATTTTCGTTTTTCAATTTTCACTCCCTATATGTCCCCGAAAGACGTAATCCTACGTCAAAAAAAAATGTTGCTATCATTTTAGCAAAAAAGATTCAGTCTGAATTCTGACATCCAATCCACAAATAGGTTGTTATAGTACCTGTTAGTTTCAGGAATCAAATTAGGAAATAAATTCCCCCATAGCATTTGTTAACAGAGCTTTATCAATTTCATGGGAAAAAATGTGCTGAACAAAATTGGAAGCACTTTCTTGATCCATTGCAGAGGGTAAATATTTTCTACAACAATATTTATTCACACAACATTACTCCCAGTAAAGCTTAAATAATTTCATTTGAAAATTTGCCGGAGACGAAACAACCCAATTGATTTTCCTTACAGCCCATTCCGATGGAACCGTAGCGAGTGCCGATGCGGCCAAAGTACGCGCTGTGTTGTGAAAGTAAACAGACCGGCAGAAGAACATTTTTAAGCGCTCATTCCACGCGATGCCTACTGTGTTGACCAGTTTTATTTTTCTCTTGCACGAAAAAGTGTTGCTGTCATGATTAAAAGAATCTCTCTGTCTTTCACAGAACATATCTTCTTTGTTAGGCCTGATTCAAACCTCCCATGAATGTGAACGTGAACTAGTGGTGAAACAGTATTTCACGGTGATCCACGTTGCGTACGAATAGTTCAAAAAATCGTTGTGACTGGAATGTTGTTGATCACGTTCACGTTCACATTAAATGTTCGGTTGCAAAGGGGAAGTAAAAAAAACATCGAGACTCAATAAAGTAATTCGGATAAAATATACAGCTGTTAACGAAGCTTTCCAAATGTTTTTAGAACCGTGCAGAGATCCGACTGAATAAAGATGCATCCATGTGGACGTTTTCACTAAAAACTCGACAGATGATTTTTATTAATACGAATTGTGTTTAAAAATGTTTAAATATGTATTTGAACAAAATACATATTTAAACATTTTGTAAAATTAGTACAAAAATTTTTTTCATAAAAAATTGTAAGAGATTGTTTCTAACACACGCCCGCAATATCGACATAGTACTAGGAAATTATATTATTCAATCCTCTTGTATATCATTTCTGATATGATTTTAGAATTTCGAAATTCTAGAAGAATGTTTTAGTGGTGTGGAAAGAGCCGTAGTTTTGTAAAACCAGCTAAAGATTGTTGAATCATGATTCATTCTTTCCCTCGCTAGAATAATACCAAGAACACGATAAAAACGTTGATGACATTGAGTTACGTTTTCCGATTTTCGGATGGTGCTTAAATTGCGATAATTCCTCTCTCCACAGTGTCCGTTCACATGTTCACATGTAACATTTTCCAGTTGCTCAATGATTAGTTTCAAAGGATGTACAATATTCTTTATCGTAATGTATACGTTGAGATGTTTCCTATCGATTAGTGCCAAAATCTTTGCGATCAATCGAGAAACGGCGGAGCTTAATTCGCAATATTTTCTCTCCTCTCTCATTGCCCATACAACGAACGCTGCATTTGATTCGTGTATCACGTGTATGTCAGCGTCTTTCGTATCTTCTACAACAGTTGGCACCTTCTTTGTCGTTGCAAACTTTTATACAGCGGGTTTTATCTTCTTCGAGGCTGTTGTTGCGAATGGGAACAAAATTGCACTGTCGTTTTGCAATATCATCCATTTTTCGTTCTTGTATCGAGCTGTGTGTGTAAATGTGTCTGATATCAGCATTAGTAAAAATAATTGTCTGCCCGCTTGGCTTGCTGGATTTAGACTGTGAGTTCAAAACGTGGAAGGCTTATTTATATCAAATATGTTGAAAACTGACAGAAACGAATGTGTTAGTTGCCCGCTGTTGATAGTAAGGGTAGATCAGAACACAAAACGGCAGAATAAATGTATGGAAAAGACGAATGTATTCATTAATTTTAAACATTTAGGAAATAGGGAATGGTAACGTATAGCATATCACACAAATCTTAGAGAATTACCGATTCGATGAATAAAAAAAACTGCTAGAGGTAATTTAATGAACCAAATTTTCTTTCAACCCGTACGAATTTTAAACCTCCTATCGTGGGGCACTTCGTGTCCGCCAGATAAAGCTGAACACTCTCTCTCCTAGAGAAAGGTGAGAGCGTCGAACGGAGGCTTGATTTCGGCAATCCAACAGTGCATGCCGACCGTGAAGTACAGCAGAGTGTGAAAAATGAGACAGAGAACAAGATAGTCCATCGTTCCGCACCTTGGACCGAGAGATCGGAGCAACCGGCAAAACGGTGATCTGGCCAAAATGGAAATTAAGGTAGGATTGAAGAAAAATTTGGGCTTGAAATTATCGTTCTTAGTTTGTTTTCATAGCCATTCAAAATAAGTCCATTGTGTAATGCATACATTACTGATTAGCGATATGGTATCTATTGAGAGTGCAATAAACATTCAATAAAAATCTGTTTTTTTGTTTTTTTTAGAGTCACCTGTAACAAAGCTTCAGTTCCGCTTTTGAGCCTCAGGTAAGTACTCATTCACTGAATTCAAGCGTTAAGTCACATGTCTCAAAAATTGATCATTTCACAAACGAAGAATGGCCGAAATCATAGTGTTGGGAGCAATAATCTATATACTTTATCAGAATTTTCTCTAAGAAATATTGCTAAAAATTGTAATACCAATCTTAACCCCATACTCAGACTCGAATAAACATTTGATTAAAATATTCCGAAAAAATAAAATATGACAGAAATAAATCGGATTACTTCAAAATTGATTTTCTGCAAATCTCTCGAAATTGATAAATTGGCCACAACAAAAAGTATTTCGAAAATTTTGAGAGAAATATTCAAGTAGTTATGATTCGAAAAATTCGAGTGCGTTGGTTCGAGTCCAACAGAAAATTTTCATATTTTATTTACTTCGCTTTCTGAACAGTATTGTTATGTATGCGGATATAAAGATTCTAATGAGGTCTGCCAAATTCCACCTCAAGATAAAAGTTATTTGCAATATTAATAATAACTAATAACTAATTCTAATGCTAGTCTAGGACTAGGGAGGAGCAAGTGGTCATTGTTATAAAATGAATTTATTTATTTTAATTTAAAACCTCTCTAATGCAGCGAGAAGTCAACAGTCTTTGTTAAGGCTGAAAGATAGGTTTAAAGTTTTCAAATTGGCGTTTAAAGGCTCCGAGAGAGTTACGACAAACCCAACCATCAGAGCCATCGATTTGTTTTATGAATCAGTTGAATATAATTGAATGAAATAATTTGGTCCTTTTACACTTCCATGACCACATTATGTTTTGGACACTACCCCTATCGTATCTATACAGCTAAAGGATTCCGAGCTACAATTGTGAGTTTTAACGTAGGCGGTATTGAAATGTACGTGTTCAGCATACTTTTTATTTATTTAAAAACCATTTTGTGGCACCATGGATATGCGAGAAGCTACTTAATGATCGATAAATCGATGGATCATTTATTTTACTTATCAAACCCATCATGTTAGAAACTTTTTACGGAACGAACCGTTGAGGGCATCTGTAAATTGGTTGATATATGATATATGTTATGTGAATCTTCTCTCACAAAGTTTGTTAAAATTTCGTTCGGGGAATCAAGGAAGAGTGAATTGTTTTCTAGTGTCTAATCTCTTGGTTAAAAATTACATCGATAGTAATGGTTGGTAAAAAATCCAACAAGACTTCGAATCTATTTCCCTCCCATATTCCCATATTCAAATAAATCGTTCGACTATGTAAGGAATCCCTTTTGTATGAATTGAAGGCATTCAAGAAACGATGACCATCGTCCTAAGGAGTATCCCAAAACGCCAACACACTGTTAATTTACTTCCGAGACCTAAACTGTATCACAGCAATCTTTATATGTAAAAGAAGAATTTTCCCACGTACGTGTAAAAAATCATCACATCACGGGAGAACGGCTGATCAGATCTACGCCATCCATATATTTTGCGAGTTTATCTTCACCCAAATTAGATTAATAGACTTCTTTGAAAATATATAAAAATATATATATCAAAAAAGGGAAAATTCGGAAATAAGAGGTACGCATATGTATGTTTCGCAGAGAAAATCTTCATTTGGATCAATTTTACAGATCTGAACGATTACATACAAACACTCTTGAAATATATTCGTTATTTTTTGCTAACCAAAAATATTCTCCAGAAATAAATTATATGGCAGAACAACGTTTGCCGGGCCAGCTAGTTATTTTTGAGAAGTTTTTATTTTCACCCAGCCAAACAGTTGTTGAAGAATATCTTCACAGAATTTTTAAGCATTTCATGGCCCGAATACCGCAAAACAGAAAATTGGGCTCTTCCACACGATAATACGCCGAGTCTCAAGTCACTAATCTTGCGTCAATTTTTAGCTAAAACCGTTTAGGTGCCCGAAATCATGAACCGTATGACTTTTTTGGGTAAAATAAATCTTTAGCGAAATTAGGGCCATTTGAACTGTTTCTCAAAATAAACTAGAGCCCGCACGCAAATCGACGCAAAAAGTTTGTTGAAGCTGAAGAAAACTAATTTGAAACTATTTGAATAGAGACAACGAACATTGAAAAAACTTATTCAAAAGATAATTTTGGGAATAAGATACGAAAGTTGACACCCTCTACGCAAAAATCTTTTTTTCGCTCATCGAACGACCAAATCGATTTTTAAACTATTGGAAAAGGGTGTGTCACATCAAATTGCATCACGGAAAAAACGCTGTAGAAATTTAATTTTTAGGAATTATATCTTCAGCTTTCGCTTATAATCAGATAAGAGTGTATAGATCACGTTGGCCATGCTTCACTGTCAATTTTTCGTAAATTTGGAAAAAGGTCGTCGAACGAAAAAGAGCGTCGTGAATTAATCCTGCGCACTCATTTCGAGAATCCGAAGTTGTCACATCGGGACATCGGTAAGATGCTGGGAATCGTCCAATCCACGGTCAGCAGAGTACTAAAACGATACTTCGAGAACCTAACCATCGACCGGAAGGTGAAGAACGGCAAAAATGGATGCTCCGTCAGTGAAAAAGATCACAAGCGCGTAGTTAAGCAGTTTAGACGTGATCCGAGATGTTCGGTCCGGGATGTCGCCAATAAGCTGAATTTGTCAAGTTCATTCGTCCAGCGGACCAAGCAGCGGGAGGGCCTGCGTACATACAAGGTTCAGAAGGCTCCCAACCGCGACGAAAGGCAAAACATGGTGGGGAAGACGCGAGCCCGGAAGCTGTACACCGAAATGCTGACGAAGCCGCATTGCCTGGTAATGGACGACGAAACCTACGTCAAAGCGGACTTTCGTCAGCTGCCGGGCCTGTTGTTCTTCTCCGCAGAGGACAAATTCAGCGTTCCGGAGGAGATTCGCAAGCAGAAACTATCCAAGTTTGCCAAAAAGCACATGGTGTGGCAAGCGATCTGCTTTTGCGGAAAGCGGAGCGCCCCCTTCGTGATGACCGGCACGGTAAACGGGCAGGTTTACCTTAAGGAGTGCCTACAGAAGCGCTTACTACCACTATTGAAGCAGCACGAGGGCCCGACCATCTTCTGGCCGGATCTCGCTTCGTGCCACTATTCAAAGGACGTGTTGGAGTGGTACGAAGCCAACGGGGTCACCTTCGTGCCAAAGGAAATGAACCCGCCCAACGCGCCGGAGCTTCGCCCAATAGAGAAATATTGGGCGATTATGAAGCAGGCCCTCCGGAAGAACCCAAAAGTTGTCAAATCGGAGGCGGACTTCAAGAGAAAATGGACTTCTGTTCAAAAAAACTACAACCTGACGTTGTACAGAACCTTATGGACTGGGTAAAGAGGAAGGTGCGAGCATACGGGCTTGGGCTCGAAGTATGAATAAAAAGAAAATGCCAAAAGTTGTTTAATAGTTTTTATTTTACCGTCTAAAATTTTCAAAAGGATCGGTCTACTGGGCGAATTTCTACAGTGTTTTTTCCGTGATGCAATTTGATGTGACACACCCTTTATTAAATAATGCTCAAAACTCGCCAATGCCATATTCTAGATGTTTTTCTCTCTCTTTCATTTGGAAATTGTGGATGTCATCCATTAAAGTTGCAACTACTTTTTTGCATCAGAAATCAAGCTTTCGTTTTACTTTATATTAACGTAAAAATAAGATAGTGTACGCGGGCAACGAGGTACATGTCGGAGTGTAGTAGCAGTGATGAAGTGATGTCAGGTTGAATGAAGAAGCAGATTTGTATTCATTCGCCACGCCAATTAGCTTTGGTGAGAATAACTGATGAACGAGTCATGTTTGACGTCGGATGCGTTCGTTGTGACACAGTAGCAAGAGAGAGGAGGGCGTTTAGGGAAGTAGTCCTGCTCGGAGAGAAGCGACTGAGAGAAGAGACGATTTTCATATTTCGTCTTCAAAAATGTTTGACGCTAGCAACCCCATGTTAGCCAGATTTAGCTGATGTATTTTTGGGTCGGAAAATGTTGGAAATCATTGCACGGTATCGATCGCCATTGACATTTACGTTTTTTCTCATCTTCATCTTTAAAGGGCCAATGATTCCGTCGGACCACAAACCGTTTGGTGTGTACATTTTTCGGGATTTTCAGCTCTTATATTGCTTGAGGCTGTCCATTGGACAAATACGACAATTTTTCTTATTAACGTATTCGTTCAACCAAAAATGTGCTTCATCACTAAAGACAATAAAAAACAAATTTTCAATAGAGAATTGATTTCGATAAAAAAATAATCAATGGTTTGTAAGCGTTATTCGTTGTATTCACTCTTCCAGCAATGAAAACTACACAACTTTAGTTTTGATACATGACACGAATCAGGTGTGATCTGTCAGAATCAATACGCTGAAAGACGAACAGCGAAAAACACTCGTTATAATGTCGATATGGAAGCTACTTCTATCTAGCCGAAGGTGGATTAATCTGATATTCCTTTTTCACTGAAAAAGAAGTCGAAAGGCAGAGCACACAATTTAGTGATAATGGATTACAGAAATTTTCGAGCCTCATTTAGCGATGACAACAATGGCTCTGCTCTGAATAATGTTTCAATAATGAGATTTATTTTCTGCTATTTGTGTTGCTCGCTTTTGGCTTCGGACTTACGACTAATGGACCTCTAGATTTGCGAATGGCGTTTTATTTACGCAGCCGCTGGAACGCCTTCCTGCTGAGGAAGGGAGAGAACCATTCATGACATACGATACAGCATCAATAATGGCAGCATCACTTACCGTTCTCACTCGACCTCGACGACAAAGGTTCAACATGCAAAAATGGCAAAGTTCTTATCACTAAACCATACTGACCACACAACAGGATGATGAATGTGGTCCGCTATTGACACATAGAAGCGCCACCGCAAATGACACCACAGGTAAATGGAGGCAAGAACGAAGAGGATGAGGAGGACGAAACAAAAAAATAACACCTGGTTAGAGCTTGAGGTTGGATCCGAACACCGAAAGTGTTTTCCATGGATGCATGACATCGTGAAATATGCATGTAGCTTATCATCCTTTCCGGGGAGCGCTCACATATTACACCACGATGACCTGGGCGAAACACGGGATGGGTCATCACATGCGGTGGCCTAGGGAACCGCAGCATGAGCAGAAAACTTTTCGTACATACATCCTCGGACGAGTCCTTTGTCATCATCATCAGAGGGGGATGAGTTCGACGGGACGGCGGCGCATCTCTTTTACGATCAACCTCGATTCTGTTGGGCGTAAAGAGTAATGCTTCGGAGCAGAATCGTCATACAAACATGTTGTTGGTTGATGACATTTTTATGGTCAAACTATGATAAAGTTATTAAGATTAGTCATCTTGTGGTTACGCGAGGAAAATAGGAGGGTCAGTTGAGAAATGAATTTATTTAGAACAAACAACATCCGACAACTCAACGCCAGCCGTTCCAACAACGTGGTTTGTGTACTTTGAATATTCTGCTTCTTCGCTGGGCAAAAAACGGATTTGTGTACTCAAATTATCGTTGTGCTCGTTGATTTGCCCCGTGGAAACACAGAGGTCTTACGAAGCAGCAAAGTGTATTCAACGTTTCATCTAGTTTCTGTTTTTTTTTTTTTTTTTTGTACAGGCTGTTTGACTTCGGAGTTGCTCTCCTGCTTCGTAATGCTTGCCAAGAACGGAGAGTACAACTTCCCTGTGTCGACATAATTCTTTTTTGTGCCGCCCTGTGCACTTTTAGCTTGTTTATTCTAGTATAACTTGAATGAGGGCTATTTATGTTGGAATCCTTAACGTTCCTAAAAACCACCTCGTTGATGATGTCTGCAATCGACTTTTTGGTCGAGCGGTTAGCGGTAGCATTTCGCGTAAATTGTGAGTTTAACAAAAAATCAAATGTGACTCCCAAATCGCAACTAGGTGCTTGACGTATAAAACCTCAAAGAGAACGCACGTGCTCTCCCACCTTCAAACTAAGCACACCCAATCGTAACTATGCAAGGGAACAAATGATACAGCACATAATATGGTTTCATCACATAAGAAGCACAAACATTGGGATGTGTTTACATCATCATCATCGTCTTGTTCATCATTCCCATTTCTGACATCATCCTGCTGCTCCACGTTGCAGATCGATTGCAGGAATGATTAAATCACTTGGTTTGTGACTCGTCTTTTGTTTGTATATTTTTTTTACAATAAAAAAAAATAATGCTTTCATTGAATGGTTTTTCAAAATAATAGGGAGTGAATTTACGTAAACATAATCACTTTCTGACGAAGGACTACATCTTGCATTAAGGGTGTCATATCAGGAAAGAGCTCATGATTTTATGAAATAATGTTAACAATAATCACAATTTTTGCTGCGAATGGATTTCGATAGTTTCCGACCAATCGAGTTGGAAATTCTCTTAAGATTTCTCTTGAACTTGCTAAATTCCCGTTTTCCCATATATTCGTTCTGCTCATTTATGTGCTTACCCACCCGTATCATCAATAAGGCGAATACCAGTTGTACATCGGTCGCTCGAGATGCATACGCATAGAGTTTATTGTGAAACGGAGAGTGGAAATATTGCAATTTAGACCCGCCCGATGGCAAATAAAGCGTAAGTGCAAATGATTTTCATAATACAGTCAACTCTCCCTTACTCGATGTTCTGTAACTCGATATTTTCCCTAACTCGATGAATTTCATGGCACCTTTGATTTTACATGCATTCTTCTCTCCCTAACTCGATACCTCCCTTACTCGATGCCTCTCTTACTCGATGGGCTTTGTTTCATTTTTCCATGGATTTTTACCTCGCTAACTCGATTGATTTTCGCGTACTTGTTTTTGTGCGTTTCTAGCTGTCATTTCAATTGCTCTTGAAAGTGAAGACGAAGACGATTATTAAGGATTTTTTTTTTCAAGCATGGAAAACCAGGGAAAACCTTTCAAGCGAACGATTAAAACGCTAACCATAGCGCAACGTTTGAGCATCATCGAGCAGGTCGAAAAGTATGGGCGAAAGGTGTCTGAAGTTGCAAAAGATTTCAGTATTGCACAAAGTACGGTGTCAACACTATTCAAGCAAAAGGAAAAATGGCATCGGATGGGAAAATTGAATGTGGACAAAAAGCGTATAAGGTTGGTTGGGAACGAGAAGCTGGAACGGTCAATGGAAATTTTTGTCAATCAAGCCAGAGAGAATAATTTACCTCTCTCAGGTTCTATTCTTCGGGAGAAGGCTTGCGAATTTGCCCAGAAACTGGGAATTCCCAATTTTAAAGGAAGTTCTGGATGGCTAAGTAAATTTGTAAAACGGCAAAAGATGACATTTCGGAAGCTATGTGGCGAGAGTGCCAGTGTAGATCTCAGTGTAACGGACAACTGGATTTCGCAAACCCTACCCAGTATAATCGCCGAGTATGATGCACGTGATATCTACAATGCAGACGAAACAGGACTTTTCTACAAATGTTTGCCAGACAAAACATTTGCATTTCGATCAGAAACTTGCCATGGAGGAAAACATTCGAAACAATGTCTGACAGTCATGTGTGCAACCAACATGGACGGAAGCGATAAACTACCATTGCTGGTCATTGGAAAGAGTAAAAACCCACGGTGTTTCAAAAAGAAGAAATCATTACCAGTGATATACGAGAGTAACACCAACACCAGCCTCGCTCAAGGCAGCGAGCAATCAGCAACCACACTCAAAGGTTTTATCCATCGCGAAACATTAGAGCGCAAACTCTCCGGGTAGCTTTGACCTGTAAATAAAATTGTTCTCTAACCCGAGAAGAACGCATTTCTTTTTTTCTGCGTTGTCATAGGTAGATGGAAGATGGTAGATGGAATGGTGGAAAAAACTAGAAGTGGGTTATATCTTTGATATAACCGCAAGGTGGACGTAGGACTAACGTTGACTTAGCAATCAATAAGTAACAAGCATATAAATCTTAGATGTTTCATCTTTCGAATAAAGTGATTATCATACCACTTCGTTTAGCCGGAAAAGAATTACTAACGTTCAAATCGATTCCTCCTTGGAAATACCCAGCGCAAAAAGTACCCACTCCCCAAGCCCCGACAATTGGAATCATCGTTGATCCGGAGCAGGATTATTAACGCTTGGGAAGAATGTATTTCTCCTCGGAATTACACAGCGAAAATAAGTTCCACTTCCCAACAATTCCAACTTCCCAGTAACAACGATCGATTGCAGCATTCATAAATAAATAATTTTATAACGCTGCTTTTATAAATGTGATTTCTTCGATATGTAATATAATATCCACTTCGATCATATCCACTACACCGTATCATACCATATCAAATCCATAGTCAATCCGAGTAAAATAGTATCCGCTGCTTGTATCTAATTTGCTATGCCAATTTCCACTGGCTCCATGGTTTTGAAATCTGTGTTAGGGAAACATTCCGATTTCCAAAAACGCAAGCGAGTACAAAAGTGCCCGCAGCTTCAACCTGTTTTGCAATGGCGATTTCCCCCGGTTCCATAGTTTTGAAGTCTGTGTTAGGGAAACATCCATCAATTCCAGCGATCGTACCTCAATCGTTACCCAATTATAACTGAGTGGATTTCCGAGCGACACTCGCTTATATACCGATTGGTGTGTTTCCAATAGCCTGTTTTGAAAGCAATTTTAGGGTTATTGAAACAAATATTTGGATCAAAAAGTAACAAGCATATAACGCGTAGACATTTTATCTTTCGAATGAATTGTTTATCATACTATTTCGTTCAGTTGTTTACGAGTTATTAACGCTTAGAATCTTGTTCCCCGGCGTAACGCTTTCGTTTTCAAAAGTTTGAACTTAAACCCAGTATAGAAATGAAAGACGTAGTACTACGTCAAAAATCGCAGTATGTGCCAGCTGTTTGTCTATAAGAAGAAGAACCTTCGCGATACATACTGAATGTACTACATGCACAAACAATAAGGACACACACATTTCGACATACGGCCGGCTTGTGTATTGTTCTCGTGAGGACAAGAATGAATCATGAATAAACATCTTCATCTGCTTAAAAAATATATAGGAGGTTGTGTCCAAGATACGACCGCATTGTTGACGTAGAACTACGCTGTATATTTTATGTAAGTCGCCTTCGGATATTATTCTATAATGCTGTGAAATTTTCAAAACAACTGCTTAGTAGAATATTCTTTGAAATGATTTTTAATTGTAGAATCAGTTGACGATAATTGATTGATGATTCATTCTTGCCCTCGCAAAACAATCGTATGTCGCAATTTATTTCATGTCAATGCATTGAAAATTTACTTCGAACGCTATTCCGGTGGCCTTTTTTGCAATTGACATAGACTCGGCTACAGTCGATTATATACATGTTACACCAGCACCATTATTCCACATCTCATAACTACATCAATATATCTTTGGCACCGCATGGAAACAACAACAATGACAACACTTACAAGTATCAAATATCATGTTAAAGAATTAATGAAAAATGTTTATATATACTTGTAACAATACAGATAGGAGTTTTGCTCCTTTAAACTTATGTAACTGAGCCTGTAAAAATAAACGATATATTAAAAAAAAATATCATGTTACATGTTATTTAGTATCGCCTCAAAGCAATCGCACCTCTAGGCATCGTTCGTACAACGTAAACCAAGCGCCAAACAAGCGTTCGCCATAGCATGCATCCAGAGCCATACATTGGTGGCTTGAAACTACTAGGAATATAAACACTTCTCATCATTTTGCGCTATTCTCATAAGAAACGCTTTTGTTAATATTACTGGCCGGCCTCAAAAAAAGTTGCATTACTTTCTCATGCTCGAGAGAAGCGCAGCTGTCACCCTTAGTGGAGGAATTTTTGCTACTGGTAAGCGAAACCTAACCACATACAAAACTCCAGAACGACATTTACTTTCTTGGTGACTAAACAAGCGAAATAAACTCTTTTTGTTAATATCAACAACCTCGAAAACAGTAGCAATGCTTCATTATGATCAATATTAGCGCAAATGCAATCCTAGTTGAAGGTAGTTTTGCGACTGGCACGCGAACCTAAATAACTTATAACATTCCAGTAAGACATTCAAGCATTTTTGGAGCATAACATAAACGCCTGCTTCGCCATAACGTCACTTTAATGCATTGATGCATTCTCAAAGGCACCAAAGAAGCCGTTTACATTTTCGACCGACGCGTCAAAATCGCCTATTTTGCTGTTGTTCGATGCGGTGTCACACTCGCGATGGCTCGGTTTAGTGCGAGCGCTTTTCACTACACCAACATCGCGTGCATCATTAGATGACGCTTGCCTCGAAATTTCATTGCCCCTGGCGTTCGTTTTTTGCAGGGCTAGAGCCTGCCTCCCTCTTCTTCTTGCTCATCACACACTACGCGAAACGTCAAATTTATGACGAGGGAAGAAAACACACGATATGAATAACGAAAAACGAACCGAAAAAGCAAACGACGATATCCAAGTTGGATTACCACTGGTGGGGTCCAATCTTAGATCGAAGCGCAGCGAAAGCAAAGTGAACGGGATTGCTCAACAGTCCGATGCCGAATGAAAGTTTGCCTCAGCGAGATCCACTGTTTATATTCAAGGCAAATATTCCCCTTCATTCTTCTACTTTTCATTTGTTCACGGCGACTTCAAATCCTACGATTTCCCCTTCGTTGGTCGTCGATAAGTTGATCGTTATTGACAGCTCTGTTCGGGAAAGCACACAAATGGACAGAACAAATGTATGGAAAAATGGAAACGCCTAAAGTTTTCATGAATTTTAACCATTTACCAACCAGGGGATTCTAATGTATAGCATATTAAACAAATCTTAGGGAATTCCCGATTCGTTTAGTATGTAAATCACTAAAATCCGTTCGCGGCTAAAATAGTTATTAACGTTAACTTTATTTCATAAAAACGTGACCTGTTTTCTGATTTGGCACCCTTAATGAAAGACGTAGTTCTACGTCAAAAAGAACACTCAAACCATCGGCCCTACTCAGCGCCACCGAAGCTTCTAAAGATTTGTTTTCAATATTTTGATGTTTTCTGGAATAAAATCCGTAGTGGTATACAAGCGCATTGAATGAACTAATTCCGTAATCCTACGTCAAAAGTGTTTTCGTGTCCTGGTGTCAAAAATGCAGCTTGAACTTGAACGAAAACACGTAAACAAGCCCAATGAGTTCTGGAGTCGTGTTTTGTGAGGCGACGAAAAAAATGGCAAAATCGTTCCAAAAACCTGAACTTTTTGTCATCAAACAGAACGACGAAGCAGAACACAACATAACAACGAATAAAAAATCAAATTGATTATTTCAATATTGACAATTTGGAAACAAGAAGATGAAAATGTTTTTTTAATCCTTCCTTTCTCTTTAGCCAGAATCATTTTCGATTGCGAGTATTCTCTACTCATACTGAAATATCGATTCTTCAATTTCGTTCTTTTCTGCTGTCATTCACTTTGAAACAAAAGCAGAAACTGCTCGAGTTCACTATCATTTGAATGGGCTATATTCAGTTTCAGTTTCGCATGCAAAAAGTCGATCATTGTATTCAACTGAGTGTTCATTCGATTTCATTTCTCCAAGCTGGATTTTGCCGGACTGCCTTTTTCCAAACAAAAAGTCACAGGAGGGTTGTGTCCGAGGCACGACCGCACAGTTCACGTAGGATTCCGTTAGGGTATCTGTTGATTTTGGATATGTTTGAAGAATTACATCATTGGACTCTTTGATAATGATTTGGTAGCCCTGAATAGGGCCGTTTCGTTTGGTTGTTGGGTATTGTTTATTCACTCCACCAGTGTTTATTGAGTGATGATGACAGTAATGATGACAGAAGGATGGTAAACAGTCATTGGATGGTGCGTATCAGATAGAAGAGGCCGGAGTGGAATGAGATATGATGAAAACCGCCATCTTTGACCCTGGACGAGATGCCGCATGTGTTATGTATGGATGAAATAAATAAAATAAAACTCACCAATGTAATACAAGATAATTACCAATACCGAACACAATTATTATTTTTTATCATCAGTAAAAACATAATAATTAAAAAAAGAGAGAACATATTTGAAATGGACAAAGTCATTTTCTTGAATATTTTTTTTACTTCCTGAGTGTTTGTTCAACCCAATGCGAATTTGAATTGGACTAACAACACTTAATAGTATAGGCAGAGCATTTGGGAAATTTCGAATATTTCTTCACTTTTCCAATTTTTCTCGCCGTATGAAATTTCCTTGGGTGAAAATGAACACAACAAAACAGACAGCTAAAAACCGAACGACCCGTTCTCGAGCGGTAACACACCTTGGTATTCATTTATGAAATTTGAAATAAATCGTTTCATATATCAATTTATTTTTAACACAACTGCCAACATACATAATTTTACACTTACACTTGTGCTAAATTTTTCACTATACACGATCGGTCTTTTTTTATGAAATTTCACGAAGCAACCAACATTAAAGCTGCAAATTTAAATTTTATTTGCTAGAATTAATCGTGTCACCCACCTTATTTGCAATATAAAAATGCCCTCGACTTGTATATATTTGCAATGCCGATTTCCCCCAGGCAGCTTGGTTTTGATGTCTCTGTTAGGGACCCGCCGCATGTGTCGTCAATTTCAACCAATCAGAAGTGGGTATGTCCGTTAGTATAGGGGGTGAAAATTTTCAATTGTTCGATAGTTAATTTCATGACATATACAGTACTGGCCAGAATTATAGGCAGTCGTTGCCACACTTACATTAAACGATTATTTCTGCAAGAAAGTTAATACAATTTTGAGCTCTTTGCTACTTTTTCAACTAAAGCAATAGTCCACGTGACTATTCACTGAGCATTTCATTGAAATGCATAGATGGGTTTTAATCTATACTTTTTAAATTTACAGAGGTCTGTTGAAGCGTGGACAAAATTATAGGCAGTAACCGTCAATTTGAATTGAACAAAGGAAAGCTGACGTTGAAGTCTGTCAAATCCCTTATTTGTGCATTAGTGCTGACATTAGTTTTGTGTTTGGTGTGTGTTCGTCTTCAAAGATTCGAGATGGGTCGCAAGTCTGTTGATCCAGAAACGCGCGCGTTAGTCGCCCATCTGCTTAAAAGTGGAACAAGACCATCGGAAATTGTCAAGCCGGTTCATGTATCGTATCATTTCATCAGAAATGTAAACCTCAAATTGAATGAAGAATGAACCCGGTCTAGGACGCAAAAGGATCACCACCCCGGCTGATGACCGTCATTTGAAAAGACTGAGCAAGCAGAACCGAACAGCATCCAGTCATGCTTTGGCCGGTGAATGGAGTCATGCAGTTGGGAAGCAAGTAAGTGCCCGAACAGTTCGACGACGGCTCAATGACAGCGGACTACATAGCTACACACAAAAACTGTGCCCTTTCCGGAATAAAAAGCAAATCAAAACACGTCTGGAATAGTGTCGCAAACATGCAGATTGGGACCAAAATCAATGGGGTCGTGTTGCTTTGAACGAGGAGTCCCACTTCGAAGTAATCAACAGAAAAAATCGCGTATTTGTGAGACGCACAGCTGAAGAATGTGACAAACGATTCAGCTTTCAAACGCGACAAGGTGGAGGAGGTTCTGTCAGTGTGTGGGGCTGCTTTTCCTCAAAAGGAATTGTTCCATTGATTTCTTATGAACATTTGGAAGGATATGGATAATCAGCTGCAGAATTATCAAATACGAAACCGGATTGAACTCAAAGAAGCCATCATGAATATTTGGTCAAATTACACACCAAATTACACAATAGTTTTGCCAAAAACTGATCAATTCCATTCCAAGCCGCATCAACAGAGTTATAAAGGCTCGTGGAGGCAATATCGCCAAATATTGAAACTTAAAGTCTTCAATTCTCATGAAGTTCATTGAACTGCCTATAATTATGACCAGGTTTTTTCTACATTTATAACCACACTTAGTTCCAACTCCTTTAGTTAACTTTTAATAGAGCAAGAACTACTGCGTTTTGTTTCGGTTATCAATAAATTCTTTAAAAAATATCACTGTACTTCATTCACCTGATACTGAAGAAAGATATTCCAAGCTCATCATAATACCAACCTTACTGCCTATAATTCTGACCAGTACTGTATTATTTTATTCAATGTAAAAAATTGTTATGAAATGCCGAAATCGATTGACGCAAAAATTTCATCAATCCATCATGAAATGACTAAGGAATAAGCGTTTGAAATTGGACAATTTTCACGATGTGCCCGATTTTCGATTTTCAATTTGTACCCCAATATGTTCCCGAAAGACGTAATCCTACGTCAAAAGTGGAATTAGAAGAGGCATATGAGGGCATATTAGTCTTACAACCCGTGCTGTTGACATACTGCACATCCTTCCACGTCGTAATTTTCATTACTTTCAGTGAATACGGTTCGAAACAAAATTTTTATTCCGATATAAGACACTTTCATTTTCATTTGACGATTTGATAACTTCGCTTCAGTGTGAAGAATAAAACAAATGATCGTAAAACGAAACTGTTCAGAGGTGGAGCGATATTCTTTTTATTGAGCGTAGCATTATTTTTAAGAGACGAACCCACATATGGCTGAAAGTTCCTATAATAAAGAATGAAAAAAAAGCATGAGTTTGTAGCAAATTGGAGGGCGTCAGGCACATGAGTGAGTGAGGATGTGTCAATTGAAGCGAAATTGCAAGGCCCTGATCATGATTGGTCAACAAAATAGAAATTCTTATAAAAATCAGGACAAATGCTAGAATGTGAAAAATAAATCAGGACGCCCTAAACGTACCTCAAAATTAGCATACGGCCTGCTGAATCAGGATGGATGGTACCCCTATCCAAGATGTCTACTTTTAGATGAAAAATTTGAAAAACATGGTTGTTTATGATTTTTGTTGTGCCGATTTTTGCAAAATTAAGACATAACATTAAGATTAAAAATTCAGGAATGTATTTAATTCCGGTAGAAAATTTAGTGGAAAATTAAACAAATTTGAAAAAATAACAAAACTGGGTTCATTGTAGTGTTTTACAAAATCGAATGTGGTTTAACTAACATTGTACCAAGTTATGGCCGATTTTATAGATGTGTAAAATCTGTTAGAAAGTTGACAACACTTTCGGACAGAGCGTAGCTGCAAAATAACAAAAGAACAAAACGAAAGGACACAGGCAATAAAAGTTGTTTAACTAAGAGGTCGAATGTAGGCTTTCCCGAATAAGATATGAAAACAGGCAATGAATGTATGATTTCATGCAACAAGGTAAACTGTTTCTCTATGTTATGCTAAGTAGGAATTAGAAATTTATAGATGGTACCCCAATAAATAAAGTTAGTAAGTTGAACTCATGATAAAAACTCAAACGTATTTGCGGCAGGAGTTTTCAATTCTCTTTAAAATCTCTTTGAAAGAAAATATGATGGCCCCCAGAAGGGGCAGCTTTCCCACAATTTTCAGCATCCATTGATACCTTTGAAGACAACATTTTCCACGTTATCACTAGTATACGGCATCCATTGCTACGAAGTGATCGAAAATTGAACTTCCCGATTATCTTTCGAACGAAGCCAAATTTATGGCAATGAACATCATTTTTTTTTGTTCTCTATAAAATACTATACAGAAATGAAAAAATTGTTCTGTTCCACTTTCTTCGAGTATTTTCCGTCTTATTGAAAAATTACCTGAACATATGAATAGTATTATTTTCAATTTAGAAAAAGATAAACCGTGGCAAGTTGAAACAAGGGATTAGTTGAAACGGAGGTCATTGCTTTTACTAGAAATGATGGATTGAAGTGATACATTTTTTTCAGTAAATAGTACCTTTTAACCCACCTTATGACAGTCATGACCAGAATATTGTTATTCAGAATGTATTCCATATAGCAGCAAGTCTTGGGAATAAGGTGACGTATATTTCAATTCATCACGAATAAAAACGTATTTTCCGTTCCTTTTTTTTCTCTGTGATTTTCAGTAATATTCAAGACTATTTTTGACGGTATTTCGAAAGAAGTCGGGACGATATACTGAGAAGAAAGGATTTTTCTTGAAGTCGGAATTATTTTTCAAGTGTTTTTGGAGTGTGAAGTTGCCATTGGACCCGCTTCAAGGATTTTAGAAGTTCTCTAACATTCATCTAGATACATTTAAGATAAGTTTTCGTTTTATTTTTCTTTCACGCATACGTATACATATACATATACATATACATACACATATTTCATTTTATTATTTTTTTTTTAATTTTATCATTTAATATTTACGTGTTCTAAAGGATCTTCTCTCTCATTTTTACGACTCTTTCGGATCTTTTTTTTTTTTTTTTTGAAAATGGAGGGTAATGAACCCTCCGATGCTGAAATGAGGGTCTTAGACCCTCCTCCAGATGGTTTTACGGTTTCTTCAGGAAAAAAACAAAAACAATCGCAGCCAAACTCTTCGTCTGTACCAAATAGTGACTCTGTTCTTCGCTCTTCGACACAATCTCTGCCTGATTCTGCTCAACTTCCACGTATTAGACAATACCAGAATGCCCCGGCATCATCGAAAAACCGTTGGGTGGTATTCTTCCGTCCGAAAGGGAAACCTCTAAGAGTTTCTCAAATTTGCAAAGACCTGACGTCTAACTACTCAGGTGTCTTAGAAATAACGAAAGTCAATAAAGATAAACTTCGTGTTGTGCTCTCAAATTACAAAGACGCTAACGCGATAGTGAAAAACTCTTTGTTCACTAATGAATATAGAGTTTATATTCCGGCTCACATTGTTGAAATCGATGATGTAGTTACGGAAAAATCTTTTCAACTTCAAGATTTTGTAAAAGCTAAGGGTATCTTCCACAATGCAAATATTCCACATGCTAAAGTTTTGGAGGTGAGATCTCTGAACTCTTTGAAATCTGAGGGTACAGAAAAAAAGTATTATCCTTCTGGCTCTTTTAGAATTTCCTTCGAAGGCACAGCACTTCCAAATTATGTGCTTATTGACAAACTTCGTCTTCCAGTTCGGTTATATATCCCTAAAATAATGACTTGCTTAAATTGCAATCAGTTAGGTCACACTAAAACCTTCTGTTGTAATAAAACGAAATGCTCAAAATGTGGAGACGACCATGACGAAGTCACTTGTAACAAAGATGTTGATAAATGTATTTTTTGTGGAGATGTTCCTCATACAATTAAGGATTGTCCGAAATACAAATTACGTTCGATGAAACTCAAGCAATCACTTAAGGATCGTTCTAATCGATCCTTCGCTGATATGCTCAAGGCAGCTTCACCTCAGGTACCCGAGGCTTCAGAAAATCCTTTCTCTGTTTTATCAGAGGCTGATGATTCGGATTCTCAATTTGATCCAGTAATCACAGGAAGAGTCAGGAAGAGGAAAATCGCTTCTTCCTCTAAGCCATCTAAAAAAAGAGGATTGATCTCTAACAATCCAGAATCTTCTAATTATTCTACTCTACCCAAAAATAACCCTCCTGGTTGGAGATCTTCAAATTATGACGTTCATTTCCCTGAATTGTCAAGCCATTCTCAATTTACTTCTCAATCGGTTCCTGAATCCTCATCTTTTTCAGGAGGTATTTCTTTTTCATCAATTGTTCAATGGATTCTTGATTTTTTCGGAATATCAGATTCAATGAAAGGTATCATTTTTGCTTGGCTTCCTTCTATCAGCCAGATAGCTAAACAAATGACTTCAAATTGGCCCCTCCTCTCGTTCATTAATTTCGATGTCTAATTTATTGGATGAGTCAGGGAAATCTTCTATTTTGCAGTGGAATTGTAGAAGTATTCTTCCTAAACTTGATTCTTTCAAGCAAATGCTCCGATTTTTGAATTGTGATGCGTTTGCTCTTTCTGAGACATGGCTTCGTTCGGACAATGTGTTAAACATCCATGATTTTAATATTATCCGTTTAGACCGCGATGATTCCTATGAAGGAGTTCTCATAGGTATTAGAAAATGCTACCCATTTTACAGGATTCCCCTGCCTTTAGTCACAGGAATTGAAATTCTTGCGTGTCAGGCACGTATCAAGGGTAAAGATTTATGCATTGCTTCTATTTATATTCCTCCAAGAACTATGCTTAATTATAGAAATCTTGTGAATATTGTTGAACTTTTACCGCAACCTAATCTTATTTTGGGAGATTTCAACTCTCATGGAATTGGATGGGTTGAGTCTTTTGATGATCGAAGGGCCAATTTGATTTATGATCTTTGTGAGGACTTCAACATGGCAATTTTGAATACAGGTGATGTAACAAGAATTGCTCCATCTTCAGGCCGCGCTAGTTGCTTGGATTTGTCCCTGTGTTCTTCCTCTTTTTCTTTAGATTGTTATTGGAATGTCATCCAAGATCCATATGGAAGTGATCATTTGCCAATCACTATTTCCATTTCAAATAATTCAAAATCGTCTGAAACAACAAATATTCAGCATGATTTATCTAGAAACATTGATTGGAAGAGATTTTCTTCAATTATTTCAGAATCGGTGGCATTAGTTCATGAGTTACCCCCGCTGGAAGAATATAATTTTCTAACTGGTTTAATTCTTGACAGTGCTATTGATGCTCAGACGAAGCGCTTTCCTGGTAATTCGTTTCGTAGACGTCCTCCTAATCTATGGTGGGACCAAGAATGTACAAATCTCTATAAAGATAAATCGAATGCGTTCAAGGATTGGCGAAAATTGGGCACCCTTGAACGTTATGATAACTACATTTATCTGGAGCGTAAATTCAAAAGCTTCATTAAAGCTAAAAAGAGAGGCTATTGGCGTCATTTTGTAAATGGGCTTTCACGAGAGACTTCCTTGAGCACTCTTTGGAGAGTTGCCAGACAAATGAGAAATTCATCTCATTCAAATGAAGAAGTTGAATATTCAGAAAGGTGGATTTTTGACTTTGCCAAGAAGATATGTCCAGACTCAGCCCCCGCACCTTCTCCCTTCTTAGAGACATCTGATGATGATGAGTCTCCGTTCAGTATGACTGATTTTTCTCTTGCTCTCCGTTCTTGCAACAACACGGCTCCAGGGTCAGATAGGATCAAATTTAATTTGTTGAAAAATCTACCTGATAATGCGAAGAGACGTTTGTTGAAACTGTTCAATGCTTTCCTTGAGCGAATATTGTTCCGCATGAGTGGCGACAAATTAAAGTTATAGCTATTCTGAAACCTGGTAAACCTGCGTCTGATTATAATTCTTATAGACCAATTGCAATGCTATCTTGCATTCGCAAATTACTAGAAAAAATGATTCTCCATCGTTTAGACAGCTGGGTTGAATCTAATAATCTTCTCTCGCCATCGCAGTTCGGGTTTCGTAGAGGCAAAGGAACCAATGATCGTCTTGCGCTTCTTTCATCAGGGGTTGACTTTGCCTTGTGTAGTAAGAACAAATGGCATCAGTGTTCCTAGATATCAAAGGTGCGTTCGATTCTGTTTCCATTGAAGTTCTTTTTCAAAAACTTCGTCGAAATGGGTTTTCCCAGAAATTAAATAGTTTTCTGTTTAACCTAATGCGTGAAAAACATATGAGTTTTTCTCATGGTTCTTTGTCAGTTTTACGCATTAGCTACATGGATCTTCCTCAAGGCTCATGTCTTAGTCCGATTCTTTACAACTTCTATGTAAATGATATTGATGTTTGTTTATCGGGAAATTGTACTTTGAGACAGTTTGCAGATGATTGTGTAGTATCGGTAATGGGCAAAGACAGCACCGATCTTCATAATCCTTTGCAAGATTCTCTTAACAATTTGGTTGATTGGGCCTGTAGATTGGGTATTGAATTTTCTACTGAGAAGACAGAGATGGTTGTATTCTCAAGAAAACATCATCCTGCACAAATACAGCCTAAACTTTTGGATAGACCTATTCGTCACTCGATGCCATTCAAGTATTTAGGTGTTGTGTTTGACTCCAAAGGAACATGGGGTAAACACATAGGCTACTTGAAACAAAAATGTCAGAAAAGAATAAATTTTCTTCGATCCATAACAGGAACTTGGTGGGGAGCTCATCCTGAGGATTTGATTAGGTTGTATAAAACAACCATTTTATCTGTTATGGAGCATGGTAGTTTTTGCTTCAGGTCCGCTGCCTGTTCCCATATTTTGCATCTGGAAAGGATTCAATATCGCTGTTTGCGTATTGCTCTAGGTTGTATGCAGTCAACACATACAATGAGCCTAGAAATTCTAGCTGGCATACTTCCTCTTTCCGTACGTTTTTTCGAGTTATCATTCCGTTTTTTAATACGGTGTGAAACACTTAATCCGAAGGTGATAGCAAACTTTGAAAAAATGTTGAACTCAGGAACTTGTCTCTATATAATGAATTTATGATGGAAAGTCCATCTACTTTATCTGGTTTCCAGATCATTCCTTCAATTTTGTTCAATTCCTCTATTACTATTGACCTGTCAATGAAGGATTATGTGCATAATATTTCAGATGATCTCCGCCATTTAGTTATACCTGCGATATTCCTGTCAAGGTATAAACATATTGACCCAACCAAATCTTTTTTTACTGATGGATCTTGTCTTAATGGATCCACAGGCTTTGGTATATTCAATATCAACTTCTTCACTTTCCGTAGGCTTAGTTTACCTTGTTCGGTGTTTGTTGCAGAATTGGCTGCAATATACATGGCCTTACTCCATATTCAGACCTTGGCCCCAGATCACTTTTTCATTTTTTCTGATAGTCTCAGCTCTTTAGAGGTACTCCGTTCAGTGAGAACTAGATATACGTCGTATTTCGTATCTGAAATCCATCAACTTTTAAGTGCTCTGATAACTAGTTCATTTAATATCACTTTTGTATGGATTCCGTCTCATTGTTCGATACCAGGAAATGAGAAAGCAGATTTTCTTGCTAAGAAGGGCGCTATGGAAGGAGACTTATTCTATAGGCCTATTACTTTCGATGAATATCTTCATTTTCCTCGTGAACGGGCACTTGTATCTTGGCAGTCAAGTTGGAATAGTAGTGATAAAGGCCGATGGCTATATTCTATCATTCCTAGGGTTTCTCTCAAACCATGGTTTAAAGGGTATAATTTTTCTCGTGATTTTATACGGGTAGTGTGCAGACTCATGTCTAACCATTATTCTTCGAATGCACATCTTTTTCGAATTAACATCAGTGATAGTAACCTATGCGTGTGTGGTATAGGATATCAGGATATTGATCATATTGTGTGGTTCTGAGTTTCAAAACGACAGGTTATCTTTAATAGAAAATTTTCGCAATAAGGGAATGCCACCTAATTTTCCGATTCGCGACGTTCTGGCTACTCGTAATATTGATGCTATTTCATTAATTTATGATTTTCTCAAATCCATACACTTTCAGATATGAATATATATGTTTAGTTTTCCTTTATTGTTTTGATTTTTATTATTAGCGTTTCCTTTTCTCTATTGCAACTTTCTTCTTCAGAATTCGAAAAGTGAGCAGATTTTCATCCCTTCCTCAGTCCCAAGGAGATAGCTAGTTCCTAGGAGATGGACATCTCTGTAACAAGAAGCTTAAACAAGAAGCCTATAATATTATGTTATTGTGAATGTTGTCATTATCCATATTGTAACATTTTACGAACAGATAATAGGGTTTGTATGCCTTTTTGAGAAAGAACTTTGGCATTGTTCTACTCAAATAGGCTTTTCCCTATTCATTAACTCGGCTCATTGTTACTTAATGTTGCTGAGCCATTTGAAAATAAATTTAGTACAAAAAAAAAGAATGTATTCCATTGTCGGCAAAAAAAAACAATTCTCACAATCAAACTTTGAATGTATCGAGATGAATCTATAAAAAAAAAAGTGCCCATCCCATGGTTCTAAGAGCATTTTCTCAGGAAATTGTTTCACCTTTTTTCCATCACAAGAAAGGTAAACTGCAAAAGTGAAAAGAAAACTCCGTCACGTGACACTGAGATACCACCCCCTCAGCTTACGGCGCCTTACATGAAGTGATGTATAACGTGGCCGGGATGATTTCTTATTTTCCTGCAATATTTGTACGCCACGCATCAACGGCGACAGCTGCTGTTACGGGAGGCAGACAACCGACGGAAATCGACACGCTCCGATGGGAAGGTAGCCAATTTGGACACGGACACGTTGGGCGCCGTTGGGCTTAGGCAGCAGCCATGATTTGGTTTTTTTTTTCGTGGAACATCGTTGTAGCCATCCAATCAATATAGGTGTTAACAAGATGAGTCGTCTCAAAATGTTCATCGCAAATTGAATCGAAATCGTTCCCGCAATTCGTTAACCCCAAGTTTGTGGTAGTGTTCGGTGCAATTGTGTTCTGCCATTAAATTTACTGCTGCCTTGTTCCATCCCTTTGTTACCAGTGAACCATGAAACTAAGAGTGGAAGAAGGGTGGTGGAACTCACAGATTGTTTTCACTTGGTGGTTCAGTTCTGCCCCGAACCAGAGAGCCAAAATTTATAACTGCAAATTTTTCGATTCCAGAACCATGGAACAAATTGTGCAATTACTGAAACACTAGTTTTATTATTTTTATTTTCAGCTTTAACGAAATCGATTGGTGGAGGAAAGGCAACCTGCGAGTAAAAAACTATTTCGAAATTGACCCAAACCAACTCAGCAATTCGGATAGCCGATCCCGATCCGTTAAAACTTGGGCTTGGGTAATTGAAAGCGAATGGTACCGAAAGTTTGCCGATGTTTGTTTATTTGCAAGGATTTCCAGAGATTTTTTTCTGGACCCAACTTCGGCTCTTTTGTCTGCTTGAAAAGTTTTCCAAAGCGAGCAGATTGGAGATGACATACTTTTCGGACGGTCGAAGGTGTCAAAATTTTCTCAGGAATTAGTCAACTTTCCAATCAAAGAATGGGATACGAGGGGAGGTTGGGCTCTTTTTGGGGGGGGGAACTTTTGTCGTTTAGTCGTTTCGCTGGTGAATGACAGTTTCTTCATTTGGAGCCATGAGAGCCTTTCGGAGAAAGACTATTAGCCTAGATTTTCCACCGGAAAAGTTTCGTCTTTGACAAGAAAATACAATATTAATGATGCTGATGATTAGAATAATGTAGTTCGTTCGATGGAATCGGCCCTGTTCCAGGAATGGGTAATTTGTTAGACAGATTGAAATTTTATTTAATGTGCATGGTGTAGCATCCCTATAGAGGGCATCAGGGTTCATATAAATTCGAGGAAACCCAGATCCATTTATGGTATGGCAGTCATTTCTGATGGATGACCATCAATCCAAACATCAGAAAATGAAAACCGCGAATGCAACCGGGCCACTAACGTGATTTAATTGTGTGAAACATCAATCAGTGGATTGTTCGACGTTTCGAAATTGACATTTGGGTCACCATGAAATAGTCGGGCAGCTCCCGGAAGCGTCACATAAACACACTTTCACGTGTGCACCAAATTGCAGATTATACGCAGGACGTAAATGGCTCAGTCCCCTGAAAATGGCACAAATTTCTGACCATTCGGGGCCATTTCAGCAAAACCCACATACACATTCGAAACACGGTGCTGCTGGGATGGCGTCAAATGTACTTGAGGTTAATTGGCAACGTTTAATTATGCAAATTACGGTATCGTTTCGTAACTTGACAAAGGCTATTTCCGTGGGTTAACTGTTTTGGTGGTAGTCACAGATTTAAATGTTGATATTGTTGAATACTAATTGAGGATATTTTTTTCTTGGGTCCTCTCTTCAAGGTGGTTTTGTTAGACACAGCAAATTTGAACAAACTTTGTTTCGGATCACGTATCGATGGGAATAAGGAAGTTTTTTTTTTGGATGACCCTAAACCGTGTCGAACAATTTTCGCAGTCACCACTGTTGAGAATGACCGCAACTGAAGTTGACCATTGATGTCAACTAACCGCGACAACACAAGCGAAGGCAGAGGAAAGTAAACAAAACCGGAAAATTGACGTGATGACGCCGAATAGAGCTGCGGAACGTTTGCCAATTTCCCGCCACATTAACTCCCGCTCCTCTAGGTTTCCGTTTTGTGGCCGGACGCGATGGGGAAGCCCCATAAAATGTTAACGGCTCTTGGCATGATGGTAGGAATGGGGAAAGTGAAGAAAATACGGGTTCTCTTCAACGGTCCTTATCGGGAAACGACATGGCAATTCTACACTAAAACTTTTTTTAAGGGAAGTTGAATAAAGTTCAGTTGTTTCCGAAAATTCTAAACAATGGAGAATTTCCTACTGTGTAATGAAATTATACCACTATTTCGATGAGAACCACAAACCACATTCATCCATTAGATCGGAGAAAATTAGAATAGTTCATTAATTTCGAGATGAATATTGGAGTGTACACACTAAACATCTACACTCTAAATAGGAGGGACGTGTTTTTTCCCCTTTCGGCAAATTGCACCAAATGCATGCGCACATCGAAGTAAGCGGTCCAAATCGTCGAATAAACGAATGGCAAGCAGGCACTGGAAGGCATTGCCGCGAGTGTAAAATTTCAATATTGAAGCATTGCTGCGTTTCCGTATTCCCTCGGCCAACTGCGACTAGATTTGTGGCTACGTATTTCCGTGAATGGATGGAAAAACGAGTGCAAGTGGAAATGTCATTCCACCAGAGTATCTGCATTAAAACCAGGGTTTCATAACTGTATTTAACGGTGCATGAAATAATCGTTGTTCTGTAGTTTATGGAGAGAGTGAACGTTATACTGTGATAGACATTCGTTTAGCCGCACTTGAAAAAAAAAAGTTGAAACAACTAGAAATGTTCTTTTTATCGGGATACTTATTTGCTGTAGTGATAGTATATTTAAGTCAAAGTTATTGAAAGGACGTGCGTCACAATCACACACACACAAGGCGACATCGGTGGATATAAACATTCAAACGTCGTTTTTTCCCGAGACCTATGTTTAGCCGCAGGGCATAAAAATCGAGTTTTCGCATAATCACCAAGCCTGTATCTGTGTTTTTTGGAAAAATACTTGGGAATGTTCAATTTACAAGATAAACATTTGATGTGCAACGTAAGAAGTTGGTCAGATTAGTGATTTACGTAGAATTTAAAGGAACGGTGAAAGGTATTCTATTGACGGAAGAGGGGCGGAAAGTAACAAAGATATTCAGTGAACAAAAGTTTTCTAATCGCTCGATCGTAACAAAAATTGATCTATCTGAGAAAGTGGTACGGAATTTCTTTAAATAGTGCCAGAAATATGAGATAAAACGACCAACAAATGGGAACACCAAAGTTACTTTGCGTCTTAAAGGTCGAATAAGACACGAAGCAACCAGGAAACGATGTCCTGCTCATACATTAAGACAGAATCGGTTGTTCCAGTAACGAAGAGGCATATTGCGCGCATCTTGAATGAGTCACCAAACATCATATGGAAGAAACCTCAAGGGAAGCCGAAACTGACCGCCACCCATAAGCAGAACCATCTCATTTTCGCCCGGCAATACATGGAATGGAAACTAGAATGAAGAAATGTTGTATTTTCCGGCGAAAAAAGTTTAATTTGGATGATCCGGACTGTTACAATTGCTATTGGTACAATTTAAGTCTACGGCATGTCGTGAAATCGAAGCGAAACTTTGGGAACGGAAGTTTGACAGTGTGGGGAGCCGTTTCCTATCACAGCAAGCTTCTCATTTGTTTCATTTTCACCCGAATGAACTCCGAAAAGTATCTTCAATTACTGGAGGAGGTTTTGATTGGTCAAATTGAGTATAACGCTACCAAGGATATCGTTCTCTCAGCAGAATAATGCATAGATCCACGTTTCCAAGCAATCAAAGACATGGTTTGCTGAGAAGGACATTCCACTTCTTGAATGACCTGCTTGCAGTCGATTGCGATCCCATAGAGAATCTATGGAGAATCTTGGCCGAAATGGTCTATGCAAACGGATGACAATTTGACAACATTTTCAGTCTCAAAGCAGTAATTCAGGAATTTTGGGCTATAATCAATATGGCAACACTTTAAAAGCTGTCTGACTCGATGCCAATTCGAGTTTTCAAAGTGATCCGAAATGGAGGTGGACATACTACATATTAGCTACCGATTGGACTCGAAATTTGCCGCACAAATTTTTTTATTGAAATTTTAGAATGCGGCTAAACGAATGTCCACCCTGATTCCACATATTTGAATTACTTAGAAAACAAAAGGTGAATTTATACTTTTTTTTTAGAATGAATTCGAAGAAAATAAACAATAATCGTCTTTTATGAGCAAAACTGTACAAAGAATTGACTTATTTTCAAAAATATTGAGGAAAAATAGGGTGCGGCTAAACGAATGTCTACCACTGTAGTTGCTAATATTATACACAATACATAATAGTTTTGAACAAATGTTTTGTCTTGCTAAAACCAGCATTAGCTCTGTGGTAATCAATCTATTCTGTATCTGTGAACTATAAATGTAAAGAGTAAATGTGTGAACAGAGAAACATCAGATATACGGGTTATGAAGTAGAGTACACACGTGTTTTATTTCGATCCTAAACCATCACAAAGTGGCGACGAGGATGGTATAGAATATTTTGTTGAAGTAGCTGTTTCGGTTGGTGTTTGGAAAAAATACTCTGAGGTGAGGAAATAAGGACTGCTTATTGCTGGAATTTGGAGGTAAAATAAAAGTTTCATTGGATGAAAACAACGCTATATTGTGTGGGATTGCGTGCGAGAGGGACAGAAAATACTTCTTGTTGAAAATTCACAGGGTGGGCGCCAGTTAGCCTCGGATGATTTGCGACTTGATAGCAAAGCTACGCGACGAGTGAGCGGATAGATTTGCGACTTGAAAGCAAAAGAAAAGCTACACGACGAGAGAGCGATTAGATTTGCGACTTGAAAGCAAAAGGAAAAGCTACGCGACGAGAGAGCGGTGAGATTTGCAGCTTGAATGCAAAGGAAAGCTACGCGGCGAGCTATCGTTAATAAAATAGTCAGATTTCGTTAGTGAAAAAAAAAGTCAGTCCCGCAACAAGTAAGCGGTGAAATTTACAGTTTGAAGTATAAAAGCTTCTGAAAGCAATTCAGCCGATCGAAAGTAAACAAACATTGATTTTATTTAATTCATTTTTAATATTTATATATAGTTCTGTGTTCATTTCAAGCAGCATGGATAAATTCAAAGGTTTCTCGAACCTTCCACCATTCTCCGATGCGGATGTGCCATTAGCAGAACGTCGCAGTAAATGGTATACCTGGAAGAGAGCATTCGAAATTTATCTGCGTGCCTCAAAAGTGACGGATACCAGTGAGAAAAAAGATCTGTTGCTCGCACAAGGGGGATTTGGACTACAAGAAATCTTTTTCAATATTCCTGGAGCGGATGTGGAAGAGGATATAAACAATGATATCGATCCATATGACGTAGCCATAAGAAAGCTGGATAATTACTTCGCTCCTCAGCGCCATGAAGCACATGAGCGATACCTTTTCTAGGCTATGCAACCAGAACCAGATGAAGAAAAATTCTTGATGAGAATACAAGTTCATGCGACCAAATGCAATTTTGGAACAACGGTTATGGAGAGTGCTGGTATCGCAGTTGTCGATAAGATGTTACAGTTTGTGCCTGTGCCGTTACGGGAAAAACTTCTTCAGGAATCGAATTTGACAATCGATGAAATGATCAGGCAAGTGAACGCATACGAGACCTCAAGGTCTGCCAGTGACCAGATCAGCGGAAAGAATATTTCACAACATATGCCTAGAACAACTGAAATAATGCAAAGCATTCGAACATCTTGTAAGTATTGCGGTCGCTCTCACGGGACAGATCAACGATGTCCAGCGTGGAACAAAACCTGTGGTCACTGCGGAATGAGAGGACATTTTCGTGTAACTTGTTTCAATCGTACTGGCAGAGGGTCAAGAAGTTTTCCATCGTCATCAAACCCCGTGACGTCATCATTTCACACGTCGTCATCAAATAAACACTTATTCAAAAGAAATCATATGCAAGCTTTTCCTACCGCTGATTTATCGACTGGTAGGCCACCACAGAACAAGGTGAGTAAATATACACGGAAATTACATGCAATTGACGACACTGAAGCCGACGACGAAGAAATAGAACTTGTTGAGATGGTATCATCCGTTCATGATTCGGAGGAGCTGGTATGGGCCAATTTTGGCGGAGTATTGATCGAAATGCAGATCGATTCAGGAGTGCAATCAAATATAATAGATGATAAAACTTGGGAAATCCATTCTTCGCCGATTGCCCGAAGTAACCAGACGAAGGAAAGTCGCGTCCAAGTTCCGTTATCGGTTACCGCGTGATTGTTGTTTTTTTGCCGCTGAAGAGTTCATTTCACTATCTGGATAGTGAGTGAAGTGCCCTGCCTGCAAGTGGATAAAGGCTTTCATCCTCGGAAAGCCAAGCATTGGTTTTTGTTTTGTCGCTGCTTCGCCGACATTGGAGATTTCGCCGAGTCATCGTGCCAACAGTGACAGTGCGGGTAAGCTTTCACCGACGACTGTGTGTAGTGGTGTCGTAGGCACATTCCCACCACCAACGAGCTTTCAGCACGCTCCCGTTCATCTGCACTGGAGTGCGTTCATAGGTGAATAAGATTGAATATACTGAGAGAAAATATTTAATAATTATAAGTTTTTTTTTTTTTTTGTTTTTGTGAATTATTTTATTGTGAAATATTGTTTAAAAAAATACTTAGAATATAAGTGAAAATTTAAAATGGCAGAGAGTGGGGGACCTTCGGATATGGAGGTCTCTGACTCTAGTTCCCTCCTAACAGATAAAAAAAAGTCACTCAAACGTGTTCCAAATACGGAAGATACTTCTTCTGGGGACGAGTCAGCTAACCCTACCAAGCCTCCCTCCAAAAAACTAGCAAATCTCCCATCTGCCCTTAACGATCCCACTCTACCTTCAACCTCGTCTTCTCCCTCTGTTCTTCCCGCTCCTTCTCAACCTTCGCCTTCCCACTCTCAATCCCCGTCCTCGCCTTCCCCCCCTGTTATTCCCACTCCCCGTGTAAAGGTCTATCCAGAAGATGCGCCCGGAACTGGTCCCTGGGTTGTTTTCTTCAGGCCTAAGCCAAATGGAAAGGCGTTGAGAGTCATGCAGATCGCGAAAGATCTGGCAAGGTATACCTCCGTTTCGGAAATTTCGAAGGTTAGACCAAACAAATTGCGAGTTGTCGTGAATGATCGAAAAGACGCAAACAAGATTGTTGTCGATCAGCATTTTACAATTGAGTATCGGGTCTACATACCCTCTCACATAGTCGAAATTGAGGGTGTGATAACCGAAACGGGCTTGACGTGCGAATACATTACGAGTGAAGGTACCGGCCGTTTTAAAAAACTGCCCTCGACGACTGTTAAGATCTTGGGTTGCCGCCAGCTCGGAACAGTCTCCCATGAAGGAGAAGAAAAGAAATTTACGCCGTCCAACTCGTTTCGAGTCACCTTCGCTGGTTCAGCTCTCCCTGACTACGTGATGGTAGATAAATTGAGGTTAGCCGTGCGACTTTTTATTCCAAAGCCAATGACTTGTCTAAAGTGCAAGTCAGTTGGTCACACGGCTGCTTATTGTGCCAATAAAGAACGATGTGCCACTTGCGGAGAACAACATGAGGGGAAATCCTGCAGTGCGACTGAGCATAAGTGTCCATATTGCGGGGGATCCCCACACGTGCTCTCAGCTTGTGAAACATACAAGGCTCGCTGGGAGAAACAGAAGCGCTCTTTGAGGGAACGCTCTAAACGCACTTTCGCAGAAATTTTGAAGGGCGCTTCTCCACTGGCTCAAGAACAACAACCAATCAATACACACAATGTCTTCGCTACTTTGCCAGTTGACGAAATGGAAGCGGATACAGCTAACGGGGGCACGCCGTTTATTTCTCAAGGGAATCCCCGGCGCAAAAATGTGACCACTCCCAAAGTTCAAGGACAAGTCCCTCCGGTGATACCCCCTGTTAGCTTGCCCAAAAAATCGAGTGCAGCGGATAAGCAAAATCAGGTCCCTCCTGGCCTCCGTGGTAATAGTTCACCTTCGAACGACCCAGCACTCGAGGGGACATCAAAAACCCCAACTGTCCCTGTTTTTCCGTCAAGTTCAACTTCCCAATCGGGATTTATAAAGTTGTCTGACCTTGTGGATCAAATCTTCACGTGTTTTAATGTTTCCGACTCCATCAGAACCATTGTCACCGCAATGCTTCCAGTACTAAAGACAATTTTGCAGCAATTGATGCAAACATGGCCCCTCCTTGCAATGATTATCTCTCTTGATGTCTAATTTAAATAGAGAGGTCGGAGATATCACTGTTTTACAGTGGAATTGTCGTAGTCTTATCCCTAAATTGGATACATTCAAATTTCTAATTCATAAACTCAATTGTGATGTTTTTGCTCTATCCGAAACCTGGCTCTCTTCTCAAAATGATCTCTCTTTCCACGATTTTAATATAATACGCTTGGACCGTGATGACAGATACGGAGGGGTACTATTGGGGATCAATAAGTGTCACTCATTTTTTAGAATTGACCTTCCACCTACTGGAGGGATCGAAGCTGTTGCTTGTCATGCAAACATCAGAGGCAAAGACCTCTGTATAGTCAGCTTGTATTGGCCTCCGAGAGCTGCGGTTAGCCGCAAGCAACTTGTTGACATGTGCTCACTCCTTCCTGAGCCACGATTAATATTGGGAGACTTCAACTCTCACGGAACTGCCTGGGGGGAACAGTACGACGACAATCGTTCATCGTTGATATATGACCTTTGTAACAGCTTCAATATGACCGTTTTGAACACTGGGGAAACAACACGTGTACCTAAACCTCCTGCTAAACCAAGTGCTCTTGACCTCTCGCTTTGCTCGAATTCACTATCGTTAGATTGCAAGTGGAATGTAATCCAGGATCCCAACGGTAGTGACCACTTGCCAATCAAAATTTCTATCACCAATGGGTTGAATTCTTCTGAATCAATAAACATGGCATACGACCTCACAAGACACATTGACTGGAAAAAATATGCGGACGCGATTGCTCTAGCCATCAATTCCAGAGATGGTTTGCCTCCATTGGAGGAGTATAACTTCCTTTCTCGTTTGATCTATGACAGCGCGGTTCGCGCTCAAACGAAACCCATCCCAGGTTCCACTATTCGTCGAAGGCCTCCCAATCCATGGTGGGATGGCCAGTGTTCCAAGCTTTATGGAGATAAATCGAATGCATTTAAAGCTTTTCGGAAACGTGGAACCCCTGAAAATTTTCAGAAGTATTTGGACCTTGAAAATCAATTTAAAAACTTGATCAAAGGGAAAAAACGTGCTTATTGGCGAAATTTCGTGGGAGGTTTGTCACGAGAAACGTCAATGAAAAAATTATGGAAAGTGGCTCGAAACATGAGAAATCGCTCTTCATCCAATGAAAGCGAGGAATATTCACATCGATGGATTTTTAATTTTGCACGAAAGGTTTGTCCCGATTCCGCTCCAGTGCAAAGAATTATTCGAGATATACCACAAGATAGGTGCGATCTTGATTCCGAGTTTTCGATGGTAGAATTCTCTCTTGCTCTCCTTTCATGTAACAATTCTGCTCCGGGATCGGATAGAATTAAGTTCAACTTGCTGAAAAATCTCCCTGATGTGGCGAAACATCGCTTGTTGAATTTATTCAATCGGTTTCTGGAGCATAATATTGTTCCAGATGATTGGAGACAAGTACGAGTTATAGCTATTCAAAAACCCGGAAAACCCGCGTCCGACTTCAATTCGTACCGCCCAATAGCAATGCTGTCTTGTATACGGAAATTGTTGGAGAAAATTATCTTGTTTCGCCTTGATCGATGGGTTGAAACGAATGGCCTACTCTCAGATACACAATATGGGTTCCGCAGGGGCAAGGGGACGAATGATTGTCTTGCGTTGCTTTCTTCAGAAATTCAACTGGCTTACGCCGAAAAAAAACAAATGGCTTCAGTATTCTTGGACATAAAGGGGGCCTTTGATTCTGTTTCAATAGAGGTTTTGTCAGACAAATTACAATCTCGGGGTCTGCCGCCTCTATTGAATAATATGTTATATAACTTGCTTTGTGAGAAACATTTGAACTTTTCTCACGGAGATTCGGCAGTAAGTCGGGTCTCTTACATGGGACTCCCCCAGGGCTCATGTTTAAGCCCCCTTTTGTACAACTTCTACGTAAGCGACATTGACAATTGCCTTACACAAAATTGCAGCCTAAGACAACTTGCAGATGATGGAGTGGTGTCTGTCGTAGGATCAAATGAATCCGACCTGCAAGAATCCTTACAAGATACTTTGAACAATTTTTCAACCTGGGCCATTGGGCTAGGGATCGAATTCTCCACGGAGAAAACAGAGATGGTGGTTTTTTCTAGGAAGCATAAACCAGCAAAACCAAAGCTTCAACTTTTGGGTAAACCGATCACTCATGCTATGTCATTCAAGTATCTTGGGGTCTGGTTCGACTCTAAATGTACTTGGGGGGCCCATATTAGGTATCTGAGTAAAAAATGTCAACAAAGAATAAACTTTCTCCGTACAATTACCGGCACCTGGTGGGGAGCCCATCCCGAAGATCTTATAATGTTGTATCGAACAACTATTCTCTCAGTGATGGAGTATGGCAGTTTCTGTTTTCAATCAGCTGCCAAAACACACCTCATTAAACTCGAGCGAATTCAGTATCTTTGTCTCCGTATCGCGTTGGGATGTATGCCCTCAACGCATACCATGAGTCTCGAGGTTTTGGCAGGCCTACTCCCACTAAAAGATCGCTTCAATTTATTATCTCTTCGGTTCCTCATCCGGTGTAAGGTTATGAACCCATTGGTGATCGGAAATTTTGAGCAGCTGATCGAGCTAAATTTTCATTCTGGATTCATGAGCTCATATCATGAATTCGTCTCCATGCAGGTTGATCCTTCTTCGTATATTCCCAACCGTGTTTGTTTTCCTGACTACATCAATTCCTCTGTGCATTTTGATCTGTCCATGAAGCAGGATATCCATGGAACATCAGATTATCTTCGATCGAGGATCGTTCCAACGATCTTCGATGCAAAGTATGGGGATATCAATTGTGATAATATGTACTTTACTGATGGGTCCTCTATGAATGAGTCCACAGGATTTGGAGTGTTCAACGAATTTTTTAGCACCTCACACAGTCTTCAGAATCCTTGCTCAGTGTATATTGCTGAATTGGCAGCGATACACTGGGCGCTGGACAGCGTCGCCTCACGACCTGTTGAACACTATTACATTGTAACGGATAGTCTTAGCTCTGTCGAAGCTATCCGTTCAGTGAGGCCGGAAAAGCACTCGCCGTACTTCCTTGAGAGAATACGAGAAATTTTGAGTGCTTTATCCAGACGCTGTTATGTCATTACCTTTGTCTGGGTCCCTTCACATTGCTCAATTCTGGGTAATGAGAGGGCTGACTCATTAGCAAAGGTAGGTGCAATTGAAGGCGATATTTATCAGCGTCAAATCGCCTTCAATGAATTTTATTCTTTAGTCCGCAAAAATACCATAGTTAACTGGCAACGCAAATGGAACGAAGATGAATTGGGCCGGTGGCTCCACTCGATTATCCCTAAGGTTAGCCTCAAACCATGGTTCAAAAGTCTGGACTTGAGCCGGGACTTTATTCGCACCTTCTCCCGACTCATGTCCAATCACTGTTCGTTAGATGCGCTACTCTTTCGTATTAATCTTGCCGACAACAATCTTTGTGTTTGTGGCCAAGGTTACCACGACATCGAGCACGTTGTTTGGTCGTGCGAGCTGTATCTTGCCGCCAGATCGAATTTAGTAGTCACCCTTCGGGCCCGAGGAAGGCAGCCCAATGTGCCGGTGAGAGACGTGTTGGCTCGGTTAGACCTTGATTACATGTCCCAAATATATGTATTCCTTAAAGCTATCGATCTTCGTGTGTGATTGCCCTTATACCCTTAGTTTTTCCTTTTCCTTTTCCTTTGTGAGAGATCGGATCCCTTCTTAAGAATAAGATGAAATGTAAATACATATTAGATATAAGATAGGTTTAAGAATTGAGTGTGATGAGTGTGATTGAGAGTGTGATTGAGAGTGTGAGTGTGATCAATGTCAACATATCCTCATATCCCCTCCTTTTCCTGAAGAAAATATGTCACCCTTCTAAACTCGAGTTGACCGCGAGTAATCGGTTTCCTATATTATTAACATTAGAATTAAGGAAAAATGTATATATACTAGTAACAATACAGTAAGGAGTTCGGCTCCTTTAAACCTATGTAACTGAGCCTGTAAAAATAAACGATTTAAATAAAAAAAAAAAAAAAAAAACTTGGGAAATAATGGTCCGTAATGGAGTACAGACAATTGGTGGAAATCTGCAGTCAGATCGTAAATTTAAAGCATACGCTCAAAAGGATTGTTTGATAGTAACCAATATGTTCGACGCGGAAATTTCCATCAATGATGGCCCGAAACAGTTGAAAACTGTAGCACGCTTCTATGTCGTAAAGGATGGTCCTCAACCTCTTCTGGGGAAGAACACGGCGATGTTTTTGGGGGTTTTGATTGTAGAGCTCCCAAGTAAGCAAGAATCTGTGCAGCAAGTAGATATTTCCAGTAGACCATTTCCCAGCATTCATGGTGTGAAAATACACATTCCGATCGACAAGTCAGTGGAACCTGTAGCGCAAAGATTTCGTCGATTGCCTTTTTCAACATTACAACGGGTAGATGAAAAGTTAAAAGAATTACTGACCAAAGACATCATTGAACGTGTATCGGAACCCAGTCAATGGGTTTCGCCGATGGTAGTTGTTGTGAAAGATAATGGGGATATTCGGCTGTGCATCGACATGCGAAAAGTAAACAGAGCGATTTTGCGTGAAACTCATCCTCTTCCAACTGTTGAAGACGTCCGTTGGAAATTGACGCGTTTCTTTTCGAGATTGGACATCAAGGATGCTTTTTACCAGCTTGAGTTAGACGATGAGAGTAAACCCTTGACTACATTTATTACTCACAAAGGTCTATTTAGATACAAAAGACTCGTTTTTGGAATATCGTGTGCTCCGGAGATGTTCCAAAAAGTAATGGAGCAAATCTTATCTGATTGTTCAAATGTTATCAATTTCATCGATGACATAATCGTAGCAGGAAAGACAGAAAAAGATCACGATGAATCGCTTCAGTTGGTCTTAAATAAGCTGCGGTCTTTCGGTGTTCTTTTGAATAAGTCTAAATGCGTTTTTAAACTGACTGAAATTGATTTTCTTGGTCATCATTTCGATGGAAAAGTCATGACTCCGTCACAAGATAAAGTTAAAGCTATTAAAAGCTTCAGGACTCCAGTAAATTCGGAGGAGGTGCGTAGCTTCTTGGGTTTGATCAATTATGTTGGAGCATTTATTCCGGACCTGGCCACAAGTTCCTTTCGGCTACGGGAGCTCACAAAGAACAAAGCTGGTTTCAAATGGGGTAACGAAGAACAGGCAGCGTTTGACCACCTTACACAAGCTATAGGAAAAGTAGATAGCTTATCTTCTTTCGACCCTAAACTGAAAACGAGAGTAGTTGCAGATGCTTCTCCGGTCGGGTTAGGGGCAGTTCTCTTACAGTTTTACGAAGGAGAGCCGAGAGTGATATCTTACGCTAGTAAAAGCCTTACTGAAACTGAACATCGATATGCACAAACAGAGAAGGAGGCTCTGGCTCTGGTGTGGGCGGTCGAAAGGTTTCAAATTTATCTAATTGGGGTCCGATTTGAATTGGAGACTGACCATAAGCCTTTAGAAGCGATATTCTCCCCCAATTCATCGCCTTGCCTCCGTATTGAACGTTGGGTTCTTAGACTACAGTCATTCAATTATGAGGTGGTTTACCGAAAAGGCAAATCGAACATCGCGGATCCATTGTCTCGCCTTTCGCAGCCATCAGAAGTGGAACCATTTGATCCAGATTCAGAGGTGTACATTCGTAATGTTTTAGAATTAGCTGCCGTCGACTTGAACGAACTTGAAGAGCTGTATCTTCTAGTGACCCAGAGTTAACTCAGTTGCGGGAGTGTTTAGACCGTGGGCTGTGGAACCACACATCTGAAGGAATAAAACCATATTTTGCTTTTCGGAACGAGCTAGGCAAAGTTGGAGATCTGGTAGTCAGAGGATCACGGCTAGTAATTCCACGAGATCTAAGACAACGTATGTTACAACTAGGACATGAGGGTCATCCAGGTCGTACGAAGATGCAGCAACGACTGAGATATACATGTTGGTGGCCAGGAATGGACGAGGCTATCGCTCGCACAGTGGACTCGTGCACAGGTTGTCAACTAGTGAGCCTGCCTGATCGCCCAGAACCTATGGGAAGGAGGAAATTACCTGTTACGCCGTGGACGGATGTCGCTATAGACTTTTTAGGTCCGTTACCATCGGGGGATTACTTGTTAGTAATTGTAGACTACTTTAGCCGTTACAAAGAAATAGAAGTTCTTCGTAAGATAACGGCAAGTGAGACATCTGAACGTTTAGAGCGGATTTTTGTTAGATTGGGATATCCACAAACCATCACACTGGACAACGGTCGTCAGTTCATAAGCACCGAGTTTGAAACATACTGTAAGCGCCGAGGCATACATCTTAATAAGACCACACCATACTGGCCACAAGAAAACGGCTTAGTCGAGCGCCAGAATCGGTCACTAGTCAAAAGTCTCAAGATCAGTCAGGCTTTGAAACGTGATTGGAAACAGGATATGCTTACGTACTTATTAATGTACTACTCAACACCTCATAGTACTACGGGAAAAACTCCAAGCGAGCTCATGTTTGGGCGAAATATTCGGACGAAAATACCTTCTCTACAAGATGTCTGCACAACTGTACCATCTACCGACTACCGAGATCGTGATCACATTGCGAAGGAAAAAGGGAAAGAAAAAGAAAATGAACGGCGTAAGGCGAAACTTTCAAGCCTTGAAGTTGGGGACAAAGTATACATGAAAAATGTTCTGCATGGAAACAAGTTGACTCCGACATTCAATTCTACTGTTATGACAGTAGAGGCAAAACAGGGAACACGAGTAACGGTTCGAAATCAAGAAACTGTAAGGCTTTACGATAGGAATTCCTGCCATCTGAAAAAAATAATTCATCCAGAAGCAGGCGCTTCAGAGAGAAGTATATCGTTCGAATGTATTATTTCATTATCAAAAATATTTCAATGTTGCTATTTTCAGGCTCTAATCTAACTACTACGGATCCTACAGTGACAGATACCCCAATGGAATCCACAATGGAATCAGAAACTCCATCAGAGGATAATTCACAACAGCAAGATGGGATAGCAGATGTTATACAGCAGCCGTTATCTACAGATGGTTTCACTACTAGTGGAAGATCCAAACGTACCATAAAAATGCCGAGCCGCTTCAATGAGTGTTTCATGAATTATTAAATATTATAAAAAAAGGGGAGATGTGGTAATCAGTCTATTCTGTATCTGTGAACTATAAATGTAAAGAGTAAATGTGAGAACAGAGAAACATCAGATATACGGGTTATGAAGTAGAGTACACACGTGTTTTATTTCGATCCTAAACCATCACAAGCTCGCAATCATTGTTCAAACGTTAACTAATTTGCTCCGGAAACGGAAACGTATGAATGGATTTTTTTCAAAGTTTCTCTAGTGGTAAATCTAATCTGCAACACTTTATCTTTCCGACCGAATCGTTCCGGCTTTTTCTCGCCCCCTATCTGGGCATTCCTTCGGCGGAAACGGTGAACTGTTGAGTGTGAGCAGCGAATTAGCCTATCTAGACCCACACTCCCATCGCCACCCGCACCCATACAGGAAACGTATAAATTTTGTTCCCGCAGCGGCTGATGGCATACCGAATTGCCTTCCGTATTCCGTGCCCTAATTGGAAGATTTATGGGAGTGGATTTAAACTACTCAATCTGGCGAATTTCTATGGCAGTGGATGCTGGAGCGCTTCTAGTGTTCGATAAGGAAAAATGAATGGGTTCCGGCGAGAGAAGTGTTTTTACTTTTACTAGAAGCCAATCTAAGTTTGCTCTATGAGAGTCGATAGATACAACTAAAGAGGAAACACGAGGGATCGGCCGAAGCAATAGTAGCTTGTGCTCCAAACTCAGCGCGTGTTTCGTATCGGATCATAACGGACATCTTTCCATATACTTTGTTCGACTGGCTGCCGGAAGCGACGATTTCTTTCAATCAAACCCGAGATTTAACGATTCCCCGGATTACCTAAACATACAGAATGCCACCATGAGATTTGATGTGACCCCCGATGCGAGCTCTGTCATACCCAGTTAAACAGTTGTGTTTGTTTTAATTGGGACACATGTTCATAGTTCACTTGTGTAAGCGATAAAACTTGTGCAGGCGAACTGGCGTAGTAGTAACATCCATACCTCACACGCTAAAGGTCATGTGTTCAATTATCACTCCCGACATTCTTCCAAAAAATGGAAGTTAAAAGTGACGAACCAGCCAAATGTGTTGAAAGTCACTGTATTATAAGTGAAAAAAAAGCGACAAAGCCAGTGTTGAACTTATTTTCAGTGGAAATTAACAACGGATTCAAGTAGAGAACCAATCAGAATATTGCACCTTGCTGGAATGAGCAACATACAGATCATAAGGAAGCACAACCCCAAAAAGGCAACTGAGACGACAACTTCTCTATTTCCGATAGCTGAAAAACGTGTATGAATAAAACAACCCGCAATATATTTCGCCGTGCGCATGATACATTATTCCATCTATGGCACATTTCAGCACGCGACGGCGGAGAATTATCCTGGGTATTCCGAGTAGGCAGCGAGAGAACTCCCCCAAAAAAAAACGAACCTTTTTCATAACTTATCATGATTTGAATGGTCTTCAAAGTATCCATAACATTTGGAAACCTTGACATTTTGCGTGGTTCGGCATAAAGAGACTTTATGCCTTTATGCCTTTCAAAATATGCATACAACTCATTGACAGGGCTTCATAATTTCCCTGCGATAGCCACGTCTTCACTCAATAAGGCCATGTTCTCGCTGCAGCGAGGCGTCAGCGCGGTTCGAGTGGGACGTGTTTACTTCTCGTCACAATATTTTAATTCACTCATATTCCATCGTGCTAGCGGCGTACCTTCGGCGTGTTTTATGAAAATTGTCAATATGTGCGTGTAAGAAAAAATGACGTTTCGTTTTGTTTTGAAATAGTCCAGCATGGTCGAACGTATCCACGTCAAAACCTCGACGACGAAAAAACGTGTTTTCCATACTATACGTAACGTAAACGTAAAAATATGTAAAATGTATATGTATATTCGCCGGACGAATTTTTTACACAATGGGAGATTCCACATTTTTGCATACTGCTCGCTTTAGTTTACATGATACGGCTTCTTTGTTAGTTATTTAAAAATGTCTACACAAAATAAAATGCGTCAATGCTAATTCCAATTGGACCAGTAATACAATACAATGCGCGAACAAACATTCGTGGCTTTTGATTTCAATATATTAAATATTTTGTTTCAGTTTTGAAGCTATTTCCAGTACAACTGCCAACAGAGAGTGTTACACTTCTACACTGAACGAAATAAGAATAGCACGACTGCGTTTTTTGGCGATTTCACTCGAAATTCCCTGTATAAATATCTGATTTTGTATCACAGCTTACTTTTTGTCCTGTTTACCATCTTTTGCCAACATTATGATGGCTATTCTGTGGACTGTTTACATTTAATTCCAACATTTCCAAAATATCAGTGCGAAATATAAATAACACCGCCCTGTAATAAATTCACTCTGGTCCTCATTTGACAGGTGTTTGTTATGGTTTTCAAAATAGTCGTAGTTGTGCTGAAAGTCGGTTCGTTTGGTAGTGAGATCAAAGTTTTTCCTATGTCATTTAGACATCATGGGTCGATCAAAGCATCTTTAGTTCGAGGAAAAGGTGAAAATCAAAGCGTACAACGATGCAGGCCTCTCTAATAGTGAAATCGGTCGAAAGAATCATCGGGCACAAACGGCTGTTGGAAATTTCTTAAAAAACGGTGGCAAAGGGGACCGCGTTGAGAAACGGGGAATGAAAAGTAAGCTCTCGGCGATGGATATACGGAGAATTCGTAGAATTTCAATGAACCAGAAAAGAGCAGCATCCCAAATCCGTGCGGAATTGGAGCTTCCGGTTACTACACGTCGCGTTCAACAAGTTTTGTTCGGTAGTGAGAACTAGGAGTGACGTAAAAGGCTTGGAAAACTCAACTTGACGGAACGCCATAAATTGAATCGCTTCGAATTCGCTACGAAGTACATTTCCTAGACCGAGGAATGGAACAACGCGCTCTTTTCGGATGAATAAAAGTTCAACCTTGATGGACCAGATAGCTGGCAGCACTATTGGCACGATTCGCGCAAAGCTCCGGATGTGAGGATGAGCAGGAACTTTGGTGGAGTATCATCAATGGTTTGAGGTGCATTTTTCTTCAAAGGAAATCTTCCATTGACAAGGATAACGACAAAAATGAAGTCTGAAGATTACGTAGAAATGCTGGAGATAAGTTTGATTGAACATAGTGAGCCATTGATGGATCCTAATTTTGTTTTCCAGCAAGACAATGCTGCAATCCACAACCCAAAACTGATAAAAGCGTGGTTTTCTGATAGAAATACCGAAAACCGAAATACCGAATTTGACAACGTCAACATGCTCAAATGTCGAATTCGAGAGTGTTGGCAGTAAATCGATCAGAATACCATTGAGAAGCTGATTTTGTCAATGAAATCACGATTTATTAAAGTTTTTCGAAACAATGGATCATATACACATTAGGGGCTGTCCACATACCACGTGGACAGAAAAGCACGATTTTCGACTCCATCTTCCCCTTCCGTGGACAAGCGTGGACATTTCCATACCCCTACCCCCCTTTGTCCACGTGGACGTTTTTCTCTTTTTAATTAAAATAACTAAGGAAATGACTGAATTGCGCCTAAATTCCATTTAAGTTTTATTTTATTTCAAGTTTAACTAGCTGTACCCTGCTGTACTAGCTTTGCTATGGCTCATTGTTGTTTTACGGTAGAGAAATGAGTAGCATAACAAAGTACATGTTTCATTTAATTTTTTCAAATACTTGTGAGTAAACTTTTTTTTTGTTTTTCCATTATCAGCAAAGATATGCAGGCTATCTATTTTGCTATTTTATTTTTTTTATATATTTATCACGGAAACTCGTAATGTACAGTTGACCAGATCAATCCGCATCTGAATATAAACTACACAACTTCAAAGATTGATCTTGAGCTTTACTAATTGTGATTGCAAACGCCAATCAAATAAAAATAAATGGATTTATTTATTTATTTTCAAATACAATTTTAGTTCAGGATTTTTTCAACAATTGTAATAAAATGTGTTGATATCACATAGAATACATAGATAGAATAATGTTAATTGAGGTTCACAGCTTTATTTCAGAAGTGTACTTATTCCATCTGGGAATCCACTAACATCTTCGACATTAATAATCCAATTAACCTGATTGATTCACTTTCATTCGATTCAAATGAAATTTCAGTAGAATTTTTTTCACAGAGATATTCTTGATCTAATGAAAAATCATCCTTTCATTTTGGATTATGAATAGTTTATGATATAACGATCGCACAGCAAATCGATGCACAGTTTTTAAATGTTCTATACAAGACCCAGTTATTGCTTTGATAAAAGCATCGTTTTATGACAGTTACAGCGTACCAAAACCCACTCCAAATTTTCGATGTTGTATTCTGGTCCTTTATTTCTTTTGTTGAGTGCAGATCTTTGCCCACTCCGGAATGTGATCGATCACCACCTTTAGTCTGTAGCGCAATACGAAACCTTTTCCGCCATAGTTCGGAAAATTTTCAGAGGGTATTGAAAGCGTATCAAAATATTTTATTATTTTTCAAATCCTTATCGACCATTTTGCAATTCATTAACCTTTTGCGGTCGTATGTCTGCTCTCAGCCACCATAGCGAGGAATCATTCTAAATACTTTATCCAACCGCATGCAATAATTTACACTACTTTTGTACGAATTTTAATGTCTAGTGAATTTGATAATGAATTAATACGCAGTTTCTATGAATAATAGATAACGGTACTCGGTGTTTACAAAAGATTAGAGAGATAAAGATTGGAGAGATAAGAGGATCATAGGAAATTATGACGACTAGTGGTGCATGGATCATCTTTCGCAAATATAAATAATAAATCCTAGAAATTGAAAAATTGTTACTTTTCGAGAAAAGTAATACAAAAAATGGTTTTACACGTAATGTTGCATGAAAAACTATACAAACATTTTCATTCTAAAACTAACTGTTCTCGAGATAGAAAAAAAAATAGTGGTGTTTTGAAATTCTTGAATACGGAAAAGTTTTTATTTAATTTAGAGTGTAATAACATTTGAAAAAATATTCATTCTTCGTGTCCACGCGGACATAGTTTATATCTCCTCCCCACTCTCCGAGGACAAGCATGGACATTTTGATATCCCATACTCCCCTAAAGTTGTCCACGTGGTATATGGACGGCTCCTTACTAAATACGTCTACTTGATGTAATTTGAGAAATAAAATTTTAGTTTTGCAATAAAAATAAATGGTGCTATTTTGATTTCGCATACTTTTTTTTAGCTTTCAGTGGCTAAAATTTAAACGAATAAAAACACTAAATTTATCGTGGATTGAACCCTATCATGTTGGAATCTTTGAAATCGTAGAATCTTAGAAATTGTGGTCGATCCGACAGATTTTTAAACGAAAAAAAAACTAAGTGGTGCTATTTTTGTTTCGCTGAGTGTACTGAACGTTTTGCAATGGAAGATCGTTTTTTGTAGCGGAAACTTACGTGATTTTTGTTGTAATCAGATTAAGATTGTTGATAGTGCTTCCGTGACTGAGTGAATATTATCACACTTATCACGGCGAGGGTTCGGGTTCGATTCCCATTCTGGACGGCAGATTTTTCGTCAAAGAAATTTCTTCCTACTCGCACTGTGGTAACGCATTTTCTAGAGCTGGCCACTCAGAATACATTCAATACATGTTACTTAGCAAATATTGGGGCTCGAAGAAATGAGTTTTAATCACAATTTTTTCAAAGCAGAGAACAGTCTTTCTACGCTAACTTAAGTTGGTGGCATGACAATAATCGTTCGTGCAACATCCATCTGGCAAACAAGCTAGAATTTCACTCCAAAAGATGTTCAGCAGCAGGGTTTCCTTCTTATTCTCTTTTCCGAGGTGATGTCATTTTGCTTTTTTGTCATTCAGGTAAGCATCAAAGTATGTGCTCTAAGATTAAGATGAAGACTCAGGATTGTCGCTGCAAGATTCGACGACAGGTTTATCATTTTCCTTCGCCAAAAACAAACCTTTCATTCGTTCCGATGTTTCACATAGTGCTTCCTTGGCCATCGTTAACATGTTGAGTCCCGTGTCGGTCCCAAGGGGCCGAAATTGAGTCTTTCGTTAGAAAAGCGTTAATCACTGGAACTGACAGTTAGTAAATAAGGAAATAAAACAGAACAAGGTATGTTTTCGGATGTTTTACGGTATTTGACTGCGTTTTAATCGAATTTTTGACTATTTTCCTCTTATAAAATAAATATCTTCAGGAGCGGGGACCGACACTGATGTTAGGTAAATACTCTTGATGCGGAATGAATGGAAAGCACAGTAAGAACAATCCAGAGCTCAACGTGTTAATTGGCTCTCATTTATTAAAATTCTATATTTTGGGTCGATGTGAACAATATAGGGTTAGCCAGAAGTGTTCTTTCTCTTCTCTCCATGGACCGTGCAACTGCATCTGCATTTGGCCATTCTATCTAACTAAGGCGGAAAATCAGACTTCCTCATTCCAACGTAAGCTTTCCAGGTGGCTGTTTTTCAAATTGAAGTTTTTTAGTTGCGTCAAACGGTTGAAACAGGTTGTTCCACTGATTCTCGGTTAGGGAAGTATTCTCGTTATCCAGATTATTGATGAAAGTTCAATCAGTCTTTAGATCGTGGTCTGATCTAAAATTGCTTGTTTCCCTGCTCTTTCTTCAAGAAGAGCATCCATTTTCGGGGTTCTAGCAGCTATACTAACTTGCCTCAATTTACCAATCAAGGTAGTATCAGAACGATCAATCAGTCCGGTTCGGACGTGAATAGGAAATTAATTAGGTCGTGAAATAGAATTTGTTTATGGGGGTAGTACACTATGGAAACTTGAAAAAAATAAGAAAACCAATTCTGTCCTAAAATGTTCTCTGGGACGTCTACTTTACTGTAGGTTTTGTCCCAGGTTTATTCGATGCTTCGTTCCAAAGTTACAAGCCAATTAGTGGACCTAAGTCTTAGCGTGAGAACGCGGATCCAAAATTTTTCTCGAAACTAAGTTTTGCAAACTGGTGGGAGTTCTACCTCCGGAATGGTCCATTCGATTTTGATGAAATAGTTTTCCCAGAATCTCCACTAAATTTCCTGTCATCGTACGCAGGTTTTTTTGATATTTTGAAAAATAAACTTTTGGTGAATGTTTTTGCTCGATTTTTGAGCCAAAAACGCAATTTTTTTCTAAAAAAAAAGTCACCTATTCGTCAAGAATCAATATTTTGAAGAAATCTTACGTACGATGACAGTAAATATATGTGCAAATGAAATCGTTAAAAAAATGCAGATTTTTTAAAACATGTATTTTTGATTCGAATGAAAGTTTGTATTCCGTTTTGGTTGGAGGAAATATGAGTTTCCCACAGCAATTGGGAATTTTTTTAATTCAAGCGTAACTTTTGAAAAGGGCGTATCGATTGTAGTAGGAGAAATCTTTGATAATTTATATCTCAAAAACTATGAGTCGTACCGAAATAGTGTCTTAGAAAGAGTTGTAGCGTATTGATGTCTAAACATGAAAAAAATATACATTGAGAAAAAAATAGGAATCTTTTTTTTATTTGCAAAAAAAACTTTAATTTGCAATATATATATATATTTTTAATTTTTTTCATATAAAATAGAAGTCATGTAGAAAATTTAAAAAATGGGTCCAAGATGGTAAAACTATTTTTGACGAACTTTGTGGAACATCGAAATTTAATGAATTTTCGAAACTTCGAATTTTTGTATGTTAACAATCATTTTTAGCCACAAATTATGATTTCTGATGTGATTTAAAACAAAAAAGCTCATTATAAATCTCTTCTAAATGTAGCCATTCTCGAGATATTGTAAAAAATATTTTGAATATATTGTCTTTCTTATAGTAAATATTCCCTTTCAATATGTTTGTCGTGTTATACCGTCATGTTCATGAAATTTTATGAATTTGCTTATAATTTCCAACAACTTTTCCAAATACATCATTATGGTAAAAATATATGTTTAGAAGTTACGTTGAATAACATTTGAAGAGATGTGGGTTAACACAAAACGTAGCGATATTAAAAAATCTTTTTTTATCTTGATACAAACTTTTAACATATTATTCGTGTTACACAATCAAAACACGAAGTAGTAGAAATTCAACCGGACGTTATGGGTACAAATATAATTAACTTGTTTACGTTATGCCTAGATTATACCTGAAGTCAGGTATCTCTAAGCAACCTCTGTATAGGTATATAAAGTCACCTTTAAGTACCTTTAAGGTACCTCTATAATGTATATAAAGTTACTCATATTCAAACATCGTTCTTCAGTCGAACAATCTTCCTTATAGAGTGAATAACAATATACCACAATGGACCACAAAATTTTTTTTTCGTGTTGTAGACCGTTTCCGAAAAACGGTAAGAAATGTTCATCTGAAAAACGTTTCTTGACCGTGTCAATGATTGAGAAACTTAAGTCAATGGGATGCAATATCCTTTTAGATACATCTTTAAAAATTTACGGATCATGCCGTTTATCTGTATACTCTTCCAAACCAAAGCAGTATAACACTGAGGAGCAGATCAGTACAGCAGTAAGAAATACTTTAGAAGAAGTACCATCAATAGTTTCAGTCGTTTCAGCATCTTCGCAAGATTCCCAAAACAGCAATATACCAGAGTATTCCCGAGCGTACAACATTGAGCTATTCAACAAGGGAATCGCCGGTATCAACGTTTCACCAACAATGACGAAAAGACTTGAACAGGCTAGTTACCCCGAACAAAAATTCAAAGAAATTTCTAAAGGTATTAAAAGAAATCTATTTTCCTTTTCACATGCAGAAGACGAAGAGTCGAACTTTAAACAAAAGGCAAAAGAGTTTGATAAGATTATCAATCAGCTCAAAGAGAAATTTGACCACACAGAGACAACAAGATCAGAAAAAAGTTGGAATTTTAACAGTTTTGCCTAAGGTTTGGTCCGTGCAAAAAATGGAAGAAGAATTTAGCGTTAATAAATATATGGCAATTCAAGCCAAAAGCTTGATATCAGTCGATCATTACCTGGAGAAAGAGACTATGGTTCTATAGTAAGATGTGAAGCGTCAACACATCCAAAAAAGGTTATTAATAACATCATTACGGGAAACTTTCAACAGATTTAAGAAACTTAATCCAAATTGCAAAATTGGATTTAGCTCTTGTGCATCAATTCGTCCGAAGCATTGCAAATTGCTGAGTAGTTCAGGAAATCATAACGTTTGTGTTTGTACATTTCATGAAAATGTAAATCTTATGCTTCATAGTCTCAAAAAATATTCCTTTAACATTGAATGCAAAGAATATATGGAAAAAATACTATGGAACATATCAAATAGATCAAAATACCTTCGTGAATGTAGAAAATGCCCAACAATGGACGAATTTGGAAACTGGTTTCTAGATGAGCTTCAGGAACGCAATTTAATTGAAATCACTTATGCACAATGGATTTCTGCCGATCGATGCGACATAGAAACTCTTGTAAAACCGGTGGAAGAATTTGTATCGTATTTTTGCGAAAAAATAGAAAAATTATTTACATTAAAACACAACACTCCACATTTCTTAACAATATAAAAGCTAATTTGCAAGAAAATGACGTTGTTGTGATTTGCGATTTTTCCGAAAGTTATTCATTTGTGCTTCAAGATGAAGAATCATCACTGGAACAATGATCAATGATTTATTATAGAGATGAAAAAGGTTCTCTGGCAAATTTAAGCTTTGTAGTTATATCTGAAGTTTTAGGTCATGACACAATAGCTGTGCAAGTATTTATTTCTAAATTGGTAACATTTTTGAAACATCAAATGCAGGTAAAAAGAATAAAAAAAATTTTCCCATACATTTGTTCTGCCGATATGTGTGCTAACCCTACTCGTATTTCGAATGCTCATAACTCGAACATTTCTTATCAGATCGGAAAAATGCTTGCATCAATTGATAGGAAATATTATTACAGTCTATCACAATTAATAAAATATTATTTTTTATAAGATGAACAATTGAATGACTGTAAAATGTCAAGCGTTATTTGAACGCCCTAACTGTCAAGTTTTGATTGGCCCGATCTACGGTTTCCCCAACACTGACTTCAAAATCGATGTACCTGTGGAAATCCGCTCTGCAAATATACTTACAAGTCGGGGGTATTTTTGTTCCCACCAAGCTGTGTTTCCCTAACACGGACTTAAAAACTATGTGCCTGGGGGAATCCGCTTTGTCAAGAAATGCAAGCCGGGAATATTTTTTCCCACTGAGCTTTGTTTCACTAACACGGACTTCAAAATTAATGTGCCTAGGGGAATCCGCTACTACTTTTGTACTCGCTTGTCGTTGTGCAGACCGGAATATGTTTCCCTGAAACGCACTTTTAAACTGAGAAGCCTGGGAAAATCGTCTTTTCAGATAGTAGAGGTGAATGAACTTTCGCGGTTCGAGAACTACGTAAACATGAGATGTGCAATAATTTCAGAGGGAAATATAAAATACATGTGATCGTTTGACAATTCTTCCGTTCACATATTTTGGTAGTCCTAGGTATCATATCAAACGTAAAAGAACGTTCATCAAATTTATTTGTAACGAAGAACATAATCTATTATAAAAAATCCGAGTGGGTTGCATAATATAATTGCGTAGTTCTACGCCGAAAATATGCGGTCGTGTTCTAGGTACAAGCCGTTACATTTTTTTTCGTCTGACGGAAATTGATTCAACGTGTCTCAAATCTTTGTTGTTGCAAATATCCTCGCATGTTGGGTGAATGTTCAGCACGGAGTTGAACTGTCTGGCACGCTGTACGCAATCGCCAGAAGAATTCAAAATATGGCTCTGCGCTTGAAATAATTTAATGTTGAATTTTATTTTCGTTTTCTGTTTCCTGCTCTCAAAAGAAAGTGAATATAACTAATATTCACATAAAAACCAGCAATAAAAAGTTTTAGAGCATATTAATTTTACTGATCGTCTCTCAAGTCTTGAGAAGGATCGTGAGAGTTGACCGTTCTAAAAATTTTATTCCCACGCGCAGCACCTTCCACCGGTAATCACTTTAATGATTATGAACGAACTCATGAAGGACGCGTTTTCAATTCCCCAACGGCTGACGTAGAAGTTTTTTTAGGACCAGCTCAATGTTTGTTCGGTTTTTATTTCGAATCAATTTACGAGAGCTAAAATTTTAGTGAGGCTGTCTATATTGGCGATAATTCGAACTTTTTCATGATTGAAACTCTTCCCCGTATGAAAAAACGCAACTAATTCATTTTGTAGGTTGAATAAAAATGAATTTAATAATTCTTTCCATTTTATGGGGCAAGGTTAGGAGGTGACGAAAAAATGCGAAACCGTATAAACATTCTAAAGAACGAACCGGTTTCCGATGGGAAAACAATTTTAAACCACCGGCGGTCGGTGATATTGATTGTAAGTCAATCGCAACTGTCCCCCGGAATATTTTATTCATGCAATCGACCAGAGCTTGAGCAACTATGCATTATTTATGGGACCGGATGGATCCTGTTGGCGGCAATCAGTCTTGCTTCCGTCGGTGCTGTCTTTGGCCCGGTTAGCGCTTGTTTATATCCACCACAATCCAACAGTTCGAATCGGAAAACGCTGACACGCGGTTCGGTAACAACGTATGCTTCCCATGGGATGTAATTTGGTGGAGTTCCCCTTTCTCGGGGCCTCGAAGAAGCAGAACATGGCTATGTCCCCCTTCAATAAATGGTTTACGGTACATCAGTCAATCTCTTATCAGACGTGCAAACATGTGCACCCTCTCGCTATGGTTCATCCTGTTACGGGACTGAACACCGGTTGGCTGAGCGAACATTGATTAAACGCATCTGAGCAAAAACTATGACCCACCTTTACATTTTCGAACAACAACCAGCTTGACATCGACAGAACGAATCCTTCCAAAATCTACCAAGATTTGGCAATCGATTATCGGATGGCTCGGGATTGAGATCCCCATCTCTTGGATGCAGCTTCCGATGCATCCGCCGTGTGTTCTACCGAGGTCTGACAGCTCCAAATAGCGTGGGATTTGGTATCGCTTTGGCAAGCTTCCAGCGCTCCAAGTGTCCGCAACGAATGTCGCGTCGGTCGCGACGCGTCAGGATTTATGTGCATCAACATGTCGGTCACGTTGGCCGTTGGTGGAATCGAGGAACCGAGCAGAGTGCTGGTGTTTTTGTTATGGTTGGGAACGTCTCTCCGGATTCGGTTTAAGAGCAAAATAAAGGGGTAAGCGTAGAACTAATGCGATAATATGACACTGCTTCTGCCGTGAACAAAAACCAACAGAAGATGGCTTGCGAATTCGAAATGAACGCGAAAAAGCGCAAAATTTGACAGCAGGAAACATCGTTTTAATTGCGTTTGCAATACCAACTCGAAAGCGACAACATATAAAGCATTTTTTTCCAAATTGAAAAACTTGCTGGCAGCTCTATATCTCGCCATTGGCTGGTAGAGGGTGGTTGGAAGTAGAAAAGCACTTTTCATGCATAAATGTATGGCTCTGGCGGAAGGAAAGCAAAATAAAAAAAAAATAGAGCGCCGAAAGAAACCACTTCCTGTTTGGGCTACTGTACATTTTGAAGTTGCCTTCTCTCCCGGTAGAATTTATTCCATATCTTCCATTCGCTGGCCGTTGTGGAAGTTGTGCAAAATTCGACTCGAGAAAGGTGGAACGGGAAGCGTGGCCCGACTCCACCACCCAAACGTAGCATTAGCGATTTTTTTTCGGTCTTCATTTTAGCGCTGAAAAATTGCGTTAGGCCAAAATTCGTTTTGAGTGTACACAAAGTGGGCGAGAAAACTGCAAAACAGCATGACCAACTCGACAGATTCATGGGTAACAAGGCAGAATCTGAAGAAGAAGGCCTTCGGTCGACTTTGTTCAGTTACTTTGGGCTTCCCGGCATTTCCCTTACTGATTTCGGACCGAGCTGAAAGTTGACTTGAGTTGGCAAATTTCATTACTCCCGGAATTGGCGTGAATAGATTCATCTCCAATCCAATTACGCCAAAGTTGGATCTCGGCCGCGCCTTCCAACTCGAGCTGTTCTTACTGCGTTTAAAAAATTCTCCAAGCTGTCCGTGTCTGCCTTGCTGCGAATCACGAATCACCCGGACTCATGTAAGTCGGATCAAAGTGACTGTTCGGATTTGAAGCAATATCCATTTCTCGCTGAAAGCTGATACGCGCGCAACGTGTTTCCATGCATCCTATGCATAGATCATGATGTCAGTCACACGGATTGGGATTTTCCTGCGAAATAAAACCGAGACGAAGTGGAGGTGTTACGTTTCGTGCATTCCCCCACCACACGTTTGGGTTGCTGATTCGCTTTGACTACGTGACTCCTGGATGATGGGGAAAGTGGCAAACAAATATCATGCGAGTGGCACGTTTCGGATATCAGTCTTGGTGTGGAAAGGGATCGTTTCAACGAGTTTGAGATTCGTTACGTGGAAGTCGCCTGGTAGACACTCGTATGAATTCAATATGTTTCATGTTATCTGCCTTTAAAAGCCAGTGAACGCTCCAAAATGAACTTGAGTTTAGTATTACCACACTCCGATGCCGGAAGGATGAAAAAAAAACATGGAGACTTGAAATGGATGAGTTTAAAATCTTCGAAAGAAAATAAAAGCAAATATTCTATTACTCTCATTCATACACATAAAGAGTGGAACGATCGAAAAATTGTTGAATCTTAATGAATGCACACTGAATATGGTATTGTATAAATTATCAAGATTCATCTCCTCCAGAGCACAAGAACATAAGAAATTTATTCTATTCGGTTTCTCATTTTTTGACGTAGAACTACGTCTTACATTAAGGGTGCCAAATCAGAAATAGGTCACGTTTTTATGAAATAAAGTTAACGTTAATAACTATTTTTGCTGTGAACGGATTTTCACGATTTACATACCAATCGGATCGCAAATTCTCTAAAATTTGTTTGATATGCTATACATTACTACCCATTGTCTGTATTTGGTTTAAATTGCCGAAAATTGGAAGCAATCTCATTTCCCCATACATTTGTTCTCTCCATTTGTGTGATTTCCCAAACAGAGCTGTCAATAACGAGCAACGAAGGAGAAATCGTAAGATTTAAAGTCTCCGTGTAGTGATCCCCGATTTTTGAAGTTAATCGTTCATCAGCTAATCGAATAGTTTCAGCAGTTTGTTATTCGATACGATTAATCGGCCCAAATAATCGATTAATCGATTAATCGCCACACTGAGAGAAATAATTAGTTAGATTATTATTTCTCATTTGCTAGAAAGCCATATGGAATCAAAAAAGTGTTCATTCCGCCTGAAAATCAATTATTATTTTTTACTCACCCTTAAAGTCGTAAACGAAGCTCAATTCACGTTGACGGCATTGAGCTTTGTTTACGAACTTAGGGGAGCGTCAAAGATAATGATTTGTTTTCAGGATAAAACTGCAGCGGCCGTACGTTTTTTTCTCTCTGAGTTTGGATCGACTAATCGACGTAAATTATTCGTTCGCTTCGATTATTGGTTGTGCAGTATTTGTTCGATTAATAAGCGATTTCTGTAAGAATCGCTTGTATTAGATTAATCGAACGATTATCGGGATTCACTATCTCCGTTAACAAAGGAAATAAAGAAGAACGAAGGGGAATATTTGCCTACAGTGCCTATAAACAGTGGATCTCGCTGAGGCAAGCTTAGAGGCGAATGAACTGCAAAGTTTAAAGCCTCTTGAAAACAATGAATTGAATTGAGGCAAACGTTCATTGTTTGTAAAGACACCGACCGGACAACACCGTTGCTGGGCGAGCTGGATGGCGAGGAATCGAGTGCCTTTCTTAAAGCAATTAGGGTGGACGCGACCAAGTTACTCACTCGCATTGCATTGCAATCATTGCATCAAACTGATGCCATTGCATTAATGTTTTGAGCTACTCAATTGTGTGGGGAATCATCAAGTTAGGCTATCGTCGGCTCACCAAGAAAATAATTGTTCTGGAATTATGCCTCTGATTTGGTTTCGCATGGCGGTAGCAAAACTCTTTCCACTAACAGCTAACAGCTAAGCTAAAACAGCTAACAACTAATCTAGACAGGCAATATTAATAGAAAAGGCTGTTGAGAAGAGCGCAAAACGGAGATAAGTGTGTGTATATTTAGATGCTTCAAGCCATCGATATATGGATATTTGTGTGCGTGCGTGCGTGCTTCATAACCCGTACGTAAAAATAGTACATCTTCGCTACGCTGAAACCCCATTTGTATCTGCTCCCGTGTGCATTGGTGGTGCGAATTATGCAGCCGTAATGATAAATTTAAACAAGGAGGAAAGACAGTGGGAGGGAAATATTTGCGCTAGGGCATTAGTAATGAATTTCTGCTGAGGCAAATATCCAGCAATGCTACTCTTTTCGAAGTTGTTGAGATTAACAGAAAGAGATTATTTCGTTTATCGCTCGCCAGTAGCAAAACTTTCTCCATTTAGGATGACAGCTGCGCTTATCTTGAGCATGAGAAAGTAATGCAACTTTTTTCGAGGCCAGTCAATATTAACAGCAGCATTTTTTTTTTTTTTTGATAATAGCCCAAAATAATGAGTAGTGTTTGTATTTCTAGTAGCCTCGAGCCACCAATGTATGACTCTGTATGCATGCTATAACAAACGCTTGTTTGGCGCTTGATTTACGTTGTACGAACGATTCCTAGAGGTGCGATTCCACTGAGGCAATACTAAATAACAGGTAGCATGATATTTGATACTTGCGAATATTGTTCTTGTTGTTGTTTCCATACGGTGCCAAAGATATGTGGATGTAGTAATATGTGGTGTGGAATAATGGCACTGGTGCAACAAGTATATAATCGACTGCAGCGAGTCTATGGCAATTGCGAAAAAGGCCACCGGAATAGCGTTCGAGGTAAATTTTAAATGTAATGACATGAAACAAATTGTGACATACGATAGGATTAGGGTATTGTTCTGCGAGGGCGATAATGAATCATCAATGAATTATCAACAACTGATTCTACAATTTAAAATACCATTTCAAACCATCGATCAAACCATTCTACTAAAAAGTTATTTCTAAAATTCACAGCATTATAAAATAATATCCGAAGTTATAAACAAGCGACTTATATAAAATAACAGCGTAGTTTTACGTCAACAATGCGGTCATGTCTTGGACACAACCTCTTATATTTTTTAATGCAAACTGTGAGGCTTTACATTTCACAACTTCGTATCCCCTTCATTTGATACTGAAGGCCAATTTACTACGAGCTGTTTCTCATGGTTGTGTCCCATTCACCCGAATAACATTCACCCGAAACACGTTTACCCGAAACACATTTACCCGAATGACATTCACCCGAACGTAACATATAGCCGAATGCAACATATACCCGAATGCAACTTTTACCCGAATGAGAAGGAAAGATTCAGAAAAAATCAGATTATGAGTTTCGTCGAACCTCCTGTTGATAAATAAGATTAAATCAAAACAACATGAAAAAGCAACAAAAATACGAAGTGGAATGAAAAATTGTAATGAGGAAATTTGAAAATGATTTTGAAGACTTCGCGGTGTCATTTTTAAAAATACTTAAAAATCAGCAATGAGCATGGGTTATGGAATATTTCGAAAATTAAGCAGATGATTTTTCAACATAAAAAATATGAAGCATAATGTCATGACTATGTGAAAAGAATTAATAAAAAAAGGGACTTACACAATTTTTATCATGAGTTTATTATTTCGTGATGAAACTTATTCTGAGATCAACGTAATGGGGGCGAAGTTCCCATTTAACGAGGATAAGGAACCGAGACGGTGCCAAGCCGCCGAGGTGACGCAATTTAAACTATCCGGGCAATCGGTGAAACACAGGTTTGCTTGCGAGAGGCCGCCTCGGTTCCTTGTCCTCGATTGATGGGGACTTCGCCCGCATTACAGTAATCTCATAATAAATTTCATTGCGATAAAATAAATTCTTAATCAAAATTGCACTTCAGTGCCATTATATCTATGTACCAAAATTGGCAGCTTTCTTTTAAGTAAACGGGCTGCGTCATCCATTTGAATGGATAGACTCCATAATACGTTATAAATCTGCATTCTTTAACTTTTAATTTTTTTTTTCAAAAGGATTTTATTAAACGCCACTATTTCTCAAATTGCACTACCCACGAAAAAAAACTTTTTGATTGGAAATGAACGTACGAGACTAATATGAACACTGATCAAAAATAAATATACAAATACTTCCTAAGAATAAAATTTGCGTATTATTCGAATGTATACTTCTTTTGGGCAAGTCTCGCATTCGGGTAGATGTTACATTCGGATAATTGTAACATTCGGGTATCTGCCGCAATCGGGTAAATATTACATTCGGGTAACTGTTATATTCGGGTAATTGTTGCATTCGGGTAAATGTCGCATTCGGGTAAGTGTCAGTTCGGGTAAATGTTACATTCGGGTGAGTGGAATTCGAGCGAATGTCTTTCGGGTGAGTGGGTTTCATCTAACCGCCATAGAATCATTTATTGCACCCTAAAACCTCCACACGGCAAATTTCGTTTCATTTGCTTGATTAATTTGTGTTTCATTTGTATTGCAGCACAAACCCCCCTCCCCTTAGAGAGATGGGAGAGGTCTCAAACTGTCACGAAGACCTTCCTCGGTCCCTACATACCAATTTTCATGTCGATCGGTTCAGTAGTTTCCGAGTCCGTAAGAATCAGACAGAGAGAAAGACAGACAGCCATCACTCCATCTTATATATAAAATTCTCGTGTCACGATGTTCGTGGTTGAACTCCTCCGGAACGGCTCGAACGATTTTCAAGAAGTTATGCACAAAAAAATTGGTAGGCATGAAAATAAGACGTAAACTATATATGATACCGCTAGGGTACCAATTACCATATGGTTAATACCGATTAGGGTGATAAATAATATTCAAATAATCGACCCGTAGGCTGTTTTTCAAAGAGAGCGGATTTATTTACGTTGTGAAATGACATATGGCGCGTTCACTTAATTGAACATTCATCCTCACATGCGCCAATAACCGTAATTCGGCTAAAGCCATGCTGGAAGCTGAAAGACTTTTTGAATAAACATAATGAATTATTGAAATTCATGGTCGAAATGCTGATGAAGCTGAAATTCTAATCAATGTATACATTCATTGCGTATGTCGTTGAATACATTGCTGGAGTCATAGTAGGCGACTGCACAGTAACGCGAGATATTGTGATTCGAAGAAGAAACAACAATATGGAGTTCATCGTTGACACCCACCGTTCAAACGACACTCTCCATCTTCTTCTTCAATGATACTAATGTTTCTAATGTTCCTCACGTTCACCATCTCAACGTAGAATGACTTGCGAACGCTATAGAGGTAGAGAGCGAACGATTGCGATTCTAAACAATCAGAAGCGGTGTGAGGAAAAATACACTCACTTGCCAGACGCTATCATGAGCTACGCCGACGCAGCCTTTGATATTGCCAGGTCTAAACACATGCATTGTCATGATATTACAAAGCGTGTGTACAAACAAAAAAACATGTATTTACATGTATTCGGTTCCACACCTTGCTGAATGTATTCGGCTGGATGGCAAAATTACAAAAAAATGGGATTACCTCATATACACATTTTTAATTTGGATAATCGACAAAATACGCTCTGAGGAAATCGATAGTGTAATTTCCTCAAAAATTCCAGTCACTGAGCTTCGTGTTCCATTTCTGGGAAGCGTAAATTGTTATGAATTTTCGAGTAGAATGAACACGCTTCCAAAACAAAAAAATTAATGAAATATGGCTCTTTTGTGTGTTTTGTGTAGCAAAATAATACATTCTCTTCAGGTATCTTAAGCAAGAATAGTCTCTGATAATTACTTTATATTTTGAATGATATTTTGGTTGAAATGCGAGGAGATCAATAGATAATTGTTAAGTTAGGGTCAGGACTATGTCTACTAAGTATTGAAACAATATCGAATACAAAATTTTCATTCAAATTTCAACAACTTTAAATTGCTTTCATTGTTCGATATTGTTACCACAAACATGGTTCACGACCGTGCGGTAATCTAAAACTTTTATAGCCTTGCATAGCAGATGGAAAGTGTACAATGCATTTTCTCAAAGAATTCACCAACGACACGATCGCAACCTTAGGTGGATGTCCAATATATCAACGACTAAAAACTGATTATGACAGACAATCATTCATAAAAATTAACAACGCAAACATTGATATGGAAAATCGTTCGGCAGTGCCATATTCGCCTCTGCTGAGTAAAACATTCAATGCTCATTTTAATGTTGGATTCTGTGGTTCGACGAAGAGCAACAAATACATTTGCAACAACGAAATTTATATTGATATTTTTCATTTAATTTGTCTACTTTACGACAAAAATATATTCCTATTTCCACTTCAGATTCGTTGATGAAATACATCGGGACTGGAATACAAAGAATGGTTTGTGTTTTTTTTTTTAATTTTTATCGGTGGCCATCGACTTGGCACTCTATTCCTCGGTATGTCCAACACTAGAGTAACGGACGTATCACGTATATGTAGATCGTTAAAACGTTTAAACACACTTACACACATTAGTTATTTTTTATTTAACAACCAACATATTCACTAGAAATAATTTTTATGGCAAAAGAACGTTTGCCGGGTCAGTTAGTTTTTAAAGGGTGTGTCACATCAAATTGCATCACGGAAAAAAAACGCTGTAGAAATTCGCCCAGTAGACCGATCCTTTTGAAAATTTTAGACAGTAAAATAAAAACTATTAAACAGCTTTTGGCATTTTCTTTTTATTCATACTTCGAGCCCAAGCCCGTATGCTCGCACCTTCCTCTTTACCCCTTCCATTAGGTTCTGTACAACGTTAGGTTGTAGTTTTTTTTGGAACAGAAATCCATTTTCTATTGAAGTCCGCCTCCGATTTGACAACTTTTGGGTTCTTCCGGAGGGCCTGCTTCAAAATCGCACAATATTTCTCTATTGGGCGAAGCTCCGGCGCGTTGGGCGGGTTAATTTCCTTTGGCACGAAGGTGACCCCGTTGGCTTCGTACCACTCCAACACGTCCTTTGAATAGTGGCACGAAGCGAGATCCGGCCAGAAGATGGTCGGGCCCTCGTGCTGCTTCAATAGTGGTAGTAAGCGCTTCTGTAGGCACTCCTTAAGGTAAACCTGCCCGTTTACCGTGCCGGTCATCACGAAGGGGGCGCTCCGCTTTCCGCAAGAGCAGATCGCTCGCCACACCATGTACTTTTTGGAAAACTTGGATAGTTTCTGCTTGCGAATCTCCTCCGGAACGCTGAATTTGTCCTCTGCGGAGAAGAACAACAGGCCCGGCAGCTGACGAAAGTCCGCTTTGACGTTGGTTTCGTCGTCCATTACCAGGCAATGCGGCTTCGTCAGCATTTCGGTGTACAGCTTCCGGGCTCGCGTCTTCCCCACCATGTTTTGCCTTTCGTCGCGGTTAGGAGCCTTCTGAACCTTGTATGTACGCAGGCCCTCCCGCTGCTTGGTCCGCTAGACGAATGAACTTCACAAATTCAGCTTATTGGCGACATCCCGGACCGAACTTCTCGGATCACGTCTAAACTGCTTAACGCTTGTGATCTTTTTCACTGACTGAGGATCCATTTTTGCCGTTCTTCACCTTCCGGTCGATGGTTAGGTTCTCGAAGTATCATTTTAGTACTCTGCTGACCGTGGATTGGACGATTCCCAGCATCTTACCGATGTCCCGATGTGACAACTCCGGATTCTCGAAATGAGTGCGCAGGATTAATTCACGACGCTCTTTTTCGTTCGACGACATTTTTCCAAATTTACGAAAAATTGACAATGAAGCAACGTGATCTATACACTCTTATCTGATTATAAGCGAAAGCTGAAGATATAATTCCTAAAAATTAAATTTCTACATCGTTTTTTCCGTGATGCAATTTGATGTGACACACCCTTTATATATATAACGGGTGTTAAATAAAAAATGAGAATTTTTTCAATACATTTCAGTAACTCAAATAAAAAGCGTAAAATTTTCTTTCTCCAAGAAAATTGTTCTTTGGGCTCCCTAGAAACAGTAGGCGTGTTTGGTTTTGCTAGTTTGAATTTAGTCAAAGCAAAGATGGCGTCGAAACAGCACGTGCTCCGCGAACGCATTGTACGGTTCTACGAAACGCATTTCCAGCAAGGAAAAAAGTTCACGGTGGCACATTTTAAGGAAGAAAATGTACCTGTCAGTACGGTATATCGTATCCTGGGTTCCCTGAACGTAGAGCGGAAGGTCGGAAGTGGTCGTCCGGTGACGATAATGACGAAGCAGAGGAAGACATCGTTAAAGAAGCTGTTTGACAACAAGGACGCAACCAGCCTGCGTGACGCCGGTTGGAAATATGGCTGCTCCCACGTATTGATCCATCGGACCCTCAAGATGGAAGGAATCGTCTGCAGGAAGAAGACGAGGTCGCCGGAGTACACGGAGGAGCAGATTGAGACGGTTAAATCACAGTGTCGGTGGATGACCAAAAAATACCGCGGGACGTCTTTCGTTCTGGACGACGAAAGCTATTTTCCGCTGTCCAAAACGCATATTCCTGAAGTGAAATACAAGTTCAAGCACAAGTTTGAAAAAAGGTTATGTTGTACATCGCAATTTCCGACCGGGGCATTTCAAAGCCTTGGTTTAAGCCGAGCGGTCTGGCAATCAACCAACAAATCTATCGAGAAGAGTGCCTCGATAAAATCCGCTGCCGTTCCTGAACGAGCATCACGCGGATGGGAAGTACGTCTTCTGGCCGAACAAGGCGTCTTCCCATTACGCCAAGACGCTAGCGTATCTTGAGGAGAAAAAGATACCGTTCGTGCCGAAAGATCGTAACCCAACAAACTTGCCCCAGTGCCGCCCAATAGAGGATTTCTTTGGCTCACTCAGTGCCCTAGTGTATAAAAACAATTGGAGGGCCAAGGACACAAAGCAACTGACTACAAGAATCCGGAATTGTATCCGGAAAAGGACGTAAGTGCCGTACAACGTTCTTGTGAGAGCATCGCGACAAAGTTGCGTCGAACAGCAGACCACGGCCCTTACTCAAACATTCACTGACATTTTTTTGAAGAAAATACATTATGTTATTAATAAAAAAAAAAATTTTTATATGTGATTGAAAAAATTCTCATTTTTTATTTAACACCTGTTAGATGTCGCAAATATGTCAAAGTTTGAGTTTTTATTAACCTAAATCACCCTAGAAGGAGTACATGAAATCGGGATTTTCGAATAAAAACCCTAACTTTGACGTCTTTGCGACACTAGTAAATGAAGTCCGATTGAGCTGAAATTTTCGGGTATTTTTTCATGGGAAGCAACATTTTGCAAGAAGTCCCGTTCAAAAATTCGAGATGACCATTTCCATTGGCACTCTAATGTACACTTCATTGTCATTGTCACATTATTGCAATTTGAAAACTCAATAACTCTTAAATAAAGTTCCTGACTAACGTTTCCTGATATTGCTCAATTATCGCATTCCATTCGTGGCATTGTAATAAACCGTTAAGGTCAGAGATCGGTGGGAACCATGCAGTGACTTTGTCATAAAAATAATCGTTTTCTTCTGTCATTTGCTACTTGATAACTTTCTTTCGCTCGCCGTGTACCTGTCCCAGATTCTCCGAAGATTAGAGACCATAAGACTTAATAGTGCCATAACAAGGTAAAAGGTTCCTTTTGGTAAACAAAAGGTCAACTCTTAAGCTTATTTAACGCTCAACCTACATCGGTAAAACACTCCATCCATCCCCTCGTCTTCATCCTTCGCAAAAAGAGGGAGGTGGAAAAGTGTGCAAACTGAGTTTGCACATACCTGAATGCCTGAATGCCATTCCTAGCAGATCAAAGAAGCCGCTCCAAAGTGCGGTCCACAGAGCGATAACGGGAACGGCAATGACGACAGCAATTGTTCATATCAAAACAACGGTACGACCATTATTTACGGGGGTGAATCGGGCCGTGTTTCGTGAGTTCTGCTGATAGACCGAGAGTGCTGCAACATTGTAATTTCAACAAGCACGAAGGACTTTCGCCCGAGGGACTCACTCTGCCTGTTTGTGTCCATTGAATATATTGTGGATTGCGCCACCACTGGCGAAGTGCTACGTACTTGTGATGACGAATGTGTTCCTATCGCACGTCTTTTGATGAGAACGTAACTCAATCCCTCCCCCAACAAGCGAATTGCATCAAAGTGTAAATTGCATCTTTAGAAATATGCTAAATAGTGTTCACTTGGTACGGGCACCGGATGAAATGGGATTTTGAAACTCGAGAAGACATCTTCGATGGCTATGAGAGGAGTAATTGCAGACCGCAGACCCTAATCGACCTGCTGGTTTTGCATTTCAAAGCGATGAAGCTGAAGATATATTCGATGACTCGCCTCTCGCTCGCTTGTGAAACTCATAGAAAATGTTCTTTTAAATTAATTGTAGAGCATTTTTCAGCCATTCCAACCAGGGTTGCCACATATACAGAATATTCTGTATTTTACATATTTTTCGCCAAATTTCAGTTACAGAATTTACAGATGTTTTAGAAATTCAATTTTAAATATTAAATTTATTACAGTGCGTACATAGATACCTTGATTTATAAAAACGTTGAACGCAACGCAACTTTCGTTGGAAACAGTTATTAAGCGAAATCTTAAGCGATTTGAAGATCATAAACTATTCTTTTCGTCCCAAGTAATGTGTTACCATAATTAATTCGCCAATCATATATTGACTCATTTAAACGATCCTATGACTCAACCGATTAGGCTTCCTAAATGTTGTTCCACCTCTCATCAATAACGTCAATCGCACTTTTCAATCAGAAAGTTTTTCGAACTTTATAATGAGACAAGAATGTCATTGTTGCTCATGTTGGGAATGTTTTGAGAGCTATGTGCAACGATTCGCTGATGCTGACCTTGATGTGAAAGATTTTCAAGACTTTCTGAAGAAGTCAGATGATGTTTGCGTTGATATCGATGCAGAAGAAGCGGAAAAAGGATTGGATGCAGCTAGGAAGTTGATCTTCAAATCGATTTGTCGTGACTTCTATATTTAACTGGTGAAACATAACTGCGGCCTTGATGCGTCAATTTCTTCAATTCGTTGAAGCAGGTAAGGCTTAGATAATGAATTCAGCTTACTCAAACCGAATCTTATGGGACAAAAATTGAGTGACTCGGATATACCTTGGTCCCGGCTGTTGAATGTCAAAATGCGTAATTGGAAATTTTTGTATCCATTGCTAAGGTCGTTTGTAAGACATTTTTTGATGCATCTGTTGAATGAATGTTATTGCTTTACAGTGCCAACAAAACAAAGTCTGGAAATCGGTTGGCTCCCACAATTATGATCTCTATTTTGAAAGCGAAGAACTATGTATCGGCTCGGGTCAGGACTATGTGATTTGACCATGCAAACAACATTTCAAAATGATTTCCGTTCAATATTCTAAATTTTATAACTGCCTTCGAGCATGCTGATCTCATAAAGATACACTTTTCTCGGTTCTGTATTGTGTATCAGAAAGTAAAACAATGGTTTATGAGATGAAAACCGCTTCAGTAAATTCGACTATACCACAACGTATTTGTATGTACTGCAATAGAATTAATGAAAAAATTATAGGAGGTTGTGTCCAAGATACGACCGCATTGTTGACGTAGAACTACGCTGTTATTTTATATAAGTCGCTTGTTTATACCTTCCGATATTATTCTATAATGATGTGAAATTTTAGAAACAACTGCTTAGTAGAATAATCTCTGAAATGATTTTTTCATTGTAGAATCAGTTGACGATAATTGATTGATGATTCATTCTTGCCCTCGCAAAACAATCGTATGTCGCCATTTATTTCATGACAATGCATTGAAAATTTACCTCGAAGGCTATTCCGGTGGCCTTTTTCGAAATTGACATAGACTCGGCTACAGTCGATTATATACATGTTGCACCACCACCATTATTCCATATCTCATAACTACATCAATATATCTTTGGCACCGCATGTAAACAACAACAATGACAACACTTGCAAGTATCAAATATCATGCTACATGTTATTTAGTATTGCCTCAAAGGAATCACACCTCTGGGCATCGTTCGTACAACGTAAACCAAGCGCCAAACAAGCGTTCGCCATAGCATGTATACAGAGCCATAAATTGGTGGCTAGAAACTACTAGGAATATAAACACTTCTCATCATTTTGCGCTATTCTCAAAAGAAACGCTTCTGTCAATATTACTGGCCTCGAAAAAAGTTGCATTACTTTCTCATGCTCGAGAGAAGCGCGAGAGTCACCCTTAGTGGAGGGTCCAAAATTCCAGAACGACATTTACTTTCTTGGTGACTAAACAAGCGAAATAAACTCTTTTTGTTAATAACAACCTCGAAAACAGTAGCAATGCTTCATTATGATCAATATTAGCGCAAATGCAATCCTAGTTGAAGGCAGTTTTGCGACTGGCACGCGAACCCAAATAACTTATAACATTCCAGTAAGACATTTAAGACGCTTGGTATTCCTCAAATAATTTTTTTGCACACAACCTTAACGCCTGCTTCGCCATAACGTCAGTTTAATGCATTGATGTATTCTCAAAGGCACCAACGAAGCCCTTATGATGACGAAAAACAAACAATGTTAACTGCTTGTAAAAAAACTGAATTATGTCACACAGCTTGTACTCTGCTGTAACACCCATCGATGCGAATTCGCTGATGAGTTTGTCAAGAGCGACCGCCTTCACCACCAGCGGGGGGAGTTTGATTTTGGTTGCTGCCTGGGTAACGGCGTTTACATTTTCGACCGACGCGCCGACATCGCCTACTTCGCTGTTGTTCGATGCGGTGTCACACTCGCGAAGGCTCGGTTCAGGGCGAGTGTTTTTCACTTCTCCAACTTCGCGTGCATCATTAGATGACGCTTGCCTCGAAATTTTATTGCCCCTGGCAATGCGTTCGTTTTCTGCAGGGCTCGAACCTGCCTTCCTTTTTTCTTGCTCATCACACACTACGCGAAGCGTCCAACTTACGAATAACTTGAAAAACGAACAGAAAAACCAAACGACGATATCCAAGTTGGATTACCACTGGTGAGGTCCAATCTTGGATCGAAACGCAGCGAAAGCAAATTGAACTGAATTGCTCAAAAGTCCGATTCCGAATGAAAGTTTGCCTCAGCGAGACCCACTGTTTATACTCTAGGCAAGTATTCCCCTTCATTCTTCTACTTTTCCTTTGTTCACGGAGACTTTAAATCCTACGATTTCCCCTCCATTGGTCATCGATAAGTTGCTCATTATTGGCTCTGTTCGGGAAAGTACACAAATGGACTGAACAAATGTATGGAAAAATGGAAACGCTTAAAGTTTTCATGAATTTTAACCATTTACAAACCAGGGGATTCTAATGTATAGCATATCAAACAAATCTTACGGAATTTGCGATTCGTTTAGTATGTAAATCGCCAAAATCCGTTCACGGCAAAAATAGTTATTAACGTTAACTTTATTTCATAAAAACGTGACCTGTTTTTTGATTTGGCACCCTTTATGAAAGACGTAGTTCTACGTCAAAAACGGCACTCAAAGTAAAGTTAAAAAAACACAGTTTGTTTACATTTCCATCATACAACCATAAAATCCGGTAGACGGCAACACCGTACATTCTATGTTCCGAATTGCGTTCATTTTTATTTAGTTTCATTATTTTGCAATGGTAATTAGGGTTGCCAAGTGTTTTTTCTACAAAGCCTGGCTGCCGGTTTTGATTTATCTGGATGCTTATACAATTAAGGTATTTTGACGTACGATTACATCTTTCAGGAACATATTCGGGTACAAATTGAAAATCGAAAATCGAGCACATCGTGAAAATTGTCCAATTTCAAACGCCTATTGATCAGAAAATAATATATGTCATGAAACTAACTATCGAACAATTGAAAAATCTCAACCCTTATCCTAACGGAAATACCCACTTCTGATTGGGCGAAATTGACGACACATGCGGCGGGTCCCTAATAGAGACATCAAAACCAAGCTGCCTGGGGGAAATCGGCATTGCAAATACATGAAAGTAGAGGGAGCTTTTGTTCCCACCGAAATGTGTTCCCTAAGAGAGACATCAAAACCAAGCTGCCTGGGGGAAATCGGCATTGCAAATACATGAAAGTAGAGGGAGCTTTTGTTCCCACCGAAATGTGTTCCCTAAGAGAGACATCAAAACCAAGCTGCCTGGGGGAAATCGGCATTGCAAATACATGAAAGTAGAGGGAGCTTTTGTTCCCACCGAAATGTGTTCCCTAAGAGAGACATCAAAACCAAGCTGCCTGGGGGAAATCGGCATTGCAAATACATGAAAGTAGAGGGAGCTTTTGTTCCCACCGAAATGTGTTCCCTAACAGATACATCAAAACCAAGCTACCTGGGGGAAATCGGCATTGCAAATACATGAAAGTAGAGGGAGCTTTTGTTCCCACCGAAATGTGTTCCCTAACAGAGACATCGAAACCAAGCTGCCTGGGGGAAATCGGCATTACAAATACATGAAAGTAGGGGGAGCTTTTGTTCCCACCGAAATTTGTTCCCTAACAAAGACATTAAAGGGCGAACACGGAATTATTGCGACACATTCAACAGGGCATAACTTTTTTACCATTGGGCAAAAATCAACCAAATTTTGCACACTTTCTCATTGATGTGTATTGTCTACATGCTGTCAAACTCGAAGTCGTGTTTTTCGATTCAACGAAAATGGAGGTGAACCAACGCGAGTCGAGAGAACAAGTTCTTTCCAAACACCTGGAATATCCTGACCTGTCGCACCGGCAGTTTGGAAAAATGTTGAACATTCACCATTCGTCCGTTTCCAGAGTGTTGAAGCGATTCCAGGAGCGGTTGACGTTGGACCACGGCAAAGGAGCTGGAAGAAAACCGGGACCAGAGAACAAAAAGACGGAGGGAAAGGTGAAGCGGATGATTAAAGCAAATCCCAACGTCTGAAGCCGTGATTTGGCTAAAAAGATCGGCATGTCGCAGAGCTACGTCCAGAATGCAAAGAAGAAAGCTGGACTACATACATACAAGGTACAGAACTTCCCAAACCGCGATGAGCGGCAACAATCGACGGCTAAAACTCGGGCACGGTAGCTCTACGAGAAGATGCTGACAAAATATGGATGCTGTGTGATGGACGACGAATCGTATATAAAAGCCGATTTTAAGCAAATTCCGGGGTTGGAGTTTTTCACCGGCAAGAGCAAGTTTGATGTGGACGACAAATTTAAGAAGAAGAAAATGTCGAAGTTCGCCTCCAAATATCTCGTTTGGCAGGCCATCTGCTCTTGCGGACTGAGGAGTGAGCCTTTCGTGACAAAGGGCACAGTAAATGACGAGATCTACAAATCTGAGTGCCTCGAGAAGCGCCTTTTGCCGTTCTCGCAGCAGCATGACGAAGCTCCGCTATTTTGGCCAGATTTGGCATCATGCCACTATTCTAAAAGTGTCCTGGAGTGGTATGAGGCCAATTCTATCCATTTTGTTTCAAAGGACATGAACCCGCCAAACTGTCCGGAGCTGCGCCCGGTGGAGCAGTACTGGGCAATAATGAAGCGAGAACTTCAGAAGAGCAAGAAGACAGTCAAAGACGAGAAGAACATGTTAATAAAATGGAAAAAAATCTTAGAAACTGGTACCGGATGACACTGTAAAGACTTTGATGGAGGGCATCAAGCAAAAATGCGTTCAATTTTACACTCAAGCGATTAACTTTTCTTCTGATTTTTGAAGTAAATATATATATAAAACTACCCTAAAATTTTGGTTTGATTCTAAACATTATAAGAAAATTGGCATGACATTTTCGGTGTCGCAATAATTTCGTGTTCGCCCTTTAAAACCAAATCATTATCAAAGAGTTTAACGATATAATTCTTCAAACATATCCAAAATCAACAGGTAGCCTAACGGAATCCTACGTCAAGTATGCGGTCGTGTCTCGGACACAACCCTCCTGTGACTTTTTTTTTATTTCTTTGTGTTTTGAATTGCGAAAATCATTAAAGTATTTTACATTTGGGATACATATTGAAACTGTGTTATACTGATACTGAAAATGAAACCAAAAATAATTGAAAATAATGTTTAAAGAGGGAGTATCTACATTTTAAAAAAATACAAATTTGCTCTCGTTCGACACGTTCTTGATGTGTTTCTAAATAGTTTGCTAGAAAGTTACGATTTAAACATTCGTAGTAATATTTCAAAGGAAACATGAAAAAGTTGTTAGGAAAACTTTTTCCCTGTCTTCCGATGCATGAATGACTTGTTAGTAATTGAAAACATGATTTTGAGAAAATTTAATTTCTTTTAAATATTTTTTTCGATGTTTTTTTAAATTGTGATTTTTTAAGTATTTTACTTTTTAATATAATATATTTCTTAATGAAAACATAAATTATTTCCTACATTTCATTCTTCGACCAAAAAATTTTTAGGTCTTATAGTTTTTGGGTGAGAAATTTTTCAAAATTTTGCGTTTCTCTCTAAAAAAATCTAAATTTTCTCGCGATTGACATGTTTTTGATGCGTTAGAAAGTTTGTAGATTATCACGGTAGTCTACACAATAAAATGTTACGACTTAAACATTCTTAATGATTTTTGAAAGAGAACAAGGAAAAGTTGTTGTTAGAAAATCTTCTTTTCTGTAGCACTGCTCTTCTTCCGATGCATGAATGACTTGTTGGTAATTGCATGGAACTTCGTACATATTTTTTGAGAATTTAAAAAAACATAATTTTGAGAAAAAATAATTTTAATTTTCAAAATATTTTTTTTCGATGATTTCGATGAAATCTTAACCCAAAAACTGTAAGACCTACAAAATGTTGGTAAAAGAATGAAATGTAGAAAATAAATTATTTTATTTTCAATATCGAACAATTAAAAAAAAACAATTTAAAAAAAATCTTTGAAAAAAAAAATTTCAATATTTAATTTCATTTTTATCAAAAATATGTTGTTTTAAAATTCTGAAAAAAAGAACTGCCCATATAAAGGGCACTGCTACAGAGCAAAAGTTTTCCTAACAACATCTTTTTCATGTTTTCATTGAAAAACTACAATGAATGTTTGAATCGTAACATTGTGCATATATTATCGTGATTGACATATTCTGCAATTTTTTTCTATTTAGAAATATAGAATGTCAAGCGCGAGAATTCACGCCTCAACATTTCATGAGTTAAACATCTCTCCATACAAAAATGCCATATATTCCAGAAACTATAAAAGATAGAACGCTGACATCTTCGACAAAAGTTCATACTTTAATAAGATCTAAAACTTTGTCGAATACTATATCGCTTAAAAAAACTTGTAAAAAATTTTGAATTTGAATTTAGAAAAAAAATTCACTGTGATTAAAAAAATAGAAAAATTTAAACAATTTCCTGCATTTCATCCTTTGGCGAGAATTTTGTTGGTATTATAGTTTTGTCGTTAGATTTTTTTTTGTAAAAATCGTGCAAATTTTAAAATGCCATCAAAAAATTATTTGCCCAGGATTAATTAAAAAAAAAAGTTGGGACAATATTGTGTCAAAAATTTAGATTTAAAAAAAATGCAATTTTTCGAGATATTGCATTTTTAAACTTTATTTTCATTTTTTTCTGTCAAAAAAACTTTTCCCAAAACCACAAAAATGTAATCTTCAATCAAAAATATGAAATTAAAATGGTTTCGTGTTGATTGGTGGAATGCCTCAGCCATATTTTCGCGTATGGCGCATAGCCATAAATGTCATGACGCATCTGTTCAGTTCCATCTAGGCTGTCATTGAGTAATTGTTTCACTTGTTCAAAAACTTTTACGAAAGTTGAAGTCAACCAGAAGAGTTAATGTTGAGAAATGAGAAATCTGGACAATCCGTAAAAGTCTGGAAGATTTCAGAAAAATCTGGAGGATTGGCAACGTTGATGGTTGGTATTGTTATATTTAATTTGTGCCTCGCCGCTACGTTAGGTGCTTGTTGTGCTTGTATTTCAACTTCAACTACGACTAATCATTATTGGGAGCGTTCCAGGATCTGTTAGACGATGCATTCCGAAATGTGCTTCGGAGCAAATTCAATTTACCCCTAGATGACAGTAATTCTGACTCCAGATCTCGCGATAGTCATTTGAATTGAAATTGAATCAAATCTGTTTCTCCAAAAAATACGCATCTGCAGAGCTGGATCAATGAGAGAGGAATGATTAAATGGTACAACGGCTCGTGGCGCAGAGAGAGATTGAGAGAGAGAGCAATTATAATCTAATGGGATGATTTCTGGTCAATTAGATATTATAATGATGATCTATTTGCTGTCGTGTTCAGCAGAAAGCCTGATTAGAATAATCCGTTGACATGAACATCGAAAACGGAAAATAAATTAACGATGCATTTTGATTGATTTGTAAAAAAGATGGAACACGCCTGTCTTTGAACTTATCACTCCAAACCAAAGTATACTAATTGGCCTCGGAATGTCAATCAAGTCCTAATTAACACTGCGCAAATAATACAACGTCGGAAAGACGAAGAAAATTCCTCAACAAAGTGAATGCCATTTGAAGAAGAACCTCATCGGTTTCAATTGGCAAGCAGACTAATTCACTCGAAATTAGTTCCACATCCTCGGGCGCAAACCATCACAATCAGACGCTTTTTACGCAAAACGAAAATTCGGCTCCATCCATCTCGCCATGTGGACGTGTTTCCCACAAAACACCCAGAAAATGTGCTCTTTGCTTCGTGTCAGAAATAGCTCGTCCGTAATGAACCTAACTTAATTTATCGGAAGCGTGTTCTAAACTGGAAAAGACAAGCCAAATTTGTTCGCAAATTCCACTCCATGATGCCTCTGTCGAAGATAAGGATGCCTCAGCATCCAGCAGCCCGCTCATCCCTCTTTCTGGTGGTGGATTTCCGACAGTCTGTAGCTTACCGTTGTACTTAACTGCTTGTTAGGCCCAATTCTGAAGCAGATGAAGTAATTTGCATGTAATATTCGGTTTCAGCTCAAATTTGAGACTCCCTCGCATTATCCGCCCAATCAGAGCTGGCTTCCGTCAATCATCTTCGGCGGAAGAACTGATTTAAATTAATTAAAATATTTGCTTTGTTGTATAGAGGATATTGAATTATACTCTCCAACCAATTCGCTCGCATCAATAAAATGTATGAAAAATATCGGCATCTTAAGAGGCCATTCGGCCTCTTAATAACTAATTCGATGCCGAAGAAAAATAATAATTTACAAATGAACAAAGCAAATTATGATCTGGACGTGATCTATCCGAGCTCTCAAAATCTCTCTTTCCGGTCCGTCTTCCAATCGGTCTTTAATTTCCCAGCTGAGTTTGGCATGGTGTTTTTTTTTTTTGCTCTTCACGAAGAAAAATAAATATCTCCTTCTACGTGACATTTTTACGAACATCACCTTCATTAGCGAAAGAGAGCAGAAAATTAAATAAATGAAGCTACACTAAAAGACGAAACTTTCCTTAAGTACACACACCGAGCGGCAAGAAGTTTAAACCCGTTGCTTCTTCCGCCTCCCCCACAGAAGTTGGAACAAATAAAATAAATGAGCATATCTGCTTCGGTAGCTTTACTCTAACTTCCTCAACGTCTATCCGAAGCCCTGACCGGGTTACCATCTGCTGGATGAATTACCACCGGACCCCGAGCTGGCAGCCCTGCCCTTTCGGAAGCTTAATTTTCTCATTTCCTCAGGAGGAAGCAACATCCCGTGTTAGTGTTTAAAGTTTTGTTTTTTGCTGTCGTTGGTACCGTGAAAAGCGAGAGTCAGTGTATTTGTCTTCTTTGAACAAAAAAAAAAAACAAGACGGAATTCACCGCAAAAAGAAAGCGAAACTTCGCTTCAAAGAGTTTAATTTTGCACACTGAAGCAAACCGCGGCGAGGCGGAAGGAAAAAAGGAAAATTGCAGCGAACAAACCCGCACACTTGGATGAAAAGATGAAGTTTCGTTGCTTCTTTCACCATGTGGGTTTATCGTGGTCTGATCGTGTCAGCCCCAGATTGGATGGGCGCAGCGAACGAACGAGTGATTATGTGCTCCGATAAACTGACGTTGGTAAAATAAAGGCACACCACTGCAACGTAATGAAGCGATGTGTTAACCAGCAGGGTTGCATTTATGTGACGCCACAAAGCCAAGCCCCGGGCAAGGGTATATGATCCGCGAGTCAAGATGTGCTACAAATTTAGCTGTCATTGCCAAACCTATCAAATTACTCGGCGAACTCAAGGCAAATCTATGGAACAAGGTGCGCCCATTCGCTAACTAAAAAAAGAATTGTTTTTTGAAAAAAAAATTTATGTGAAATGTAATGATCATGATGATCACAAGGGTCTGAATGATAATATAAAACGTAGAACCCTAGGTTGATCACTTGAAATGTAGTATTATATTATAATGTAAACCAACTTGAGAAATTGAAAGAAATTGAAATTCGTGAAAATTTAAAGAAGGTAGTTTTGAAATCTTATAAATAGTATGTAGATTTTTAAGTTATTCGATTACTTAAAATACGTAGTCCTGACGCTTACTTAGCCATTTGGTTGTATATTTCCAAATATTTTACAACACAATAATCACAAAAACTCACCATTATAATATAAAATCAGCATCAAACACAATTTCAGTTTCATATTATTTCACAATTTTCGAGGAAACGTATTACTCTATTACATAGAATACATATTGAATACAGAAAAGTAAATTTTCATTCATTATTTTTTGTTCTAGAAGTGTGTTAATTTCGTCCTTAATTTCGTTTTCCAAATGGCGCAAATCATTATGGTGCCTTCAACGCAAAGACAATAAATAAAACGCTTGCAGCGTAAAACGTAATGAATATAATGAATATAGCAATGAGTATTTCATAAAGTATCAGTATATTCCACAAATTGTGCTCAATCGTCTTAATTTACTTTTGTGTATTTTTTAAATGGCTGCAGAAAACCACTTCACGTTTTGACCCACCTGGTAGTATGTTAAGTGCCTTGTTTTACACCAGCTTGAGAGTTTGGCAGTTCTCGCGAGTGACAGTGGTCGCAAATTGCATTTGCGACCCGGACATGTTTGACGCTGTCAAATCCTATGTGCTAGTATACGGATGCCCTCAGGCTGCACAAAGCTGTCAATCATAACAGAGCGATAAACTGCCACACATCCTATTCGCGGAACAATATTTCTCGATTAGGCGGAGTTGGGGGTAATTGAGTGGGTTAATGCCCTTTCACAATGAAGTCCACTACGTTCCCACAATACCACTGAAGTACAACTCGACTCGATAGTTTTCCAAATCTTTCCGGTTCCACAGGTCCTTCGAATACGTTACAACCAGTGTTACCACACGTACAGATTTATCTGGAAAGGTACAGATGTTGTTTTTTTACCGGAATATCCAAATGACATATCGATGAACTATCTTTCACAACAGGAAATATGCCATGCACTAAAAAAAAATAGACGGAACAAAAGGACCAGGACCTGACGGAATAGCGCCTATATTCCTAAAGAACCTGGCTGAGGAACTCACCCTTCCCTTACATTGCATTTTCAATGTGTCACTACAAACTGGAATATTCCCAGAAAAATGGAAACAATCTTTTTTGGTACCTATCTTTAAATCAGGAGCTAAATCTGACGTACGTAATTATCGTGGAATTGCCATTATCTCTTGCATTCCTAAACTATTCGAAGGAATGCCAACAAATAAAGGATAGAATTACGTGTATGCAACATGGCTTCTTCAAAGGCCGTACAACTGCAACTAATCTGTTGGCTTTTGTGACTTTTATTTTGAATGCAATGGAAAATGGCAAACACGTAGAAGCTCTTTACACTGACTTCAGTAAAGCATTTGACCGCATCGACATTCCATTACTACTCTTCAAATTGCAGAAAATAGGAATGGAACAAAGACTCTTAAACTGGCTCAATTCTTATCTAACAAACCGTGAACAAATTGTTCATTTTCAAAATTCTCTTTCAAATCCAGTAGAAGTCACCTCGGGAGTCCCACAAGGCTCTCATCTTGGTCCTTTTCTTTTCATTCTGTACGTTAATGACATCTCCTTCGTTCTCAAGCGTATCAATGTACCTGTGTATGCCGACGACATGAAGCTTTTCGCGGAAATTGGAAATGAAAACGACATCGAAGCATTTCGAAACGAAATACATGTATTCCATACTTTGTGTGATAAAAATCTACTAACACTGAATGTGAAAAAGTGCAACTCTATAACATTTAGCAGAAAAAAACATGTACCAAATATTGTAATATGTCTTGGAAATCAAAATGTAGAAAAATGTGAAATAGTTAGAGATCTAGGCGTCGTCCTGGACTGTAAACTCACATTCATAGAACACTACAACTCTGTAATAAATAAGGCGAATAGTGTGTTAAGTTTTGTCAAACGCTTCTCACATAACTTCCAGGACCCATACACAATAAAGCTTTTATATATTACATATGTAAGGCCTATTCTGGAATACTGTAACATCGTTTGGAACCCGTATATGGTCGTACATGAAGAACGCATTGAGTCAGTCCAGAAACAGTTTCTTCTATTTGCACTTCGTAAACTCAACTGGACCTCATTTCCACTTCCTTCATATGAAACACGCTGCATGCTCATAAACATCCAAACACTAAAAGAACGTCCTGAATTTGCAATGCTTTCTTTTGTTAATGACCTAATTTCGCAACGAGTACAGTCAGCTGAATTACTAGAAAAACTAAATTTCTATGTACCTGGGCGTCAACTAAGAACACGAAATTTGTTTCTAACCAAAACATCCAGAACAAATTATGCAAATAACGTCCCTATCACTCGCATGATGCGTATATACAATCAGCACTGCGAAATCATTAACACAACAATGAATAAAAAACAGCTAAAAAGAAACATGTACCGCAAAAATAATATTGAACCTAAGAAAACATTGTAACATTAGTGTATAAGTGTGTAGTCTACATTTGTTTGACAAAATGAATAAATAAATAAAAATTACTCCGTGAGGAAATCACAGTTTCAGAAAACGAGCATGTGCAAGATTTGTGGACAAAATTTTGATGTCTAAAAAAATGACAGTTCGATCACATTTTCGGCGCTTCAATGCCTGCTCATAACGTTCTAAAAACGCCTCACTCCTTGTTTTTTTTCTGAATATAATCATCGAAATCGGCTCAGCAATGATATGATGAACGCTATTTTGAGATCAAAAGATTTGAATAAACATGATAGCAAACACACGAATGACTTGCAAATGTAAGTATAGTATTTATAGTAAATGAGTATTTTTTTCATTCTAATAAAATATATTTTTGACGTAGAACTACGTCTTTCATTAAGGGTGCCAAATCAGAAAACAGGTCACGTTTTTATGAAATAAAGTTAACGTTAATAACTATTTTTGCCGCGAACGGATTTTGGCGATTTACATACTAAACGAATCGGAAATTCCGTAAGATTTGTTTAATATGCTATACATTAGAATCCCCTGGTTTTTTAATGGTTAAAATTCATGAAAACTTTAAGCGTTACCATTGTCCCATACATTTGTTCTTTTCATTTGTGTGCTTTCCCGAACAGAGATGCCAATAACGAGCAACCTATCGACGACCAACGGAGGGGAAATCGTAGGATTTAAAGTCTCCGTGAACAAAGGAAAAGTAGAAGAATGAAGGGGAATACTTGCCAAGAGTATAAACAGTGGATCTCGCTGAGGTAAACTTAGAGGCGAATGAACTGCAAAGTTTAAAGCCTCTTGAAAACAAAGAAGAAGAAGAAGGTAAACTTTCATTTGGCATCGGACTGTTGAGTAATCCAGTTCACTTTGCTTTTGCTTCGATCTAAGATTGGACCCCACCAGTGGTAATCCAACTTGGATATCGTCGTTTGGCTTTTCTGTTCGTTTTCCGCGTTAAGGCCGTTTTATATTATCAGGCACGTAGCGTAAACGGCACGTACCGACACCGGCAGACAAACACATGATGTATTCATATCATCAGGCATAGCAACTTCTCTGTACGGAGGAATGCTACTGGTGATTGAACCGATGTCGTACGGAAGAGCGACGAACGCACCCACACCACGAACTTCGACGTTGGGTTTGTATGTATGGTGCTACTCGCCCATGTAGTTCGTGCCCGGCACCGGCAAAATATTCTTTTCGAGAATTCCTTCATGCATTTGTCTGAAGCGTGCTGTGTATGCCCGGAGCCGCTCCGCTATATATACGCATACACATTTGAAACACACGCAATAATATTTGTCTTGCATGAAACGTGCCGTGCCGGTTACGCTACGTGCCTGATAATATAATATTACCTTTATTCGTATCGTGTGTTTTTCTTTCCGCGTCATAATTGGACGCTTCACGTAGTGTGTGATGAGCAAGAAGAAGAGGAAGGCAGGCTCGAGCCCTGCAAAAAACGAACGCATTGCCAGGGGCAATAAAATTTCGAGGCAAGCGTCATCCAATGATGCACGCGATGTTGATGCAGTGAAAAGCGCTCACACTGAACCGAGCCTTCGTGAGTGTGACACCGCATCGAACAACAGCGAAGTAGGCGATTTCGGCGCGTCGGTCGGAAATGTAAACGCTGTTACCCAGACAGCAACCAAAATCAAGCTCCCCCCGCAGGTGGTGAAGGCGGTCGCTCTTGAAAAACTCATCAGCGAATTCACATCGATGGGTGCTACAGCAGAGTACAAGCTGTGTGGCATAATTCAGTTTTTTTTACAAGCAGTTAACATTGTTTGTTTTTCGTCATCATAAGAGCTTCGTTGGTGCCTTTGAGAATCCATCAATGCATTAAACTGACGTTATGGCGAAGCAGGCGTTAAGGTTGTGTGCAAAAAAATTATTTGAGGAATACCAAGCGTCTTAAATGTCTTACTGGAATTTTATAAGTTATTTGGGTTCGCGTGCCAGTCGCAAAACTGCCTTCAACTAGGATTGCATTTGCGCTAATATTGATCATAATGAAGTATTGCTACTGTTTTCGAGGTTGTTATTAACAAAAAGAGTTTATTTCGCTTGTTTAGTCACCAAGAAAGCAAATGTCGTTCTGGAATTTTGTATGTGATTAGGTTTCGCTTGCCAGTAGCAAAACTTCCTCCACTAAGGGTGACAGCTGCGCTTCTCTCGAGCATGAGAAAGTAATGCTTTTTTTTTTTGAGGCCAGTAATATTAAAAGGATCGTATCTTTTGAGAATAGCGCAGAATGATGCGAAGTGTTTATATTCCTAGTAGTTTCAAGCCACCAATGTATGGCTCTGTATGCATGCTATGGCGAACGCTTGTTTGGCGCTTGGTTTACGTTGTACGAACGATGCCTAGAGGTGCGATTGCTTTGAGGCGATACTAAATAACATGTAACATGATATTTTTTTTAATAAATCGTTTATTTTTACAGGCTCAGTTACATAAGTTTAAAGGAGCAAAACTCCTATCTGTATTGTTACAAGTATATATAAACATTTTTCATTAATTCTTTAACATGATATTTGATACTTGTAAGTGTTGTCATTGTTGTTGTTTCCATGCGGTGCCAAAGATATATTGATGTAGTTATGAGATGTGGAATAATGGTGCTGGTGCAACTGTAGCCGAGTTTATGACAATTGCGAAAAAGGCCACCGGAATAGCGTTCGAGGTAAATTTTCAATACATTGACATGAAATAAATTGCGACATGCGATCAGCTAGTGTATTGTTTTGCGAGGGCAAGAATGAATCATCAATCAATCATCGTCAACCATTTCAAACCATTTCAGAGATTATTCTACTAAGAAGTTGTTTCTAAAACTTCACAGTATTGTAGAATAATATCCGAAGGTATAAACAAGTGATTTATAAAAAATAACAGCGTAGTTCTACGTCAACAATGCGGTCGTATCTTGGACACAACCTCCTATATTTTTTTCCACAACGAATATTTCCGATGGTACAGATTTTTGGAAGAAAAAGAACAGATGGGAAAGCTTTTAACCCCTTTGGCACAGATTAAAATGTGGCAACACTGGTTACAACATTCCATTTGTTACGAAAATCTCCATTTTTCAGCTGCAACCCTTCTTGCCAGATCGGGAATTTTCTAGCAAATTTGTCAGCATCTTTGACACTTCGTCAAAACATTGCTGTACAACTTTTGAGGACGTTTTAGAACGACGTTTGGCAAAATCCAGAAATGTTGTGACTTTTGAACCTGACTAAATAGGATTTTCGACGTAGGCGTTCAGAATGAGTTTTCTTTTGTCGGTTTCCATGACGCTCAACTTTTTAAAAACATGTCAAAACTGTAACTTTAACCTGTTACACCCTAGCTGCCCGCACAGACTCTTTCTTCTCCTCTCCGGGGGTTGGCAGTTCCAACCAAACTAGGCTAGGTAAATGGGAAAGCTCCACGCTAACTGTACAGTAAAACCTGGTTTAGTGCCCTATTTTAGCGGTTTTTTTAAAAAGATCTTTTAGCCTTTTAGTTTTTTCTTCGGTCATTGATATGTATTTCATCATGTACATCGGTACTGTGTCAGATGATTATCAGTCTCATCCTTCATTTTGTTCGTTTTATTAAAAGGAGCAAAGAGTTGATTTCATTATCTGCGCAAGTGAGTAGGTCGCTTATCAAAATGTAATATGCAGTTTGTTAGCAACTGATAGAGTGAAAAGATAAACGATGGGAATCTTTTCACTCTGTCAGTTGCTAACAAACTGCAATACAAATGGAATACGTTGGGTATCACATGTTTTCTAATAGCAACAAGTTCCGATCGTTAGGGTTTGGGTTTTTTTTCCCTTGTTGGGTGTGAACCACTGCGTCCATTAGTTTGAACTATTGTGGTATGCCCCATTTTTTGTACTACGCTTCAAGCTTATCTACTGCTTGTTGATGAAGAAGTAGACTGAAAGCTATAGCGAGATAGGTGCCAATCAGGAATAATCTGTTTGATAAAATTTATAGTCCTGATCGGCGACACAGACCAAACTTCCTTGGGCTCCAGAATAGCCTTATCGAGGTGTTGAAGTCTGCGTCTTGTTAGTGCTCCGCATTTGCAGAGCAAATGTTCCGAGGTTTCGCTTTCGGCATTACAAAAGCGACAAATATCATCTTGCACTAAACCTATGTTTTTGAGATGGTATTTACTCGGACAGTGTCCTGTTATAAGACCAGTGAATGTGCTGAAGTCTTTCTTATTAAGACTCAGCAATTGTTGAGTAATTTTAATACTCGGCGTGATAAATTTTTTTGACTGGTTGAGTTGTACAGCCATCCAGTTGGCCATTACTTCCCGGTCTTCCCATTTCTTCAGCTCACTCTTCAACACACATTCAGAAATTCCACAGAATGGTTCTGGACCAGTGAAGGGTGAGCTTGAGCCGCGTCTTGCGAGTTCATCTGCTTGTTCATTTCCCTCTATACCGCAATGGCCAGGAATCCAGTACAGTTGTACCGAACTTCTCTGACACAGTTGTCGTAAAAGGCAAATGCATTCCCAGACAATTTTTGAATAGCACTTGAAAGCATTGAGGGCTTTAAGTGCTGCTTGACTGTCTGAGAAGATACAAATGTTAGCATGTCTATAATTTCTTTTAAGGCAGACATTTATACATTCTATTATTGCAGCTACTTCTGCCTGGAAAACTGTTGGCCAGTTCCCCATAGCTACAGAAATTTTTATTCTGGGACCATACACTCCAGCACCTGTTCTGTTACCCATTTTCGACCCATCGGTATAGAACAGGATTGAACCATTACGAACATCGGGACCACCCTCATCCCATACTGAACGAGAAAGTTCGATCACTGTGTATGGAATGTCATAATTGGTCCTTGGCTCCATCCAATCGCTGTTCATCTCTGAGGTTGGTCCAACGGGTAAGAGATTCAGGATGCTCAAATGACCAGTTTTGTCCCCGTCTAATATTTTTTTATATCTTTTTAGCTTTAGAGCGCTTCTATTGGCCTCCAGCTGAACATGTTGACCCAAAGGTAACAAGTGAAGGATAGCCTCCAATGGCTTTGAGGGTGTGCTTCGCATTGCTCCTGTTACAGCAACGCATGCCAGTCGTTGGAGTTTGTTTAGCTTTTTTGTAGCTACAGTCTCCTTAGTCTTTGGCCACCATACTAATGAGGCATAGGTTATCCTAGGCCGCACAATTGCTGTATAGACCCACATAACCATTTTTGGTTTCAGGCCCCATGTTCTACCTATCATTTTAGAACATGCCCATAGGGCAATGTTGGCCTTACTGATAATTGCATCTAAGTGTGCGTTCCAGTTTAGTTTAGCATCTAGGATTACGCCTAGATATTTCACTGAAACGCTGAATTTTATTTCCTCTCCTCCAAGATTTAGAGTCTGCAGATGCAGTTTCTTCTTTTTGGTGAAAGAAACAATTGTTGTTTTTGATGGATTTATGCTCAGACCTTCTTTGATACACCATGATTGTGTAAGGTTTAAGGCCATCTGCATCCTACTCGATATCACATCGTCGAATTTGCCACGTACCATTATGACTAAATCATCAGCAAAACCCACGGTTTCGAAACCATTCGCCTCCAAACTAATCAGAAGGTCGTCAACCACCAGTGACCAAAGTAGAGGTGATAGAACCCCTCCTTGTGGGCAACCTTTCGTTGCAATCACAGATGTCGATGACCCACCCAGCTCCGAGGTGATTTGTCTATTTGTGAGCATGCCTTTGATCCATTCGACTATGCAGTCATCGAAATGTCTTCTTCTCATAGCCTGTGCCATTGATACATAGGAAGCATTGTCGAAAGCCCCTTCGATATCAAGAAACGTACATAATGCAGTTTCTTTTGACGAAAGAGATTTTTCAATTTTAGTCACAAGCGTGTGTAACGCTGTGACTGTGGATTTGCCTGATTGATAGGCAAACTGGTATTTAGATAAAGGGCATTTGGACATGAATACAGGCTTTATGTATTCATATAATACTTTTTCCATAGTTTTCAGCAGTATTGATGATAAACTAATTGGTCTGAATGATTTTGGGAGTGATTTATCACGTTTCCCAGCTTTTGGAATGAAGACCACTTTAACGAGTCTCCATGTGGAAGGAATGTGCTCTAGTATCAGACTTGCCTTAAAAATCTCGATTAGAGATGGAATCAGCTTAGATTCTCCTTTTTGAATCAGGGCTGGAAAAATTCCATCTGCACCTGCGGATTTGTACGGTTGAAAGGATCTCACCGCGCTTTCTACTCTGGCCCTCGTGAAAACCATTCCAGCAACTATCTTTGCGACATCCTTTGCACTTTGAGAATTCCTTCGAGAGCATTTCATGTCGCGGTTGTAGTTAGGACTGGTATCAGAATGAACTGATGTAGATCCCGGGAAGTGAGTTTTCATCAGTAAGTCTAATACTTCTGAGGGAGATTTTGTGAACGAACCGTCGTCCTTTTTGAGGGAACCTAGCCCGTTCGAGTGGTCTTTTGCAAGAGTCTTACTTAGTCTTGCAACGATTGGGGTACTTTCAATGCTTTCGCAGTTATTTACCCAAGATTTTCGTTTAGATCGTCTTAGTTCTCTATTATATTCGGTTAGAGCCTATATTGAGACCAAATCCGAATTAATTTTAGCTCTGTTGAACAGCTTCCGCGCTTTTTTACGTAGCCGCTCGAGCCTTTTGTTCCACCATGGAACGTTTCTTGTCGAAGAAACTCTCTTAAGTGGACAATTACTGTTGTAGACAGAAACTATCGTATCATTTAATTCTTTTGAAGTTGATTCGAGCTGTTGAATCGACCTTATTCTTGTGTTAAGAGTTTCTGACTCGAGTTCAAGTGAATATCGTTCCCAGTTGGTTTTTCTTGGATCACGATATTCTCTCTGTACTGTCAAGCCACCATCCCATTCGAAGATAATGTGTCTGTGATCAGACAAAGACGCCTCTTCCGAAACGTGCCAGTTGTGTATTTTTGAAGAAATTACCGGACTGCACAGTGTTAGGTCCAGGACTTCTTGTCTGATAGCGTTTATAAACGTTGGTTCATTGCCTATATTGGCAATGTCAATGTTGTTTGAAGAGAGAAATTCTAAAAGACAGTCACCTCGACTGTTTATGTCAGTACTACCCCACAAAGTGTGATGAGCATTGGCATCACAGCCGATGATGAAGTCTTTTTTGATTTCTCTGCAATAATTTACGAACGCCGCAACCTCTTGGGGAGGTGCCTCAGGTACGTCACCAGGGAAATAAGCCGACGCAATTATTATGTCGGATCTTCCCTTGGCGGTTGGTATCTCAACTCTGATCGCGACGATGTCCCTTTGAATGAACTCTGTTATAGGAAAGCATTTAATATTTGCTTTTACTAGAACAGCAGTTCTTGGGGAGTCATGCTTGTCGTCGTAGAATAACTTGCATGAACCAGTATGAATACCAAGTATTCTTCCTTTGTGGACCCAAGGCTCTTGAATTAAAGCTAAATCCATAGCGTCTTCAATAAACCTCCTAGACAGCACGCTAGATGCTGCTTTAGCGTGATGGAGATTTATTTGCAGAACCTTAGTGTTCTGCGTTATTTTCGACCGCTCGTTTTGTTCATTTGGATGTGGATTATTCATAGAAGTCCCACGAGTCTCGCGGTAAAGAAGGTCCACTGCATCAGTGACCGGCTTAATGCAGCAAGGGCAGACGATACTGTGGAGGGAGCCCTGGTGCTCCACAGGCTCCGTTAACGGCAAGGTTTAAAACCCCCCTCTACCATTCATCCCTCGGCACGGGTCGCTTCACACCTTGGTTTAGGGGTTTATCCATTACTTCCTTTCCATAATAACCATGGATAACAGCTATTACAACCATCCTCCTTTTCTGGGGCTTTGGACCCACTGCTCTGGTTTCTCAATAATTTCAGGTTCTTATTCGGACATGCTATTATTGAGATCCGTCATTCGCAGGCGGAGTTAGGGTTTGGGTTATTTTCATGGTAATTTTTTTTTTATGCGGTCCCTATCCACCACATAAAAAGGGTTTTTTTTCAAATTGTGTACTGGAAACTATTTTTTGGAGCTACGGGTGAAGTTTAGTACAAATTTCCATGCGATTTTTTTGTGCGCTCCCTATTGCCTGCTTAAAAACAGGTTTGCCTGTATATATTATAGTACCAATAAATGCATGGGGAAGAGACCTTAGAATTTTCTAAAGCGACTTTCTGCAAAAACTTCCTGCTTCCCGCGAAAAAACACTCTATGCTAAATTTCAGCTCAACCGAACTTGGGGGTAAAACGGACATGTTAAGAAGAACTTCAATTATATCTTTGGAAACTCATGTTTCTCAAAACTTCGATGCAGTTTCTTACAATTCAATGTACTGTTGCATTCCTTAGGAATAGATCAAACAGACTTTTCACAGTCCATCTCACTCCCACTGGCAACTGTCCGTTTTACCCCACCAGTACAATTATTTCAATAATTCAAATTTTCCACTCAAAAATGAATTGACTTCTCCGTACATACCTAATATCGCTTCTCTGTTAACTCACAAACTGGAATAGAACCATCGGCGAATTGAATGTTGGTATTGAACCACTGAAAATGCTTAATATCGAAGCAGCTAAAATTACATCCACACGCGGAATCATGTATGACTCTCGGGTTTTGTTACCCTTTTCCACTTTTGATCAGCATTTATCGCCAAAGGGTGGCTTAAATATTATAGAACAACATGTAGAAGGTGTTCTCATTAACAGAAATCTGAAATTCAAAATGTAACTACCCCCACTGTCCGTATTACCCGCGGTTTCCCTACTAGTGAAGACTTGCAAAGACGTCAAAGTTTGATTTTTTTGAGAACCTTGAAATCTGGGTTTAAAAAAAATTATACCAAATTTCTTGAAATTGAATGAAACATCGAGTTTTACCGTTTTCTCGAAAACATTTTTTTTTGTTAGTTAGAAACCATTCGATTGTCTTATGAAAATATCAAATCTTATCAAAATGGCTATCGATATGAAATTATTTATGGTTCGGGAAAGATGTATTACCTAAATTCAATTTTATTAATTTATGAGATACAAAAGCAATCATGACGGCGCCAGTGGTTGTATGGTTAGCGTAACAGCCTCACAATCCGATCGGCCTGCTGGCGTCGTTGGGATTTTCTGAGGCGAAAAATCTCTGGTTACGTCTTCCTTCGGAGCGGAAGTAAAAGAAGTTGGCCCGGCTCATGAGTTGTTGAGTCTGATAGGTAGGAACAGGTGGAGTCGCCTCCCTGATGTCGGTGATTGGCACTAAAGTGGCGGAAATAGGCCGACGAAAAATAAGCGAAGATAAAAAAAAAAAAAAAAAGCAATCATCGAAATTGATTCAAGTCTCCACGTAGAATGAAAGTCGAGGATTAGAAGTTATAATGATAATGAGTATTGATAATGTGACCATGTTACATTTACTATAAATTAATGATAGTCTTGTCTAATAGGAATTTTGAAAAATCATAACTGGAAAACGGAAAAAACACTTCTCTGATTTATGGACGTGTAAAATGTATACCGTCCTGAATCTTATTTCGGACATTTTGTTCTGATATCTTGAAATGTTTAATGCACTGATGATATAACTTTAAAATAATATCAATCAAATGTTTCATGTTTTATATGTTAATATGTTTTCAATCAATTAGGTACCAATGTAGAAAGTTTAAAAGCATATTGAAAAAAATAATAAAAAATCAACCAAATAATACCTGTGTATAAAGTTGAGATCTGTTTACTGCATCATATGCCTTAAGCGTCCGAAATATGATTCAGATCGGTATGTTGAAAAACCTCAGCTTTCAACGAAAAATATAATGAAATATAACGCCTTTGTTTCTATGTTTCCAAACCATGTAAACTATAAAAACACTTACAATCAATAATTACGAAAACAAAATCCAAATTTCTTGCAAGTAAAATATTTTTTTCAAAAGTGGCTAGATAACTGGCAGCAGCACCTCGGGATTTTATTTTTATTTCACTATGGAACAATACATGGTTCGTATAGAAATGGCTTCAACACACGCGGAAACAGTGAAACGTTTGATCATCTATCTTTTAACAATGAAACAAAAATTGAACGGAGAAAAAATATTCATTGCTTCAATAATTAGGAGCTGATGAAGTGAGAAGGCTCAAAAAAAGTTGTGCACACGATTCCAGCCCTTCTGGTTATCTGAAACAAAAAAAAATTGACAGATTCTGAATCAGTAAAGATGGCGCTATCGCATGAACCTCGGACAAGTCAAAAAATTTCTTTTCTGACAAAATGGCGACCGTTTGAAAAACAAAATGCGGTTCAAAACGTTTTTTTCTTACGTTTCACAATTTTTTAAAAATAGTAAAATTTAAAAAAAAATATTTTTTTAAGGGTTCATGCATTAGAGAGATGCATGCAGATTGTATCCATATTAATTTGACATGAATCGGTTCAGTAGAACTCGAGATATCGTGTACGACAATTGTAAAAAAACTAGTTTCGAGAAAAACGCGTTTGAAGTTAATTGTTGTGGCCGTACCAGGTTAGATACCGCATAACTAAAATGGCTGTAACTCGGTAAATAATAGGATTTTCGATAAGCCCTTTCTAGAGTATATTGTTGAATGCCTAAAACTACATAAATATGAAGGAAAAATAATGATGTTTTCAAAAATGGCCGACCATGGCCGTCAAAGTGTTAAGAAGCGTATCGAAAAGTATTCTTGAACATTTAACACGTTATTACACACAAACAGGTGAACTTTTTTTTGTCGTGTCATCAGAGCACGCTTTGTTTACTGTCAAAAATCGAAAAACAAGTCATTTAGTCACTTTCATAAAGTTGTTCTCGTAATGTCGCAAATTGATTTGGAAACTGAAAAAAAAAATTCTGCACAACTGGTGCACCGAAAAGGGTGTTACATACCACAAAATAGCAACAAAATTCAAAGTTTGTCCAGAAAGTGTTAAACGAATCGTCGCAAAATTCAGTAATGAGTGTTCTTTTGAGGATCTCAGCAGAAGTGAACAAAACACGGGCCAAGAAATCCCGAATTGGGCCGAAAAGTTGTAAACTATATTCAGAAGAACAGGTCTGCATCTATTCGTGATTTGGCCGGGAAGCTCCAAACCAGTGTTGGGGTAATTCTGCGAATTAAATAGAGACATGGTGTAAAGACCTAGAAAAAGCAAAAAAAGTGGCCAAACAAGCACCGGAGCAGCAATATCGCGGTAAAACTCGAGCTCGAAAGTTATATGAGCGTATTTTGAACAATCCCAACCAGTGCATTCTCATGGATGACGAAACATACGTCAAAGAAGATTCCAGAACGCTGCCGGAACCTCAATTTGATGAGTGGAGTTAAATCTAAGGTTCGATTATTTTTTAGAAATCAATAATCAGCTTGATTTTTTGATTTCATTGCTATGTAAACTTAATATTATTTAATAAAATTCACTTTTGTAAACACTTTCGGAACAATTTCAGTTTTATTTTGATGTTTGAAAGTTTAAGACCACTTTTCGATAAACTCCTTAGTAGTTCTCTTCGTTCCTATGCTTGAATGAAGAATATCATGTAGAACTCCATCCGCACTTGGCATCTGGTTTCGTACGAGTCAGGATATTGGGACGAAAATGAAATTGAAGGCAATGTACAGTGTACATGGAGAGGTTTCAGCACAGCTAGCTGAAATCGATACCTACCAACAAAAAAAAAAAAAAAAGTCCAGGTTTTAATTTCCTTTCTCATCCGCCTCCCCCCATTCCTAGCGTTTAATTAAAACTGTCATCCAGCAAGTTCACTAGTCACGTTCGATTGAGGATGATTAATCGCAAAATCGATAGCCTGCTCGTGATGTTAGTAATTTTAATATAAACGATGGCGTTGAAAGAAGCCAGGCTCCACTATTGCTTCGTTCTAAATCCAGTGGCTTTTTTGGGCCCCAGCCTAGATTATATTTGAGCATAATCTAACGGTGGAATGGTGACCGGCATGAAGCGTGGTCTTTGTCGGAGTTGATTGAATAATTTCGAAAAATCTGTGATTGCAGAAAAAGGCTTCAAATCAGCTCGAGCTTGATTGAACTGAGTACCTACGTGATCAACTCAGCATCTGATCCCTGGCATAATCCGGTTGGGTAGATTTTCCGATAAAACTGTGCTCGGTAAATCGACACTCTGTCAATATGTTTCACAAACATGAATACTCAATCGAAATGGGAACTGCTTTTTATTCCGAAAGTGAAATGAGAGTAAATCTGTGAATAACTCAAAACACAGGGTAGAACCTGGCAATCTTCGGACCGGAAAGACGCTTGGGGCGAACGCAAGTATTGGCAGTTTGTTGTAAACACTGTTCGGGCTAAGCCGACGTGACCAACATTCGAAAACAAACAAACGGAATAGAGAGGAAACCGTTTCGCTTCTCGGCAGAATGTGTTGTCCTTTGTTGGGAAGATTGTTCTGCACTTGTCGAGTATTTCATCGAAGCTGGGCGATCTGGAACATCTGAAAGGTTGAATCAGAGTCCAAAAAAAATGGCTTTCACTAGAACTTTATCAGATGTTGTATATCAATAGAAATTTATGAGACCTATTTCATTGTGAAAGTAGAGGACTTGTATTTAATATTAAATACTGAATATTGCGCTGCTCAAGCAAAAGTCATCCATCTACCGAAAAGTTTTACATCTTTTGAACCCACTCAAAGGTGAATCGTCACTTGATTGTTTTTTTTTTTTTTTTGTTGCTCCACTGAATATTTTAGTGCGAACGGCATCCATATCAGTAATTGGCGCGAAAACTCTCAAACTAATTCTTTCCTGCAGCTCTCCCACGCAGAAAACTTTCAATAGAACCACTCGAACGTGACTCTTCCGCTGCTAGCTGACTCTGACTTTGGTGGAATTTTCAAAAGGCGGAAAGGAGCCTGATGCAGTCGTGTTTTGCGTGAGCAGACAACACTTTGTAGTTATTAATTATCTCGAGTTTTCGCGCGCGCGTTATTCCATGGAAACATCTCACCCCACCCCCTCTTCAACCTTTGGCTCGTGCTCTTGAGATGGTCATCAATGGAAAACTCTCATCCCAGGAGCAGGAAGCCGCTTCAGAAGAAAAGCTTCAACCGTTGCCTTCGATCGTATCCTACCCCAATCCCACCCCAGCATTACCGTTCGTTAAACGAAAGCGTGATGCAATCGCCTCCGGGGCATCGGTGGGGGATGAGGTTAAGAGCTTTATGTATATAAGTTACACGCCTTCTGCTCTTAATACTAATAAATTGTTTCGCGCTGCCAGCAGGGGGAGGTTGCATTTTGTTGTTTTCCCTCCCATCCGTTCGTGTGTCGAGTTCGAGTTTTATCTGCCGTCGTGCAGCAGTTCCTTTGCTTTTTCGGAGATTTGTTGTTGCTCGTAAAAGCAGCGCCAGAAAAGGGTTGCTTCATTTAGTGGTTTTGGTCGCAGGGGTGGGGGGTGAAAGTTCCCTCTCAACGATTTTGCGGGAGGAGCCGACGTTTGCCACGTTTGGGACGGACAAGATGAGATACGTCCGAGCACTTAGATCGATTAGAACTATTTTTTAGTGTGATCCGGAAAAGTTTCGAGTTGGAACTCCTGGCAAAAGGGGTAAATTAATTAACACTCGTGCGGCTAAAGCTGGTGTTGTTGCTGCCGTTTATTTCCTGGAAGCCGAGTGTTGAGGAACTAGAATGTTATCATCGAACATTGCCATGGGAAAAAGTTTCCTCCGGTGAGTGTGGTTCTACTCTCCACCAGCTGGTGTTGCCGTTGCCCGGCGTGTTCGGAACAGACGCATACCCATGTCGAGTGTGTGGCCGGTGGCTTTGTGCTGTGGACGTTGTTGCGATGGGAAAGCTTAATTAAATTTATTTCCGAGAACGGTAGCAGATTGGAATGGAAGTAGGTTGTGGTTTTCCTGATTTTCGGCAATGTTCCTGGGCGATAGCGGTTATCTGGAAGCCGACAGAGGGTGAATTACCGACCGTAGGACTTCATCAACTAGAGCCAGGGATCGTTGCGGTATTTATTTGTTGGTGGCCACTCTTCCATTCTGGAGATGTGCGTGTTCTCCGTTTGTATTTGGATTTAAAAGTTGTCACGATCATGTCGAAATTGTGGGATATTTTTCATATAGCATTCGTAAATCGAAAGAAAGTTGAAAACACAGAAGCCAATCTACGAATACTGGACATGTCAAAATTTATTGAAATATGGTTATTGTTGATTCCATTTGTAATATTTAACTTAAAAGGTTACTTAACTAACTTAACTTAAAAGGTTTCGGGAAAATTGCTTAAGATCTGCGTTTACTCCTTAGTTGCATATGCGTCGTCGTCAATTGTCGTATCGAGAGTATATAAAATGTAAAGGTGTGACTCAACGATTTAATATTCATTTATTTATATATTCATTCATTTTTTATTTACTAATAACAAAACATAAAATTTGCCTATACTTTATTCAAAATATGCTCTATCGGAAACCACAATCTCGGCCCCTATTTCAGACATTTTCACGCTAATAGAATTCTGGTTGTATTGAAATGATGTAGTTCTCACCCCATTTCTGGTTTCACCATGGGCCTGCTGTTTAGAAAGGACCAACGTCATAAACCAGAACAAATAGTAATATAAGGGAGCAATGTCTGGAGAATATGGCAGGTAAAACCTTCCAGATCCCTCTCTATCCTCAAAAAACAATTTTCTTTTTCTAAACCATATTCGCGATCGATAACGGATGAAACTACTCAAACTACGATACTCAAATTTTCTATATTGTCTATATTTTCGAATTCTTATGTATTTCTCTGATTTTTCCAATGTATTTCTGTATTTCACTGTATTTTAAGATTGTTCTAATTTTTTTTTTTCAAAAATTTCTATTTTTTCAATTTTTTATTTTTTTTTACTTTTTCTTGAGTTTTTATAAGATTTATAAAATTTTATCAGCTTTTCAAAACTATTCGTATTTTTTTTCTATGGATTTCTATAATTTTTTTTCAATTTTTTATGAGTTTATCTGAACTTTGCAAAGTTTTTTGAGACTTTTCTGAATGTTTTTGTTTTTTTTCTGAATTTTTCTGTCTTCAAAATTTTTCAGAATGTTTCTGAATTTATTCATACTTTTTTGAGTTTCTTTTATGTTTTTTGTATTTTCTGAACTTCGAATTGTTTGATGGATTTTTTTTTTTTGTTTTTTTTCCTATATCCCCTCTTTTTCATAATTTTTAGAATTTTTGATTTTTTTTAAATTTAAAATTTTTTAAGTATATTTTTTAATTTCTCAGATTTACTAAATGTTTTAGCTGTAGTCTTCTAAAAATTCTCTTTTTTCTGTTCTTTTCTGAAATTCTTCCTGAATTTTTAAAGACTTTTTTTTCGAAATTTTCCGAATTTCCAGATCTATTGGAGTGTTTTTTTTATTTTGACATTTTCATTTTTGATTTTTTTGATAAAAATATTCTGACATTTTCCGATTTTTCTTGATTTTTACCGAATTTGTCTGAATTTGCCTCTTTTTATTTCTGAAATTAAATGAAATTTGTCTGATTTTTTAAATTTTTTCAAATTTCCTGGTTTTTTTTAAATTTTTCTGTGTTTTAATTTTTTTTATTTTCTCCCACTTTTTCTATATTTTTTTAATTTTTTTTATGCATTTTTCAGAATTTTTGTGAATTTTCCCCAAATCTTTTTCAATTTTTTGAGCTTTTTCCGTATTATTATATAATTTTTAGATCCTTTTCTTTTTCTGCTTTTTCATTTTTTCTGAGATTTTTAAATTTCATCCGTTTTTTTAAACTTTTCGTATATTTTGTGAGCATCTGAATTGCTCTATTTACCTATTTTTTATGAATTCATCTGAACTTTATAGATTTTTTCAATTGTTCTGACGTTCTCTTTTTTTTTTCTTTTTCTTCCCGTATCCAAAAAATTTAAGAATTATTCTAAATTTATTCATATTTCCATTTTTTCCCATTTTTTCAACATTTTCAGTTTCTTTCAATTTTAACATGTAATTTTTCTGTTTTTTTTTAAATTTTATTTTAACCTTTTTGAAATTTTTACAAAAATTTTATTTTTTCGGAAATTTTCTGTTTTTTCCTGAATTTTTAAAGTATTTTTCAGAGTTTTACGAATTTTCAGATCCTTTGGAATGTTTTTTTTATTTCGACATTTTCATTTTTGATACTTTTAATAAAATTATTTTGACATTTTTATAATTTTATAATAATTTTTATTTTTTTAAATATAATATTTAATTTTATTTTACTGAGTTTGTATGATTAATTTGAATAGTTGATTTCTCTGAAATTGTCTAAATGTTCTCTAAATTTGTCTGATTTTTTCTGAGCGTTTTTGAAATTTTCTAAATCTCTTAAATATTTGCTATTGGGTTCAATTATTTCTGGTTTTTTTTTTCATCTTAATTATTTCGATATTTTATGATTTTGCTTATTTTTTCCAGAATTTGTCTGATTTTTTTCCGATGTTTTCTATTCCTCTGAAATATTCTGTCTTTTTTCTGAACCTTTTTAAACTTTTGTGTATGAATCTAAATTTCTCCTATTTTTCCTATTTGTTTGAGAGTTTTTCTATAATTTTTTTGATTTTTTCTCTGATAATTAAAAAATCTGAAATTTCTGTTTTTTTTATTTCATCAGAACTTTTCCGAATTTTTAAAATTTTTCTGATATATTTCTGAACTTCTCTATTTTACCGACCTTTTTCTCATTTTTATTTTTTCAAACTCTACTTTTCTGATTTTTTTGAAATCTTGATATGTCGGAACTTTTTTTAAATTTTGAGTATTTTTCTAAAATTCTCCAATTTTTCTCATTTGTTTCAGATTGTTTCTGTCTAATACCGTCTAATGGTACTCTAAACAAAATTAATGTGACATTTTCTGATTTTTCTTGATTTTTACTGAATTTGTCTTTTTTGTTTTTATTTCTCTAAAATTTTCTGAATGTTCTTTGAATTTATCTGAATTTATTCTGAACTTTTTTTAAAATTTTCTGAATTTCTTGAAATTTCCCTATTCGTTTCAATTTATCTATTTTTTCCCACTCTTTCTGAGTTTTTAGAATTTTCGATTCGTTTTCAAATTTCCAAATTGTTCATGTATTTTTCTTAATTTTTCCATTTTTTTTTTCATTTTTTTGGTTATTATGAGTTTCTTTTAACAAGTTTTCTAAAAAATTCCGATTTTATCTGTTTTTTCCTGAACTTTTTAGATTATTCCTAATTCTTTCTGTATTTTCGAGATTTTTGTTCCGAATTATCTAAATTTTATACATCTTCCAGTCAATTTTCAATTTTCTCGTGTTTTTATGTTTTTTTTTTCTTTTTTATTTTGACATTTTATGATTTTTCAAAAGTTTGTCTAAGTTTTTAATTTTTTTTATTCCATTGAAATTTATGGATTTTTTTCTGATCTTTTTAAAATTTTCGTGTATTAATCTTAATATCTCCTATTTGTTTCAGATTTTTTCTAATATTTTTTTTTTCATATTTTTCAGATTATTTCAGATTTTTTCTGAATTCGTCTGAATTTTTAATTTTTTTAAATTTCTCAGAATTTTTCTGAGTATTCCAAATTTTTCTGACATTTTTCGGAACATCTTTATTTTTTCCGATCTTTCTTTTGATTTTTTTTGTTCTATACTTTTCTGAATTTCTTGAAAATCCAAATATGTCTGATTTTTTCTGATTTTCTCTGAACTTTTTTTAAATTTTTGTGTATTTTTCTAAATTCTTCCAACTTTTTCTGTTTGTTTCAGATTATTTTCTACTATTTTTCTGATTTTTTTCTAATTTCAGTTTTTTTAATCCTCCTGCGTTTTTCTGATTTTTGTTTTAAATTTTTCTAAACTTTTCTGAATGAAATTTTTTCTGAATTTCTCTATTTTGTCCGATTTTTTTTCAGAATTTTTCTTTCTTCTTTCTTCTTCTAACTTCTAACTGTATTTTCCTGATTTGTTTTTTAATTTTAGTTTTGCCTAGTTTGGACAGTTCCTTTTTCAATTTCTGTTCTGTTTTTCTCTGGTGTTTTCACCATTTTATGATGTTTTCTCAATTATTTTAAGGTGACTCGTTTTGGTTTTCTAAATTTTCCTGTGTTTTCCCAATTTTTTCTGTATTTTTCTGAATGTTTTTGTTTTTTCTACATTTTTCTGAATTTTTCAAACTTTTTCTTAATTTGTCTAAATTTCTCCAAACTTTTTTTGATTTTAATCTGAATTTATCTCAACCTTTCTGTATTCTTCAAGTTTTCTCTTATTAGTCTGGTGTTTTCTGATTTTTTTTCTGAATTTGGTTTTTTTAATTTACTGTTTATTTTTTTAATTTTTTCTGAATTCGTTTGATTTTTTTCTGATGATTTTTTTAGAATACGAATTTTATAGTTTCAGTTTCTATAGTTGTAAATAGTAATAAATAATCGATCAACCAATTTATGATGATGAAGGTACACTGTCGAGACTTCTATCTAACGTGAAACTAACAAAAATATTGAGAATTTTCATTTGACATTATTTGAATACATAAAACACATAGAATTGACCCTTACTGAATCATTTTGGTGTAAATAGTATAATATTTCCTCCAAAAATCATCATTACAATATACAATTATTATCACCACAAATTTCAATCAAGATTCTATCATCACTTGCAAGAAATGTCAATCTATCATAGTATTCCATATATATTTGATACGGAAAAGGTAGTTCACAATCATATGTTTTGTTTTCCCAAATGGCCTTATTTCTCTTGAAAATTCAGTATCATTTTCGCTTCACACAAACGGAACACGAAGCTCAATGCCATCTACAAATTTCAATTAGACTAACAACGCCTACTACGATGTCACTGCAGAGCAAATGGGAAATTGATTATTTCAAGTTTCCCTATTTTCCTTCATCATTTTCTAGTTTTTCTTACCCTATCAAGTTTGATGAGGCAGACGTGGCGCCATCTGCCTTTCGACAACATAAAAAATTTCGTTCTGTTTGGTAAACGAACGAAAGTTATATGCTTTATATATTATTTATACAAAATACTAAATTCTCGACAGAAAATAAGGGGTGAGGGTAGGCTAAAAATTGGGGGTTACAGATATTTTTATGCTGAAAAATAAAGGAAAAAAAATCAGGCCGTCAGTACAATTTGAAGGCCTCTGATAGATCAAATTTACCGCCCATTTCGGAACATGCTCCACAAATGCCCGGTTCAGAATCACAACCAATCATTATTTCCTCACGGAACAGCTTAGTTTGAGTTACCATGACGAGTACAAATTCATGATCAAAGAAAGATTGCAGTAATTTGCAAAGGTGACGTTTCTGCTTGTCTGCGTATGACCGATTTCCCTCTGACGTTCGTAGGTGCGTACATCCACAAATCATATCGGATTGGATACTGATGAGTCACGACAGCATGTAATGACGGATATTGTATCAGAACAGGTTTATACTCGCGTGAAATTAACTAGTTAGCTAACTGTGAATTTACAATGATAATTTTCCACAGAATTTTCAACTCGTATAAGCTGTTAGTAACAGCCACAACTACGGAATGATTTTCCTAGCAAGAAATTTCTTTGGCATCCGACAACAATATTAGCTGGGCAAACGGGAGTGCCTGCTCGGACATAATTTCGCTTTCCTAATGACAAAGAAACATGCAGGATTATAAACAAAACTAACACCTTGCTGACATGTTGTCATGTCAGTACGGCAACGGCAGAAATGAACAAATTGTATTCACCCAAGAGTTTACCGAGGTAGCCACATACACACACAACGAGCTCTCTAAACAAAGTTTTCCCCTTCCACTCCACTTTCGAAATTTAGTTCTGAAAAGACCATGTATCGTTTATGGTCGACGAAATTCACACTCATCCTCGTAAAAGGATAACTACACCTTCCTCGCACCTTCCGCTTCCGCAATATCCCTTTCATTAGCATAAACCGTTGTCGAAAATGCGAAACAAAGTGGAGCAAATGGAGTTGGAATCGTGTGCTCACTGAATCTGTGCGTTTGCTGCTGCTGCTGCCACAGAGCATCGAAATTTGCTGAAAGCGGTACAAATTGCTGACCTGGAATAATTACACAAAATTTCAGTGAGTGGCACGTTTCGTATGCACACACTCACTCACAAACCGCCAAAACCACCCGGTCGAGAGGGCCCGAGCAAGGTCGGAACGATGGGGCGTTCCGTGTTTTCGAACACATAAACTGTCTTTGTTTCGGTTTCTGTTGGGATTCTAATTCTCTAGTCACAACCAAAAAATGACGAGTTTTGTTTGCATTTTAGTGTCCACTATTCAGCGTATTTTTGGCTTCAAGATGCGCTACGTTACTAGATCTTTAGAACTATATTTATATCAAGGTTTACCAAATTACACCATTAAAGTGTAATTAAAAAACGGAGAAGGTACAGTCTAATTCATTACTAATAAGTGAACGAACAGCGATAAAGCCAGCTGCAATCCGCGTCAATGCACAAAATTGCGAGAAAAATCGAGCCATACATCAAACTTCAACGTCCAACCCGAATTATCATGGCAAGAAGCTTATGCTGTCCTATTTTCCAGCAACGTATGAATCAGCTGTTGAAAAAAAATGTTATCTTAAGAATGGCTTAGCGTCTCAACCCTATTTCGAATTCAACTTGGTCCTTCCCTTGCCAATACCATTCTCTTCCATCGAATTTGTAGCCTTTTTTTTTATTAAATTGTTTATTTTTACAGGCTCAGTTACATATGTTTAAAGGAGCCAAACTCCTATCTGTATTGTTACAAGTATATATAATCATTTTTCATTAATTCTAGTGTTAATGAAGTAGAGAACCGATTACTCGCGGTTTGCTCGAGTTTAGAAGGGTGACATTTTTTTCAGGAAAAGGAAGGGATATAAGGATATGTTGACAATGTTCACACTCACATTCGCACTCACATTCATCATACTCAATTCTTAAGCCTATCTTATATCTAATATGTATTTACATTTCACCTTATTCTATTGTTAGTAAGAAGGAATTTAATTTCTCGCGAAGGAAAAGGAAAAGGAAAATATAAGGATATAAGGACAATCACACACGAAGATCGATAACTTTTAAGAAGACGTATATTTGGGACATGTAATCAAGGTCTAACCGAGCCAACACATCTCTCACCGGCACATTGGGCTGCCTTCCTCTAGCCCGAAGAGAGTTTTCTAAATTCGATCTGGCAACAAGATACTCCTCGCACGACCAAACAACGTGTTCGATGTCGTGGTAACCTTGGCCACAAGCACAGATATTGCCATCGGCAAGATTAAAACGAAAGAGTAGCGCGTCTAACGAACAGTGATTGGACATGAGTCGAGAGAAGGTGCGAATAAAGTCCCGACTCAAGTCCAGACTTTTGAACCATGGTTTGAGGCTAACCTTAGGGATAATCGAGTAAAGCCACCGACCCAATTCATCTTCGTTCCACTTACGTTGCCAGTTAACGATGGTATTTTTACGGACTAAAGAATAAAATTCATTGAAGGCGATTTGACGCTGATAAATATCGCCTTCAATTGCACCTACCTTTGCCAATGAGTCAGCCCTCTCATTACCCGGAATTGAGCAATGTGAGGGGACCCAGACAAAGGTAATGACATAACAGCGTCTGGTTAAAGCACTCAAAATTTCTCGTATTCTCTCAAGGAAGTACGGCGAGTGCTTTTCCGGCCTCACTGAACGGATAGCTTCGACAGAGCTAAGACTATCCGTTACAATGTAATAGTGTTCAACAGGTCGTGAGGCGACGCTGTCCAGCGCCCAGTGTATTGCTGCCAATTCAGCAATATACACTGAGCAAGGATTCTGAAGACTGTGGGAGGTGCTAAAAAATTCGTTGAACACTCCAAATCCTGTGGACTCATTCATAGAGGACCCATCAGTAAAGCACATATTATCACAATTGATACGCCCATACTTTGCATTGAAGATCGTAGGAACGATCCCCGATCGATGATAATCTGGAATTCCATGGATTTTCTCCTTCATGAACAGATCAAAATGTACAGAGGAATTGATGTAGTCAGGAAAACAAACACGGTTGGGAATATACGAAGAAGGATCAACCTGCATGGAGATGAATTCATGATATGAACTCATGAATCCGGAGTGAAAATTTAGCTCGATAAGCTGCTCAAAATTTCCGATCACCAATGGGTTCATAACCTTACATCGGATGAAGAACCGAAGAGATAATAAATTGAAGCGATCTTTTAGTGGGAGTAGGCCTGCCAAAACCTCGAGACTCATGGTATGCGTTGAGGGCATACATCCCAACGCAATACGGAGACAAAGATACTGAATTCGCTCGAGTTTAATGAGGTGTGTTTTGGCAGCTGATTGAAAACAGAAACTGCCATACTCCATCACTGAGAGAATAATTGTTCGATACAACATTATAAGATCTTCTGGATGGGCTCCCCACCAGGTGACGGTAAATGTACGGAGAAAGTTTATTCTTTGTTGGCATTTTTTACTCAGATACCTAATATGGGCCCCCCAAGTACATTTGGAGTCGAACCAGACCCCAAGATACTTGAATGACATAGCATGAGTGATCGGTTTACCCAAAAGTTGAAGCTTTGGTTTTGCTGGTCTATGCTTCCTAGAAAAAACCACCATCTCTGTTTTCTCCGTGGAGAATTCGATCCCTAGCCCAATGGCCCAGGTTGAAAAATTGTTCAAAGTATCTTGTAAGGGTTCTTGCAGGTCGGATTCTTTTGATCCTACGACAGATACTACACCATCATCTGCAAGTTGTCTTAAGCTGCAATTTTGTGTAAGGCAATTGTCAATGTCGCTTACATAGAAGTTGTACAAAAGGGGGCTTAAACATGAGCCCTGAGAGAGGCCCATGTAAGAGACCCGACTTACTGCCGAATCTCCGTGAGAAAAATTCAAATGTTTCTCTCAAAGCAAGTTATATAACATATTATTCAATAGAGGCGGTAGACCCCGAGAGTGTAATTTGTCTGACAAAACCTCTATTGAAACAGAATCAAAGGCCCCCTTTATGTCCAAGAATACTGAAGCCATTTGAATTTCTGAAGAAAGCAACGCAAGACAATCATTCGTCCCCTTGCCCCTGCGGAACCCATATTGTGTATCTGAGAGTAGGCCATTCGTTTCAACCCATCGATCAAAGAGAAACAAGTTCATTTTCTCCAACAATTTCCGTATACAAGACAGCATTGCTATTGGGCGGTACGAATTGAAGTCGGACGCGGGTTTTCCGGGTTTTTGAATAGCTATAACTCGTACTTGTCTCCAATCATCTGGAACAATATTATGCTCCAGAAACCGATTGAATAAGTTCAACAAGCGATGTTTCGCCACATCAGGGAGGTGTTTCAACAAGTTGAACTTAATTCTATCTGTTCCTGGAGCCGAATTGTTACAAGAAAGGAGAGCAAGAGAGAATTCTACCATCGAAAACTCGAAATCAAGATCGCACCTACCTTGTGGTATATCTCGAACAATTTTTTGCACAGGAACGGAATCGGGACAAACTTTCCGTGCAAATTTAAAAATCCATCGATGTGAATATTCTTCGCTTTCATTCGATGAAGAGCGATTTCTCATGTTTCGAGCCACTTTCCATAATTTTTTCATTGACGTTTCTCGTGACAAACCTCCCACGAAATTTCGCCAATAAGCACGTTTTTTCCCTTTGATCAAATTTTTGAACTGATTCTCAAGGGCTAAATACGTTTGAAAATTTTCAGGAGTTCCACGTTTTCGAAAAGCTTTAAATGCGTTCGATTTATCCTGATAAAGCTTGGAACATTGGCTATCCCACCATGGATTGGGAGGCCTTCGACGAATAGTGGAGCCTGGGATGGGTTTCGTTTGAGCGCGAACCGCGCTGTCATAGATCAAACGAGAAAGGAAGCTATACTCCTCCAATGGAGGTAAACCATCTCTGGAATTGATGGCTAGAGCAATCGCGTCCGCATATTTTTTCCAGTCAATGTGTCTTGTGAGGTCATATGCCATGTTTATAGATTCAGAAGAATTCGACCCAATGGTGATGGAAATTTTGATTGGCAAGTGATCACTACCGTTGGGGTCCTGGATTACATTCCACTTGCAATCTAACGATAGTGAATTCGAGCAAAGCGAGAGGTCAAGAGCACTTGGGTTAGCAGGAGGTTTAGGTACACGTGTTGTTTCCCCAGTATTCAAAACGGTCATATTGAAGCTGTTACAAAGGTCATATATCAACGATGAACGATTGTCGTCGTACTGTTCCCCCCAGGCAGTTCCGTGAGAGTTGAAGTCTCCCAAGATCAATCGTGGCTCAGGAAGGAGTGAGCACATGTCAAAAAGTTGCTTGCGGCTAACCGCAGCTCTCGGAAGCCAATACAAGCTGACAATACAGAGGTCTTTGCCTCTGATGTTTGCATGACAAGCAACAGCTTCGATCCCTCCAATAGGTGGAAGTTCAATTCTAAAAAATGGGTGGCACTTATTAATCCCCAATAGTACCCCTCCGTATCTGTCATCGCGGTCCAAGCGTATTATATTAAAATCGTGGAAAGAGAGATCATTTTGAGAAGAGAGCCAGGTTTCGGACAGAGCAAAAACATCACAATTGAATTTATGAATTAGAAATTTGAAAGTATCCAATTTAGGGATAAGACTACGACAATTCCACTGTAAAACAGTGATATCTCCGACCTCTCTATTTAAATTAGACATCAAGAGAGATAATCATTGCAAGAAGGGGCCATGTTTGCATCAATTGCTGCAAAATTGTCTTTAACACTGGAAGCATTGAGATGACAATGGTTCTGATGGAGTCGGAAACGTTAAAACACGTGAAGATTTGATCCACAAGGTCAGTCAACTTTATAAATCCCGATTGGGAAGTTGAACTAGACGGGAAAACAGGGACAGTTGGGGTTTTTGATGTCCCCTCGAGTGCTGGGCCGTTCAAAGGTGAACCATTCCCACGGAAACCAGGAGGAACCTGATTTTGCTTGTCCGCTGCACTCGATTTTTTAGACATGCTAACAGGGGGTATAACCGGTGGGGCTTGTCCTTGAACTTTGGGAGTGGTCACATTTTTGCGCCGGGGATTCCCTTGGAAAATGAACGGTGTGCCCCCGTTAGCTGTGTCCGCTTCCATTTCGTCAACGGGCAACGTGGCGAAGACATTTTGAGTGTTGATTGATTGTTGTTGGGCAAGTGGAGAAGCGCCCTTTAAAATATCCGCAAAAGTGCGTTTTGAGCGTTCCTTCAAAGAGCGCTTCTGTTTCTCCCAGCGACTCTTGTAAGTTTCACAAGCTGAGAGCACGTGTGGGGATCCCCCGCAATATGGACACTTTTTTTTTTTTTTTTTTCTGTATTATAGTGACTTTCAACGCTTCTGGCTGGTTCGTCACTTTTACCTTCCATTTTGGAAGAATGTCGGGAGTGAGAATTGAACTCGTGATCTTGAGCGTGAGAAGTATGGATGTTACCTCCACGCCAGATCGGCTCCACCAATATGGACACTTATGCTCAGTCGCACTGCAGGATTCCCCCACATGTTGCTCTCCGCAAGTTGCACAGCGCTCCTTGTTGGCACAATAATCTGAAGTGTGACCAACTGACTTGCATTTGTTGCAAGTCATGGGCTTTGGCACGAAGAGTCGCACAGGCAGTCTCAATTTGTCCACCATGACGTAGTCAGGGAGGGCCGAACCAGCAAAAGTTACTCGAAACGAGTCTGACGGCGTGAATTTCGTTTTTCCCTCTTCTTGGGATACTTTACCTAGTTGGCGACTGTCCAAAATTTTAACGCCCACCAAAGGGAGTCTTTTGAATTTACCAACTCCTTCTTTTATCAATTGGCACGTCAGACCCGTTTCAGTTACCACCCCCGAGATTTCTACGTCATGGGAGGGCACGTAGACACGATACTCTAGGGTGAACCTCTCGTCGATCACAATTGCATTTGCGTGTTTCCGATCACTCACGACAACACGCAGTTTGTTCGGCCTAACCTTAGAGATTTCGACCACGGAGGAATAATATCTTGCCAGATCTTTCGAAACCTGAATGACATTAATAGACTTCCCTTTAGGTTTTGGCCGGAAAAAAACAACCCATGGACCAGCTCCAGGTGCATCGTCTGGATAGACCTTGACACGAGGAGAGGAAACAACTGAGGGGGAGGACGAGGTCGATTGTTGAGCGGGAGCGGGATCAGTAGGACTGGGAGGCAAGTTCGGGAGTTGAACGGATGCGGGAGATTGAGGGGGCGAAGAGGAAAAGTTTGCCAATTTTCTTGAGGGGAGCTTGTTGAGGTTAATTAACTCTTTCTCTGAAGAGACATCTTCTGAGGGGGGAACGCGTTTGAGCGACTTCCCAGCCCCCGTTGTAGCTAGTGAGGAGGAAACAGTAGTTTCAATCTCCATTTCAACTTGACCTTCTGCCATTACGGCAGATATGAAATAATATAATTTTGGATTCTTCTATCTTCCTAAACCTAATATATATATATTATACCTAAATCTCACACCAATGCGAATGAAATGAAACGGTGTCCCAATCGAACCGCGTGGCAATCGCTCGGTACAGCTGCAACGGTAAATCGCACCACCACACGATGATGGAATCGATGACGATGATAAAGCACACACAGCGATGATACGGCACACGCACCGCGCCCGCGGTGGAGAACTTCTTCCTCACGCTGGTTGTGATTGCTGCTCTTCTCACTCGCGCAATAAAGAGAACCCCGTTAGGGCGAAATAACTTCACCAGCCACTGATAACGGTATAATCTCCACTGTATGATAGACGCGAACAAATTTGCGACCGATGTCTTCGGACTGCGCGATCTGAATCAATTTGTAGCCTTAATTCAATGGAGACGCCTCGTATAAAGTTTCATTTGAACTCATAAATCCAACAATTGCTACGAATTCATGCGTCTCCACTCGTATTGGTAGAAATTATGGAAACGCATTATAATTGACAGAAATCGAAGCTTGCTACCAGGGCCTGATGCCGGTGGTGAAGTGGTAAGCGTGACTGTCCTAAAATAACAAAAACGTTTTCATCAAATAAGTTTCCCTCCACTAGTTGAACACAACTACCAATCAGTTAAAGCGTCTGGCTTACTCACCCGTGGGCCTAACTTCCCCTCCCTCATCTACGACGGCTCACATGGTTACCTACGGGATGATTCGAACAAAGAAAAGCGATTAACAGCAAGTAAATCTATTTAAAATGTTGAGACTTATACAGTAATCGCATACGCGCTAGAGATCATGCTGTGTGTATTGTTTAACATCAAATCACCTCCATTGGGGTAACCAACCGAGAAAGAATGAGAAACGGAAATGTCATTTACGTGACAACTATTAATTTGAGTTTAATTTCCGGTTAACACGGTTTCACGTTCTAGTTAAACCTCAACGGTCCATACGATACAATGATTTCATTTTTGGTAGCGCTTTCAAAGAGAAAATGAATTGTTTCAGCTTTGAAGTACAAGTCTTCGAATGACCACACAAAATCCTACACTATAACACAAGCGTATCCTACCCATGGCGAAGAATACGCGATATCAAATGGCAGGAAATTGAAACAATCAGGTTCCATCATACCATTTCGTCAAAGGTATGTGTGTGGGTGACTGTGGATGCGAGAGATCAATGATTGACTATAAATTGATACCATAGACACGAAGGTTGATAGTTCGGAATTTTCACCTTCTCGTCTGCCGTAAGCTTTTCGAAAGTCTAGACAACATTTGTGCCGAGTTGTCTAACAAACCTAATGTTTGTCAATTTCCTTTATAACTCACGATCGGTTGTCTCTGTTCAGCCCTCTCATACATCTCGATGCCTTGGGGTAACTTTGCATTCAGAAAACTACGGCTAATGGTAAGGAGCGAATTTCATTCATAACAAAATTGCTGTGACCATTACGGGTGGTTTCGAATGAATCATTCCCCATCAAGCTCAATCTATGCTATGCTCTGTAGATCATTGCTAAGATTCACCAAGAATTCTTTCTCGTCATTTCGTACCTGAGCATATCTATCAAAACACGGCATCCGAAGAAAGAAGCCTCTGGGGGGGAAGCTTCAAACCGTAGCACAAGCGTAAACAAATGCTGATTAAATTAGTGCCTATTCACAGCAACCGGCAGTTTTCCGGCGTTTTGCCGGCGTCTCACTTCCCGCAGGACCCTCCAAGCACCACCCAGGGAAAGAACCAAGAAGCTGCAACGTCGGACGTCAATAAAATTTTATGATTTTTATTTGATTATGGCGCTTTCGGCTCGGATTCCCCTCCTATCGCTGGCCGCTTTTCCGGTCGGATTTTATTTTTTCTCCGTCTGTTTGTCCCGTTTGTCACCATTTTTGCTCTACTCGAATTTGACACCACAGCTTTCCCGCAGTTATATGACCGGTTTGTGGCTTTTCATTTGGCCGGTGTCTGTTGGAATTTAGTTATGAGCCAGATCCACCGCTCGGTGAATGGAAAGGCTTAATTTTGTTATCGAACGACGATAACGTGATTATGAATGGTGTAAGCCGTTACCCTTATGCTCGCTGAAGCATGATTCATTCAGAATCCAGAATCACCAAACTAGTTGTATCTCGGAATTGGTTAGAGGTACAGACAATCTTTTTTATATCAAAACTAGCTGACCAGGCACGTTGTTCTGCCATATAATTTATTACTGGAGAATATTTTTGGTTAGCAAAAAAAAACGAATACATTTCAAGAGTGTTTGTATGTAATCGTTCAGATCTGAAAAATTACTCCAAATGATGATTTTCACTGCGAAACATACATATGTGTACTTCTTATTTCGAATTTTCCTTTTTTATTATAAATATCCTTCTTTTATATATAAAGTAATGCATAGTCAATTTATTCTAATCATCTTAAATATTTTTCATAGTAGTCTATTATTCTAATTTGGGTGAAGACAAACTCACGAAATATATGGATGACGCAGATCTAATCAGCCGTTTTCCCGTGATGATATTTTACACGAACGTGGGAAAATCTTTCTTTTATATATAGAGATACAGATAATTTTCAAAAAAATCATTGAAAAAAAGTTCCGTTGATAAATTATCGAACTTTTCTTCGGATATCCTCCACCAAAGTTCAGACTTCCCGTTGGTTAACCTCAGCGGCCACTTTTTTTTTATATAAATCGTTTATTTTTACAGGCTCAGTTACATTAGTTTAAAGGAGCCGAATTCTTAAATATATGTTTTAAAACTATACATAAATAATTTTCCTAACACTATGGTTAGTAAGGTGGAAAACCGATTACTCGCGGTTTACTCGAGTTTAGAGGGTGACATCTTTCAGGAAAGGGATGGGATATAAGGGAACTGTTACAATGTTGATGATCACACTCGATTCTTAAATCTATTCGTATATCTATTGTATATTTACATTTCAACTTATTTTACTGTTTATACCAAGGGGGCCAATTGCTCGCAATGGATGAAAAGGAGGGTATAAGGAGATAGGTACAATCACACACGAAGATCGATAGCTTTAGGAAAAACATATATTTGGGTCATGTAATCAAGGTCTAACCGAGCCAACACATCTCTCACCGGCACATTGGGCTGTCTTCCTCGGGCCCGAAGGGAGATTTCTAAATTCGATCTGGCGACAAGATACACCTCGCACGACCAAACAACATGCTCGATGTCGTGATAACCTTGACCACAGACGCAGAGATTGTTGCTGGCAAGATTGAAACGAAAGAGAAGCGCATCTAACGAACAGTGATTGGACATGAGTAGGGAGAAGGTGCGAATAAAGTCCCGACTCAAGTCCAGACTTTTGAACCACGGTTTGAGGCTAACCTTAGGGATAATCGAGTGAAACCACCGGCCCAATTCATCTTCGTTCCATTTGCGTTGCCAGTTAGCGATGGTATTTTTACGGACTAAAGAAAAAAATTCATTGAAGGCGATTTGACGCTGGTAAATGTCGCCTTCAATCGCACCTACCTTTGCTAATGAGTCAGCCCTCTCATTACCCGGAATTGAGCAATGTGCAGGGACCCAGACAAAGGTAATGACATAACAGCGTCTGGATAAAGCACTCAAAATTTCTCGTATTCTCTCAAGGAAGTACGGCGAGTGCTTTTCCGGCCTCACTGAACGGATAGCTTTGACAGAGCTAAGACTATCCGTTACAATGTAATAGTGTTCAACAGGTCGTGAGGCGACGCTGTCCAGCGCACAGTATATCGCTGCCAATTCAGCAATATACACTGAGCAAGGATTCTGAAGACTGTGGGAGGTGCTAAAAATTTCGTTGAACACTCCAAATCCTGTGGACTCATTCATAGAGGACCCCAGCGGCCACTTTATTCACCGACATTTTCGAATCCTTTGTCTTGTTTGTAAGAGAACCTTGGTTTGGTGTCTACAAATTACCTGCCAAATCAAGAACTTACTTGAAAATTTATCAACGGAAACGGAATTAAATTCGCTGCGGACATCTCCTCTGTTAGTGGCCTTATAGAATGTCAGGCATAGGAGCTGTCCAAAATCCACTTTTTCACGTACGTTTCGTCATCCATCAGCATATATTCCTCGTACCTCGTTAAAACATTGTTGTACAACCTCCGAGCTCGTCTTTTGGTCACCAGATTTAGCTTTAGCGTCCTGTTTGGTTGCTTGCAGACACGGAAATTACGATAACCTTCCCGGATTCTCCGGATGGTACTTTGGTTACATTTGTGCTTTTTGTCCGAGAGTCCCGGGTTTGCCTTAATTGTTCTCAGTACCTTCAACCTCAGTTTCCAATCGTAAGTTCCACCACGAAGCGTTCTCTGATTCACCCGAAAACAAACCAGCTGTACGGTCACGGAAACGTTCCAGCACATCATACCCGGTCGATTTAGCCACTTTCAGCGATTTCGCGATTTTAGTACTTGACCACGGCGAATTTTTAATCTGGCTGCCCAATATCTAAATTTCCTCTCTCGGCTTCCAGCCTGCACAACTTTTTCAAAACAAAACGGATCAACGTGACCGTCGTTTTACCGACGAAAGAAACAGGTTTTCCAAACAATTTCTTGCCAAAACATTTCAAATACGCCTACTACGACCGCTGCTATAAAAACAAAAGTGATTCTGATTTCCAACTGAACCAAACCTTACAAAATCATAAACATTGTTTCGTCATCAATAAAGGCTTGACCGTTTCAAATTTTGTCAAAAATTGAAAGTTAGATGTTGGAATGAAGAGCCGTGAACAATTATCAGAATTGCGATGAAAAAGCATGACTCAGTTGAATTCATTGAGACATGATACCAAATTTCTCATCTTTCAAATGAAAGCAACAGAATCGACTTCCGTAGCGTACTTTGTAATGTAGAGACAGTTTGAGGCAACAGAGTCCGAAACAAAAAAAAGTTCTATAACTCTATCATTGTTGAAATTCAAACATATGCGTAGAAGGATTTTTTTCATCAAATATAATTGTCTATCACCTCCTGAGAGAATCTGGATAAATTTATTTTTTTTACGTGAGAAAGGTGTTTTCTGACTTTGAATCAAAATGAATCAAAAATCAAATTCCTCTTTTATATTCAAAAAACGAAAAACATATGCAAAAACAACGAATAAAAAAAAAATCTTTTTTGGCTCGATTATATACAGTGAAAAGAAAACAGAAACTGTATATAATCGAGTCCGCGCTGTAGCTGCATAATATGGAATTAGAGTTGAAAATATTTTATTTTAGATTAACACGTTAAGCCCCGCGTCGGTCCCTGGGGACTGACACTGAATTTTTCGTCTTTTTTTGCACCGATCTCACCGAACCGACAGTAGACTTTTCGTTCGGAGAGTGTCAACAACAACAAAGTTACAAAATGATATTTAGAAAAGTCCACTATCGATTCACTGGGACCGACGTGGGCCAAACGAAAAGACCATTATCGCTCCCATATTTCGGTCGAGGCTTAACGTGTTAATCAGATCTATGTGTGATAGAGGATTGATCTAGATAAAACTAGAAATTTGGCATCCAAAGTATGATGTGAAATAATCGAAAAAAAATCTAACGTTTGTCAAAACTACATCGGAATTTTTTTTAAAACATTATTTCTTGAAACACATTTTTTCAACGTACACTTTTTATAGCTGTATTCAGGAACTGCCTTCAGATTTTACGCAGCGAATTCGTTTTATGTCTCCAATGCTGTCAATACAGATCCCACGAAGCGGTAATCCGAGTTTCGGAAATGGGAAAAAGTCAGACGTGACCATATCTGGAGAGTGCGGTGTTAGTTCAGTCACCTTTGTGCACATTTTCGGTCAAAAATTCGTTCACAATGATCATTCGATGAGCCGGTGCATTGCCGTGGTGCAAAATCCAAGTGTTATCCCTCAACAAATCTGGCCGTTTGCGACGATTTTTCTCTCTCAAACGCCTCATAACGCCAAGGTAATACTGCTTTTTGACCGTTTGGCCTTCCGGAAACAATTCCGAATGGACACAACCATATCGAGCAAAACACTTGTTCTTAATGACGCTGTAAATAAACTGAATGACAGCTCTCAAAATTGACATTAAGACCACTGGCAGCAGTACCAACTTGAAAAAACAAACTATGGGTGCAGTGTTGCCACACGTACAGATTTATCTGGAAAGGTACAGAATTTTCCGTTATTTTTGGTACAGATTCAGTACGGCACAGATTACAGATTTTCATCAAAAAGTAAAGATTGGCACAGATTTTTTCGGCGCGTGAATTTCTCTCGAAAATTTTATTGAATGATAGTACGCAATCTAAATTTAGAAAGACTATGTATAAGCATCATCAAACACACGAGTGATTCGAGGCTAGCAAATGTTAATGTACATTGAATTTGACTCGGATTGCGTCACCTCGGCGGCTTTGGGCCGTCTCCTTGTTAGTTGGTCACTTTGCCCCCATTACACTAACCTCAGAATGAATTTCACTACGGAAAAATAAATTCATAATAAAAATTGCCGGCGGCGTTTATGCGAAAGTACTAGTATTTGTAGTAAGTAAATCTATATATATATATATATATATATATATATATATATAAGGTAAGCAATTAAATATAATATTTTCTAGTAAACAGATGAGTTTTTTTTCATATTTCATGATTTTTCTCTACAATGAATAATTCTAATGGTACAGATTTTTTGAAGAAAAAGTGCAGATGAGATAGATTTTTCCCTTCTGGTACAGATTAAAATGTGGCAACACTGTATGAGTGGGTTATACCTATTATAAACGCTAGCTTAACGTAGGACTACCGTTGGCTTAGTAATAATTTGTGTGTATGGATTAAAATAAAGGTTAAACTTGCGATTGAATGGAACAATTTCTGAATTCGATTGCTTACACAATTCCCAATTTAGGTCAAATCGGCAAAAACGCAAGCGAGTACAAATAAAGCCGCAGCTTGCATCAATTTTGAAACGTCAATCTACCCAGACTCCATGGTTTTGAAGTTTTTGGTTTGTTAGTGGATTTCGAGTGTATTTCCGAGCTGTCATCCGCTTTTATACAGATTTATTTGATTTGAATAGTCTGTTTCCAAAGCAATGTTTGAGCTGTTGAAACAAGTTTTCGGGTCAATAGGTAATAAGCATATAACTCTTAGACATTTCCTATTTCGAATGAAGTGGTTATCATATCACTTCGCTCAGCCTGCAAAAAGGTGTCTCCGGCTGGTGGTGTTACGTACGGAGACGTTCTACTTGCTGATGTGCCAATATCAAAAAAAAACTCCACGGCCCCACCCGGAGTGGGACTATCGAAAGCGGGAAAAGCATACTTCCATCCGATCGAAGCAGAGGGAGTATGTTACACTCGCTTGTCGCAGTTGACGACCCCCACCCCCAAAACTTAGATCGCTATCGGTCCACGGCGGCTAGAGTCCCATCGGCAAGCATCGACTTGTTGAAGCGCACTCTCATGGCGCAAAGTGCCAAGGATGCATTGAGTACTTTCGGGGACAAGGACCTGCTCCCTTCAGGACGAGTGGAGTGAAAAAAGAAGCGCTAAAAGTTTTCTATGGAATACAGCCATTTGGGACATCGCCGCGCAAGTGACAATATTGAAACATAGTTTCGATAAGTTTGTTTCCCCAAATGAAGGTGTTTCCATTTTGATAACAGTGCACTTGGCTGTCTGCAGTTGCCCTCAGATAGATTGGTGCAAAAAAGTTGTGTCCGCTGATTGTGATCAGATGGATATTTGGGACGAACAATCAGTATACTGTAAAATAATAAAAGGAAATATTAATAATGGCCTAAATCAACACGAATTCCCACAATCAGTCATTTGTGAGGTCGACGAACGTATCACTGTTGAAATGAATTAAACAACACCGAACAAAGCGATAAAACTCATTTGTCATCAAACGCAAAATTATGCACGATTCGATTGATTCAAATGATGTGTGCGAGTTAATATGTTGCGCCTTTAGTGAAATCATGAATGATTTCCCGCGTCGCGATTATAATCGGTTAGCAGTTTTGCATAATGCAGTGGGTTGCATGCTCGTACTCATAATTTTCACTAATGGATGGCATAGTTCAAATCGGCGGCCTTCGAAAAGTTCCGATGAACTGTTTTGTCACCATTTCAACATTATCATACCAGCGGAAAATGTTTGCGTTGAGCAGCTAGATCATGCAATCAGCTAACGATAGACACTCTAGTGATTGGTTTCACTGCAATGAGTTTTCTGGAACCCTATTATAACAGGAAGGAAGAATACTCATTCAAAACGAGTTACCCGATCATTCATTGTATATTTCTGCGGCTGTCGCGTTTGAATTGATAATTTTCAAAAACGAATTTTCTTCGAAATTGTATCTTTCCAATGTGTCGTCAACCGGCTGGACAAAACTAGCTAAATATTTCAAATATTCGTGGCTCTTTGAAAAATGTATTGACAAACATATTATCTAATTGAATTATCCTGTTTCTTTTAGGTAGCCAGCGAACACCAGAGATAGTCCAGAAATTCCTAAAGCTACATCTTCCATCGCTTGTCTTTTTCCTAGTATAGAATTGTATTCACATTCCGTTTTTTCCCATGAGTGAATAACTTTGATAGCCCTTCGGCATTACATCGCATCACAATAATGAAACGAAATGAAATATTAATAATCTTCATCACTCATATTCATAATTCTCAATGACTCAATTCCTTCTATGATAAATTGAGCAGTGCCTTAGAATTGAAAAAAGAAACCACAATACTATAGCTTTCCATTAAAAATAAAGCAACTTCATCATTTCATATGTATTTCACCTCAAAATATCACAAAATCGTAAGTAATTTCAGCCTTTTTCTTGTTTCTTCCCAAAAACTTAGTCAATGTAATCAATGACGATATATATTTTTTTTTGTTACCGATCCACATATACTTCATCTATCATTCCACCCTGTTATGAGTCACACTGATATTCATCAATCATTTTCAGTTAGACAGTTGAACTTCCTGTCAGAAGCCTATTTTCGATTTTTGTTCGTTACAAACCGTTTGACGGTTATGAGTACGTATAACAAACAGCCCTTTTCAGAGCTACTATTTGGAGTTCCAAAACAGCTAACAGATTTCTGAACAATGAAAAGAATTACATTTAAGAAAACCAACTTTTCTGAACAATGTCCTACGTCAAACTTCCGTCCATGCCTCTAGGCTCAGACCCTTCTACTTTTTCGTAGAGTGAGGTCGCCAATAAAAATGGTCATCTCAAATTTCAAAAAGTTACCCCCTAAAAAATGTTCACCACCTCGAAAAATCACCCTATGCAAAATATCAGCTCAATCGGACTTAAGAGAGTGGCGCAAAGCGGTCAAAGTTCGGTTTTTTCGAAAAATCACCCACTCCCCAGGAAATCGAGGTTATCAAAAAAAATGTGAAAAAAATTGTATGGGATGACTTTTTGAAATTTTAGGGTCGATTTTTTCCCATACATTCCTTGACATCCTAGTGATCTTTCTATATAGAATCAAAGACGTAGTCCTACGTCAAAAGTTAACAATTTGACGATTCAAATGGGCATGTTATTTCGATTTTATTAACCACTCGTTTTCCCCCACAACGCATCGTGCAATCTTTCTGCCTACATTCAGGCCTTAGCTCACAATATGACTCGGTGTGTATGATGAAATAACAGTTCGGCTGAAAAGTTTATAAGGTAACTCCGGAAAACCTTTTTTTTGCAAAATTCAATTTTATTATTCAGCATAATTGCCTTCGAGGGCGATACAGCGATTAAAGCAAGCTTGCAACTTGATGCCATTTTTATAGTACTCTTCCGGGTTTTCCTCAAAATAAGCCTCAGTTTCGGTGATCACTTTATCATCGGTCCTAAATTTCTTGCTAGCAAGCATTCTCTTCAGGTATGCGAACAGAAAATAGTCGCTGGGAGCCAGATCTGGAGAATACGGTGGATGCGGAAGCAATTCGAAGCCCAATTCATGCAATTTTGCCATCGTTTTCATTGATTTGTGATTTTTCCTTTTTTTTCACGATAACAAAAGTTGCTTCACTCTCAATGCTGTAGCTCACGAACCAATCGATCGATTGATGTCAAATTTTGACACGTGTGCATTGAAAATGGTGTTTTGTGATAGTCAGGTAGATTTTTGCAAGAGGCGCTATCTAGACGTCAACCTTATGAACTTTTCAGCCGAACTGTTATTCTCCATTTGCCGATAATAGGCATTTATCAGTTATCGTATTGTATGTTGTCAAATATATCGAGCATGTTGTTTGGTATTGTAAAATGCAATTGAAGAATTTAACTGGCTGTTGATTTAAAGGTACAAAAGGGCACACACACATGTCAGATCATGATAGCTTAAGTGGTTGCGGTCTTAATGTTATGTTACCGATGTACGTCTTCCTTAGTTGAATATTATTATTTTACGCGCTTCACTTCCCTGAATTCACTTGTCCGTTGCCCATTCCCTTCCCTATAAATAAGCAGAAGTTGACACCCGATGAAATCAGTTTACTACAGCAGCTACACGAACTTACCTAGAGGGCCCTCATGGCTAACATCGATATAAAAAAAATAAAATATTTAGTGTCAAGTTCCTCGTGTCCATACTATAATGTGGTTCCGGATTCTACCTCACCCAATCCGTTTTAAAGTATATAATTCAATATGAAAAACTGTTTCCAGGACTTCCATTTGAGGTATCAAAAGAGTAAAATTTACAGATTTTTGAACAATGAAAAAAAAACCTCAATTCAAATGCAATTACTACAAACAATCACAGTCCTACGTCAAGCTCCCGTCCGTACCCCTTGGCCCACACCCATCTACTTTTTTATAGACTTTATAGAGTTTCAAATAACAAATAACTTTTCATCGAATACACCATTTATTTTATTGAAATACACTGCATGATTTTACACAGTAGATCCTAAATACAGGGAAGCTTCGATATAACGTACCCTCGTTATAACGTGCCCTCGCTATAACGTCACTCGATATAACGTGCATTTTACCTCGATATACGTACACATTTCCAAAGTGTAAAGGAACATTTTTTCAATATTTTTTTTCTGATAGAACAATGAATTCTTTTTATTGTGATGCTAAAACAAGTTTTGTACCTTCAATCAATTCCGAAATACAGCTGGTTTTGTGATTCCGGATTCTAAATGAATCAAGCTTTAATCAACAGTACGAAGGGAAACATCATGAGAAAGGCATCGATGCTCTAAAATAGTGGTTTTCTTGCATAAAAATATCTCCCAAAAATTATATCGTACCTTTTAGCAGTTCAGACTTTAGAAGTTTTTGGTTAAATAAAACATTGAAATAATATTCCAAGTGCAGCGAAAACATTTTTATTTTGTCAGTGGCAATATAGTTCCCCCGGCCTTACAAAAGGTTAATCGCCATCTGAAATAAGTAAATTTTTTAAATGCATACGTTAGCAAATAATACACGTGACTACATAGCTAAATAAAATGAACTAACCAAGTTACCAAATATTTGGTACTGCAATCATTGGTTGAATGTACAGCAATGTGAAAATTTTTGATGAAAAAATGGTGTCGAGTTTACTTACACTCACTAAGTTACAATCGCAAAGTTTTCAAATTGGAAACTATGTTTCTTTTTTTTAAATCGTTTTTTTTACAGGCTCAGTTACATAAGTTTAAAGGAGCCAAACTCCTATCTGTATAGTTACAAGTATATATAAACATTTTTTATTAATTTTAATGTTAATGAAGTAGAGAACCGATTACTTGCGGCTTGCTCGAGTTTAGAAGGGTGACATTTTGTTTCAGGAAAAGGATGGGATATAAGGATATGTTGACAATGTTCACACTCACATTCGCACTCACATTCATCATACTCAATTCTTAAGCCTATCTTATATCTAACATGTATTTACATTTCACCTTATTCTATTGTTAGTAAGAAGAGATTTGATTTCTCGCGAAGGAAAAGGAAAAGGAGAATATAAGGATATAAGGACAATCACACACGAAGATCGATAGCTTTTAGGAAGACATATATTTGGGACATGTAATCAAGGTCTAACCGAGCCAACACATCTCTCACCGGCACATTGGGCTGCCTTCCTCTAGCCCGAAGAGAGTTTTCTAAATTCGATCTGGCAACAAGATACTCCTCGCACGACCAAACAACGTGTTCGATGTCGTGGTAACCTTGGCCACAAGCACAGATATTGCCATCGGCAAGATTAAAACGAAAGAGTAGCGCGTCTAACGAACAGTGATTGGACATGAGTCGAGAGAAGGTGCGAATAAAGTCCCGACTCAAGTCCAGACTTTTGAACCATGGTTTGAGGCTAACCTTAGGGATAATCGAGTGAAGCCACCGACCCAATTCATCTTCGTTCCGCTTACGTTGCCAGTTAACGATGGTATTTTTACGGACTAAAGAATAAAATTCATTGAAAGCGATTTGACGCTGATAAATATCGCCTTCAATTGCACCTACCTTTGCCAATGAGTCAGCCTTCTCGTTACCCGGAATTGAGCAATGTGAAGGGACCCAGACAAAGGTAATGACATAACAGCGTCTGGTTAAAGCACTCAAAGAAACTATGTTGTATGAATAAGAAAAAAAAGTCACAGGAGGGTTGTGTCCAAGACACAACCGCATAGTTGACATAGGATTTTGTTAGGCTATCTGCGGCATGCTGATATTGGATATGTTTGAAGAATTACATTGTTAAACTCTTCGATAATGATTTGGTGTGGTTGTTAGGTATTATTTGTTCACTCCACCAGTGTCCATAACCGAGTGATAATGATAGAAGGATGGTGATTAGCCATTAGAAGGTGCGTATCACGTACCAAGGCCGCCCTCTGTGGTCCTGGACGAGATGGCTCCTGTGTTATGTTTGGATGAAATAAAGAAAAAAAGCTCATCAATGTAATATAGGATAATTATCATTATCGAACACAAGTTTTCTCACCTGAGTGTTTATACAACCCATTTCCTTTTCGCTTTGAACCCAACGGAACACGATGCTACATGCCTCAATGCGAATTTCGATTAGGCTAACAACACCTAATACGATATGTAGAGCATATGTGAAATAACCTTTTCGAATATTCCTTCATTTTTCCAACTTTGCTCGTTGCATGAACTTTCCTTGAGAGAAAAGAAATCGTTTCATATTTCAAGTCATTTTAACACAATAGCTACCATATACAATTTTACACTTAAGTTTCACGAAGCAACCAACATAAAAGTTCAAAATTTTAATTTTGTTTATGTTCTATCAAGTATAAGTTCTATTCAGTTCATTGAAACATCGTTCTTCAATCCACCCGTCGGAAGATTCTTATTGGAACGAAAATAACAGAAAAAAACATTCGTTCATCGTTCCCAACTTATTCGCCAGCACGTATGTAATCAGCAATACCCACACTAGTTACAATGAGCACTATCCATTTGTGCGCGTCGTTAGTTCAACGATCGACTACGAGGGTATTTACATGCTGATTTCCCCCCGACAACTTGTATTTGAAATCTCTGTTAGGGAATACATGTCGGTGGGAAAAAAAAACTCCCCCTACTTTCATGTATCTGCAATGTGGAAATACATGTTGTATTCCCTAACAGAGATTTGAAATACAAGTAGTCGGGGGGAAATCAGCATGTAAATACCCTCGTAGTCGATCATTTAACTAACGACGCGCACAAATGGATAGTGCTCATTGTAATTAGTGTCAGCTTAGTTTTGATGTCTCTGTTAGGGAACACATTTCGATGGGAACGAAAACTCCCCCTACTTTCATGTGTTTGCAATACCGATTTCCCCCAGGCAGCTTGGTTTTGATGTCTATGATAGGGAACCGCCGCATGTGTCGTCAATTTCGACCAATCAGAAGTGGGTATTTCCGTTAGGATAGGGGTTAGGATTTTTCAATTGTTCGACAGTTAGTTTCATGACATATATTATTTTATTCAATGTAAAAAATGGTTATGGAGTGCCGAAATTGATTGACGCAAAAATCTCATCAATACATAATGAAATGACTGAGCAATAAACATTTGAAATTGGACAATTTTCACGGTGCACTCGATTTCCGATTTTCAATTTGTACTCCAGTATGTTCCCGAAAGACGTAATTCTACGTCAAAAAAGCTGGAATGTATTAAGAAATTTGGCTATGGGGGTCTGAGGTATTTCTTCATTCTGGAACGGGTCTTTTACTCAACATGGTTTTAAAATCCCTGATTCAAAGAATAGTTGCAGCCGTCGAAGCGACATAAAAAAGAAGTGAACCGAGGTGACTGTTCTGTGGTATTCATGAAAACGAAGCAATGTATGAGGATAGAAGCTCTCGAAGTTTCATATGCGATGTGAAAGCGATAGAAAAAACGCTGTTTTCGGATTAGAAGTAGCATCAAAAATCAGTGTTTTTCAAGCCGGATATAAGGAAGAAATTATTCAGTGGTGAGAGCTGTGTTCTTCGGTGAAAACTGTTGATAAAAGTTTCTCCCACTGCGGCTTTTGATATGATAGCCCTGGCAATTCGAGAAGTTGTGTTTGATGGACGTCCTGATCGCGTTGCTGGTATGAAAGAACCACTCTTTTTAAACTGTTGAACCATTTTAGCGATAGTATCATTGCATAGTAAGACGAGCTCCGCAATTTGACGGTAGCTTTCACCGATGGCATGGTTGTATTATAAGTTGTCGAGAACATAAACATATTTGGAGGGGTTTGGGCATTTTAAAGCGGAACGACACCAACTTTGAATACGGAACATTCTAACAAAGAAATAACCATTGTATGCAATTTTTATATTCGATAAAGTGACAGGAACGACATAGTGCACAATAGAATGATACTAAGCATATTTGGGTGAATAAGCTTATTTACATGTTTTACTTCCGTTTTTGACGTAGAACTACGTCTTTCATTAAGGGTGTCAAATCAGAAAACAGGTCACGTTTTTATGAAATAAAGTTAACGTTAATAACTATTTTTGCCGCGAACGAATTTTGGCGATTTACATACTAAACGAATCGGAAATTCCATAAGATTTGTTTAATATGCCATACATTAGAATCCCCTGGTTAGTAAATGGTTAGAATTCATGAAAACTTTAAGTGTTTCTATTTTCCCATACATTTGTTCTGTCCATTTGAGTGCTTTCCCGAACAGAGATATCAATAACGAGCAACTTATCGACGACCAACGGAGGGGAAATCGTAGGATTTAAAGTCTCCGTGAACAAAGGAAAAGAAGAAGAATGAAGGGGAATACTTGCCTAGAGTATAAACAGTGGATCTCGCTGAGGCAAACTTTCATTCGGCATCGGACTGTTGAGTAATTCGCAAATGTGACACCGCACCAAACAACAGCGAGATTTCGACGCGTCGGTCGAGAATGTAAACGCCCAGGCAGCAACCAAAATCAAGCTCCCCCCGCTGGTGGTGAAGGCGGTCGCTTTTGACAAACTCTTCAGCGAATTCGCATCGATGGGTGTTACAGCAGAGTACAAGCTGTGTGGCATAATTCAGTCTTTTTCCAAGCAACATTGGTTAACATTGTTTATTTTCCGTCTTCATAAGGGCTTTTTTTATTTGGGAATACCAAGCATCTTGAATGTCATACTGGAATGTTATAAGTTATTTGGGTTCGCGTGCCAGTCGCAAAACTACCTTCAACTAGGATTGCGCTAATATCGATCATAATGAAGCATTGCTACTGTTTTCGAGGTTGTTATTAACAAAAAGAGTTTATTTCTCTTGTTTAGTCATCAAGAAAGTAAATGTTCTGGAATTTTGTATGTGATTAGGTTTTGCTTGCCAGTAGCAAAACTTCCTCCACTAAGGGTGACAGCTGCGCTTCTCTCGAGCATGAGAAAGTAATGCAACTTTTTTCGATGCCAGTAATATTAACAGAAGCGTTTCTTTTGAGAATAGCGTCGTATCTTGGACACAACCTCCTATAATTTTTTACATTCTATGTTTGATTTCAAGCACACTTGATTAGAAAATAGTAAATGCCAAAACGATTATAAAACAAATACGCCGAATAACTTTCCCAGTTTTCGAATGAAAAACAGAATAGTTCAGATCGAAAGAAAGGGATGTCACATTTACTCGAAAGACAGTTGCTCGAGCGACAGCCACCCGAAAACATTCACCTGAATTCCGCTTTCCATGTTTTTAATTACTAAAAGATGGTTTTCAACAACATTTTTCAATGCTGTTAGAGCATGGTAGCATGGCCGATTTTCTTCCCTCCCTTGAGCGCCGAGGAGAAAAAATCACATGGCATCAACTGCTTCGTAACCGGCAACAAACCCTGAAAGGGTACAATATTTACCCAACGATTCACACACTTCGCCACAAAAGTTTTCCAGAACTCAGCAAGTGGTTGATTCAGACCAGAGCGAAGAAAAAGTTTCCCTTGATTTGCGCTGCTGGTTGACTTGTACGCTACAGTAGATACCCCTAATATTACCATGGACGGAAAAAAAACTAGGACCCGCACTCTGCCTTGAAGCTGCTTCACCCATTTTCTGTTTGTCTTTCCATCGGATGAGGATGATGATGATGACATGCTTGTCTGTTTTGACGTAGGACTACGTCTAACCGGAAGATATAGGGGGTGAAATGGAAATCTAGGCACTGAACAAGTAGGAAAAAATGCAAGATTTGGAACGCTTATAACTCGAGCATTTCTCAATAGATCGCAAAGGTTTTTGCATCAATTGATAGGAAATATATCTACGCATCTATCATAACGAATAACATTTCATTTTTCTTGAGATAAATAATTGAATAATTGTCAAATATCAAGCATTGTCAAAATGCACTATGTGCCCATTTTTGATTGGTTCATTTTGTGCTCCTCAAATCGTACCGACCAAAACGGGCAACCAGAGCAGCAGCGAAATAGAATGAAGCACGATTGGAAAGGAAAAAGAAAAAATGAACGAAACATTGGTCGCAGTCTCACACATGCGTAATTCTCGAGCCAGCCAGTCAGCTTAAAAATCCCCGCTCCGCTGCCGTAACGATCATTCTTTGTGTGGACACCGACTGGACAACATCGTTGCTGGACGAGCTGGACGGCGAGGGATCGAGTGCCTTTCTCAAGGCAAGAGGGCGGAGGTGGTAGCGCTGGAGTAGAGTAGAGTAGAGTTTTCAAAGGGCCTTTCTCAAGGCTAGAGACGAATGAACTGCAAAAGTTTAAAGTCTCTATAATACAATACCTTCCTTCCATCCGTAACGATCATTCTCATTCAAACCGTACACCACATCGGTTCGCATCACAACACATCAACAAACCAACCCAAGCAGCCATGTCTGGACATGGTAAATGAGGAAAAGTGAAGGGAAAGGCAAAATCCCGCTCGAACCGTGTTGATCTGGAGTTCCCCGCAAGGGTAGCTAGGCCGAGCGCGTTAGTACCAGTGCACCAGTCCACCTAGCCGGCGTTATATAGTTTCGGCCGCCGAAGTGATCGAGTTAGCTGGCAAAGCTGCTCGCGACGATAAGAAAACCCGCATTCAGAACAGAACACATTCGGTTCGGTGGACATCATGACAACAGGCAGTTGCAGCGAGTGGCAAGTGACAAACGCAATCGCAAAACGGCATCAGGTAGCAGAAGAAAAAAGTTTGTTCTTTATACAAACTGCTTTGGTGGCAAATCCAGAACAAGGCGGCATCGAGGGCGTTCGAAATGGTTTTTTTTTCAAAACCACGAGTACTAAGTTTTCTAAATTGGAACCATTCCATAAAACAAGGCGCTTTTCAGGGCCATTAAATCTTCCAAAAAAGAGTTTAGGAAATACAGTTCAATGCTTTCTAAAACATTATCCAAAATAATAATAAAACACAAATTGATTTTTTCATAATTTGTTTGCCAGGATCTGATGAGTATGTGAATTTGGCAGTTGTTCTGAGCTTATTGATTTTCACCAATTCTTAAATTGCGCTAGAGTATAAAACACGCGGACCCCAAAAAATATCTTATTTTTTTTCAAACCGTAAACCCGTGTGGTTGTACGGCATAGGCATCGTGGACGTAACAAAGGAGAACAAGTTAAGGGAAAGGCAAAGTCTCACTCGAACCGTGCAGGTCTCCAGTTCCCTGTTGGCCGCATTCACTGATTGCTCTGCAAGGGTAACTAGGCCGAACGGATTGGTGCCGGAGCACCAGTATACCTAACAGCGATTATAGAGTTTCGGCCGTCGGAGTGCTCGAGTTGGCTTACAAAGCTGCTCACGACAATCAGAAAACACGCATCAAGAACAGAGCAGCTTCGGTTCGGCAAGGCAACAATTAGTTTCAGTGAGTGGCAAAGTCGCATTAAATGTAATTTACTGAACAATATGTCACAAGCTGGATGGGAAGAAATTTTCCAACTGTGAAAGCTATGGCGAGTGGCAAACGCAATAGCTAAACAGGAAGGTTTAACCGAACAAGATGGGAATATCGAGTGATAACAAAAACACAACACCAAAGGTTCTTTTCAGAACCATCAACATATTCATAAAGAGTAAACAGTAAACTAATCCATTTTTCAGGTAGATAGGTAGGTATTCACGTAGGAGAAGAAAATAAAACAATATATTTAAAATATATATTTAACAAAAGCTGCCCCTTTGTATAGTCCTACGTCACTCCGGTTATGTCCCCGACATTACCCACCCGTCTTTTATTGTTTCGAGAATCGGTTTATCTTGTTATTTTGTGTTTAAAAGTTTTGCTGTGTCAGTATTTTCGTTTCTGATGTGTGGTGAGAGTTGCTTGTGCTAGAGCTTTCCATTCTCTTAGTAGATTCAATAAGTTCAATTGAGTACAATTCTTTCCGCTAGAGACATTAATTGAGTTCATCTTTCAGTATCTGATTTCCAAACAAGATTTGCTAATGATGATCTCAACGTTTTGGTGTCGTTAAGAATAGAACAAACAAATGAAAACAAATAATGGCCTACAGCACATAACTCCACTCCAAAAGTTCGTTTCCCCGAAGGTCGGTTGGTGTTGGCTCGGAAGGAACCCAAGATAATGTGTTTTCCGCTGATCTATAATTTACTGAAGATTTCGGCGATAACTTACGCACATACAAAGCTCTGGCCAGACAAATGTTCGCAGCCGCAGGAAATAGACACTGTATGTGTGTTTTTGTGTGTTTGTGACTGTGGGGAATCCTTCTCCACTACCAAACAGAGAGATAATAAACTTGAACATCTTGTTACGCTCGGGGCGTGTGAAAATGCTAAGCACTATTTTCCAACTCAAGGAGATGTGTTGATTTTCCTCAGCAGAATTTCGCTTGTCCTTGGATGAATAATTTATGGGCAGACGAAAATCGAAAAATGTGCTCGTTTGAGCATGTGTGTGTGTGTGTGTCATGTGTATTTATTTTCAAGATCCATTTGTTGGGTTCCGCAAAGAGAATTTCCACCATTGAAACACTGTCCTTGGCACTCCTAACAGTGACATTCATACTTTTGAGAGTGTAGCTAACCATGTTGGTTAGGGTGCTAACATTGTCCTTGAGCTTTTGATTTATTGGATTCTACTTGGGAAGCACAATATTCTGAAGGATGGAAAAGAGCTCCGATTGAATCGAAAATCCAAATAAGGACCACAATCGAAATTAAATCAGCTCTTATTCGGCAGCGGCATTTTGAAAGGTTCCTTCAACCGAACACTCGAAGAAAATTCTTTAAGAAGTCGGGCACGAGCAATCGTGATTCCATCTATTTTGATACTCCCACTCGGAAGTATTTTCCTTTCATTGAGAAAGGCAAGCGGTAGAAAAAGAAACGCTTTTCGCCTGCAACATTCTGAGAAAATCGTCACTCGGGGTTGGAATGAAGCGAATCGGAGGAAACTTTCCGACGTTAGCAGACAAACTTTTTAACGATTATTATTATGACAATCGACAGCTTAATGCGAGTGAGGCCTGTCCGCTCGCTTCAAGATCCAAGTCCCCGGCAGATGGTTCTAATTGATCGTTAAGTTTCATAAGCCCGAACGGAGGAAGTAATACTTTCACGCAGACGTGTGAAAATGTGATTATCAGTGCTCTAATTATGGGGCGGCGCATTTTCACTTTTGGAGCATTGAAAACTTATTTAAATTTTACAAACTCCAATACCGTTTTGTCTCATATTCCGAACAGTCTCAGATACCGAACACTTCATTTTTAAATTTAAATTAACTAAACTTTTATGTTATACACAATTGAATAATGAAAACACACACATTCTTTGAGGTATTGGCTTTATTTTGACATCATTTACAGGTATCGATACATTTGCAAAAAATGTGACAGTCAAAACCAATGATAAAATGTTTGCGTTAACAAATTCCGTAAAAAACAAACATGGTCTATTTTTCAGTTTTTGTAGTTGTTTTTGTTTGTCAACTATTTTGTTTGTTGTTTTCATGTTAAGTGCTAAAAAAATAATATTTTATGCAGAAATCTTCATTAAAATAAATATTGAAGTAGTGTTCGGAATATGAATCAAGTTACGACGCATGATTCAAATTCCAAACACTCCATTTTCAAATGTAAATTCACTGAAATTTAGTCTAATGTCTTTTAGGGGAATAATCAAAACCCTAAAATTCTTGAGGTTATAGCCTTCATTTTAATATCATTTACAGGTATCGATACAGCCTATAATTTTTATTTTTAAGCATTTGCAAAAAAAGTGACAATCAAAACAAATGATAAAATGATGGCGTTAGCAAATTCTGCAAAAAAAAAAACAAGCATCGTCAATTTTTCAGTTTTTGTAGTTTTTTCAAGTATTTTGTTTGTTGTTTTCATGTTAAGTGCTAGAAATGGCAAGAATCTACAATAAATGGATGCAATAAAATGATATTTTATGCAGAAATCTTCATTAAAATTAGTGTTCGAAAAATGAATCAAGTCTCTACGCATGATTCAATTTGTGAACACTCCATTTTTAAATCTGAATTTACTGAACTTTAATTTTATAGATAATTTAATATTTAAAACCCTGACATTCACTGGGTTATAGACTTCATTTTAACATCATTTACAAGTATCGATACCGATATAGCGCCCTTGGTCCCAAAACCATGTAAACTATAAAAAAAAACAAATACAATCAATAATTACAAAAGCAAAATCCAATTGTTTTGCGAGCATTACATTTTTCCTAATTGACTAATTGACTTTAATTTGATATATCGATCATATAAATCGGTTCAGTAGTTTAAAAGTTATGATTTTAAAAAAAAATGCATTTTTGCTGTTCGGAATTTGAGACAGAAATGATTAAACATATTTTTAGTTTTTTCACCATGAATATATATTTGTAAATCAATTTTCTTAAAGTCAAATGAAAAAGAAGGCTCTATTGTCTCCAAAACTCAAATTTATATAGCAAAAGAGTACTATTTTGAGTAATGAGACACTGTTTAATGGCCATGAAGGCTTAAGTGTTCGGAATATGAGACAAAACGGTACATTCTCAATTGTTACCAGAGCTATCAATTGAGTTTGAATAAAAAAATGTTGAAAACTCATTTTTTATATCAAAATGCAATTTTATAATCCATCTCATAATGGGGCACATCGCTCCAGTATGGAGATTAATAAAGAGTTAGTCAGTTACAGTGTTTCCAATTCACTCATATATTTTCTGCAATTGTTTTATACCCAGATGGTTTCTGAAAAGCATGAAGCCGTTTTCATATATCTTTTCTTGTATTATGTAATAAGAACCAGAATGAACAAAATTATGTCAATGTTTCTGACTACTAAAATCCATTCATTATTAAGAATAATACAAACCTTAGAATCGAAACAAAAACTCATAAATACAAAGGTCAAAAGTCTGGCAGCACATTTGTGAACAGCGGCACGTAGCAATATATTGTTGAACAGCGGCACATAATAATACGCTTGTAAACAAAAATATTGGATTCAAAATTCTTTGGTGTTTTCGACGTTTGATTACAAAAATGCCTCGAAAATCGAGATCATCTCGAGATGGAAGCTAGCCATTGAAGTAGTATAAGTAAACCCACGTTTAAAAATAGGGTAATAGTGTTTGTGAGAGAAGAGTAAGGCACACGTAAATAGACCAAGTCACCTATAAGACTGTGTGGCGCTTCATTGACACGAGTCTTTGAATACATTTGAAAAAAAATACAATTCAATGCTAAAGTAAAATGTATGAACGATATGTTCCGATGAACAATTGCAAATATAAATATATATATAGAAGGTGCATTTGCATATGAAGTAAAATTCTGATTATACGCGAGCGTAACATAAGCAAATTTATAACACATGCGAATTGGGGCTTTTTTGGTATTAACAAGTTCTTCCGCATAGTAACTCGGATGTTGATAATTCCTTAATATTTTCCTTCGTTTTTTTTTTTCTGTATTATAGTGACTTTCAACGCTTCTGGCTGGTTCGTCACTTTTACCTTCCATTTTGGAAGAATGTCGGGAGTGAGAATTGAACTCGTGATCTTGAGCGTGAGAAGTATGGATGTTACCTCCACGCCAGATCGGCTCCACATTTTCCTTCGTTGGTCGTATTGTTTTCACATATTCACGTTGGAGAGCCTTAACCCTTCTCTTCGTTGGCCGAGGCATTTTTATTGAATGTAATACTTTTCCGTTTACTGTTTTTGAAAGCATAGGCAGCCGTGGCAGTGTTCCGAGTTCTGCAATACAATTTTCTTACCCAATGTTGAGGTTGCTAAAACTTACATTATAGACCCAATAAACGTAAAAATAATAATTGTATTGATATCAACACAATTTCATTCTATTGATTTTCATGACATGAAACACTATGACTCAGGAATAACATTTTATTGAGTGGTTTTTATAGCTGTTTCGATTATGTTGTCTGGCATCAGTGTCGAAAAAATAACGATGCTTTCACCAATACAAACAAAAACATTATTAAAAATTGAAAAATGAAAATTTAACTTTCAGAGCACTAGCTCGAGTGATCCGACGTTTTTCACTATACAGTGCGACATCAGATGAAAATTTAATATCTTGTGAGTAATCGATTAGAGTTTGGTTGATATTAGTTGATGGGAAGTGTGCGAAAACGATAATTTTCTTCACACTGTTTCGCAAAATTCTTGATTTTCGGGTGAGTGGTGAAGGAGGGAGATGAAAGAAAAGAGCGCCATTGTGGCAGCCATCTGTGGCTAGCTTCCACCTTCACGTTAACAGGGGCGTCTTGTCCGGACTTCCCCTACTCTCCTTTTTGTTTCGCTATGCGAATCTCAAAATGAAACAGAGAGCAGCACCAGATGGCATCCGCGTCGCTTGTACCAACGACGGAAGATAATAGCGCAGCGTTGCACTTATCACTCACAGGGGCATAATCAAACTGAGAACAAAAATGGGTAGGTTATATCTATCTATATCTATACGCGTTTTCTGAATTAAAACACGGCAAAAGTTATGACTTAGTTAGTTTTTCCTCGAATTTAATTGTGGGAGAAAAAATAAACAGTAAAATGGATTAGAATCAACAAAATTCATAAATTTGTTAGATTTTACGAACAAATAGCCGTTATTTTCCACGCTATTTTATCTTTGTGAGTAATTTTCATGTACGATACAAAAAATCTGGCACACCTGTAGTATATGTCGAAATAAGTTGGTGCTAACCTACGTAGTGCGGACTGAATCAAAACGGCGGTCAAAAAAAATCCAACGATCAGGCGTGTTATTTTTCTTATGATAATCAACACTATAAAAAAGGCATTGTTATCGAAGGCAAAAATAATTGAACTTATAAAATGAACGAACTACATTTTTCCGTAAATTTATTAATTAACCATTGCATCCCTGAAAGAGCATCTCATATTTCAAGGTATCAGAAACCGACAGAATATCAACAACTTACGAATAACGCTTAGTTCATTCCAAGATTTTAATGTGGGAGCAAAATTCGACATTGGCGAATTTCGATACGTACATACACAGCAAATGTGAAATGTTTTGGTTCCTTTTTTTTCTCTAACGTCGGTAACAGCTTTACTTGTGAAGCTGACCGAATCAAATCCTCGTAATTATGATCCACTAGTGCTGGTGATGAATATAACGGTAAAGCAATCTGCGCTTCGCGTTGATGATGGAGGTAATCTTCTGAGTAAACTACCGGCTTAATTGTTGGGGAGGCATTCCAGTTTCTCACGAGGTTTCCTTTCCGGTTGAAATGAAACGACGTATTTCTATCAAAATGATACTGAAAATGTGTATGAAAGGTTTGCTACACTTTTGGTTTTCAATAATTCAAACATCGTACTTACTCCACAGATATGACAACCCTTATTCGAAACTAGTTTGGCGTCTCCGCAAAAATCGACCCAGCGCGTCTAACGCATTTCTTTCACTAAGCAACGCATTCTTAATGTCCACTTTCCCTGATATAATATTTCTCCGAACCAAATAAAAACGAACGAAGTCACAGTCACGTAAATGTTTACTCCTGCAATTTGAAAATATTCGACAAAAAGTCGAACGAAGGGTTGCCAGATGATTTTTTAAAAAGTCTGTAAAAAATGTGGAAAAGTCTGTAAAAGTGTGCGGATCTATAGAAATGGCTTTTAACGTTAATTTTCGCAGATTCATTAATATTTTGTACATCGCGAAGCACCTAAGATTATATTTTGTATATTATTGTACATTTTGTATATACACAGCCAGTCCATGCCAAACCGATATAGTGGTTCTTAGATGAAACTTAGATGGATTCGATGAAAAGTGGTAGTTTTGTTCTTTATCGCAAAACATTGGACCCTAATTTTTTTTTTCGTTAGGGTGACCATTTCCATTTAAGGGTGGTCCGAAAAATCAATTTTCCCACTTTTTCCCAAAACTGCCTTTTTTCAAAAAATCATAATATTAGAACCACTGAACCGATTCAAATTATCGAAATATCTTGTTGAAGCCAATGAGCTAGTTTTTTATTAAAAAATATTGAACTTGCCCGAAAACGGATTTTGTTTCCGTAATTATCGATTGTATTTGTTTCTTATTGTTTTCATGGCTTTGGACTAGAGGGCGCTATTTATTTTTATATTATTCTTGAAAGCATAGGATGTTTTACATGACATATCTCGATTTCAGAGATGCTATTTTTTCGTTTTTGAGACATAATTTTTCAAAGTTAACCGATGGTCCAAAAAATCATTTTCCCCTTATATCTAAAAATGACTTGTTGCAAAAAAATTATAACCTTTAGAAGTGCTGAACCGATTCAGATGATCGACATAATAAACTGAAGCCAATAAGCTAACCTTGTCTGAAAAAATATCACACGTATGGGAAGACTGGATTCTAGTCGCATAGGTCTAGTCTAGTCACATAGGAATATTGAACGAAGGCTTAAAACATGTTAAATTTGAAAAATCATATCTCAAAAACGAAATACAGTCAACTCTCCCTAACTCGATATCCAAAGGGACCATCGAGTTAGGGAGGTATCGAGATACAGAACATTTTTTCCTAATTTTTTTTATGTCTCAAATTGTCATATATTAGGGTAAGTGTCCCAATTATGGTATGAATTTGAATTTTTGATTCATTCCCTTAAAGTGAAAAAACACCTTTCTCATATAAAAAAATATTTTTTCCAGAATCTTTCAGGAGGTGATAGACGGTTATATTTCACGAAAAAAAATCCTTCTACGCATATGTTAGAATTTCAACGATGACAGAGTTATAGAACTTTTTCTTTGTTTCGGATTCTGTTGGCTCAAACTGACTCTACATTGAAAAGTATGCTACGTAATCCGATTTTGTTGCTTTCATTTGAAAGATGAGAAAATTTAGTACAGGATATAGTAGTGGAACATCTAAATTAGTGGATTAAACATTTTTGAAGTGGAAAATTTAAAAGTTTTTTTTTTTATTTGTAATTATTAATTTTATCCTAAAAATTCATACTAAACTTGATTGTTTCTATCAATTAAATTAAAGCTCTCTAACCTCTCTACAATTTGTTCTTTGACGCCCAACTTCTATCTCTCTTAATTTTGCTGCAATATCGATATAAACAATTCCTGATGAAGATTCAATCAAAATCTTCAAAAATCGCGATTTTTAGCCCACTGTACTTATAACAGCCACTTAAATTTCACCTTAATGCTGAATAGTTTTTTTTTTCTTGAAATTATTCATATTTGAATTATAAAAAAAACTTTTTTTTTTCAAACTGTATACAATCGAGTCCTAAATTTTACATAATCGAATCATATATAATTGAGTTTGTATATAATCGAGTCCAACTTGCATGAGGCCTAGGTTAACAAAGAAAATATTGATTAAGTATGTTACTCAAACTGAATTGTAACGATCACGCAGGAACTGTTCAATCGCAAAGAAATGTTCAAATAGTTTCACAGGAACATTTTCAGTTGATTTCAATCTTCCGGACATATTCTTCAGGTTTGATTAAACGTTCGAATAAACATCTCAATAGAACTACTATCTTCAGCGTTTTTCTCAGGTTTTTCAACACTTTCCACTATATCGGTATCACAGATCACAGCAAATCACGTTTTGGTCCTTTTTGCACTAATTATTAAAAGACATTGAGCAATCGAACGGTATTGTACCGTCGACATCAGCAAGCTCACGACGCATTAATTATGCCAGCGGAATATCACTCCCGTCCATGTTGGTTGTGCTTTGAAGTTAGGAATTCCCAGTTTCTGGACAAATTCTCAAGCCATATCCCGAAGAATAGAAGAGGGGTAAATTATTTTGTCTAGCTTGACAAGACAAAAATTCATTGACCGCTCCAGCTTCTCGATTCTGACCAACCTTATATGCTTTTGGTCTAGATACAATTTTCCATTCCGATTCCATTTTTGCTTTAGTTTGAGTAGTGTTGATACCGCACTTTGTGCAATACTGAAATTTTTTGCAGCTTCAGACCCCTTCCGTCCATATTTTTCGACCTGCTCGATGATGCTCAAACCTTGCGCAATGGTTAGCGTTTTGATTGTTCGCTTGAAAGGTTTCTCGTGGTTTTCCATACTTGAAAACAAATTGTTTGATGACACGAACACTCCGTCTTCACTTTCAAGGGCAATTGAAATCTGAGGTAATAACGCACAAAAACATGTACGCGAAAATCAATCGAGTTAGGGAGGTGAAAATCCATGGAAAAATGAATCAAAACACATCGAGTAAGAGAGGCATCGAGTAATGGAGAGAAGAATGCTTGTAAAATCGAAGGTGCCATGAAATCCATCGAGTTAGGGAAAATATCGAGATACAGAACATCAAGTTAGGGAGAGTTGACTGTAATAGCATCTCTGGTATCGAGATATGTTATGTAAAAAAACCTAAAATATAGCACCCTCTATCTTTAACCGCGAAACTATGAAAACCGACTTAATAAATAATTACAAAAACGAAAATCAAAATTTTTCCCAAAAATTTTTTTTCCATATAAAACTAACTCATAAGATTCAGTTTAACATGTCGATCATCTGAATCGGTCCAGTAGTCCAGAAGTTATGATTTTATTGTAATGGAAAAAAGGTGAAAAAATTGCTGTTTTCGAACCATCGTTTAACTTTGGAAAATCTTATCTTAAAAACGAAAAGAATAGCGTCTCTGATGTCGGGATATGCTGTGTAAAAAATCATCAGCTTTCAAAAAATATATAGCGCCCTCTACTCCAAAGCCATGAAAACAACAAAAAAACTACTACATTCAATAATAACGAAAACAAAATCCAATATTTTTAAATAACTAGCTCATTGGCAATTTGATATATCGATCATCTAAAACGGTTCAGTGGTTCAAAAGTTATGAATTTAAAAAAAAGTCATTTTTAGGAAAAAATGGAAATAATTGATTTTTTCGAACCACCCTAAAATGGAAATGGTAACTGTTCAAGAAAATCTGAGAACCACTATATCAGTTTGGCATGGAATGGCTGAATAAACAATACGCAAGTAAAGCCTGTCCACGTTAAATTTCGGACACTTTTCTTTCAGTGTAGTTTATGAAATATTTCACTAATCAATGAAATATTTCACTTACATGTCAGCTGAAACCCTCCTCTTCATTTCGATGTTCAACATGTTTACATCCTTCTTCAGTTTGGTGAAATGGCGTCGAATCAAGTGGAAGTACGCAAACGCATTTTGCGCGAACGGCAGCAAAATCCAACACTGTCGGTACGCGATCTCGCCAAAAAGCTAAAACTGCCGAAGAGTACCGTGTTTAGTATGTGCAAATCGTTCGACCAGCGCTTAACTGTGGATCGAAAGGTTGGAAGCGGAACAAATCGAAAAGTATGCTCCCGACAGATGGACCGAAAGGTGGTTGCCATTATTAAGAAAAATCCCAACCTTTCCGTTAGAAATGTGGCTCGAAAGATTGGAAAATCAAAATCATATGTACAAAAAGTGAAACAGAGGTTCGGACTGAAGGCGTACAAAGTGAAAAAGCTGCCCGATCGCAATGATAAGCAAAATTTCACTGCAAAAAGCCGTGCTAAGGTGCTCTACACTCAGTTTTTGCAAAAATGTTCATGTTCATGTTCTCGAAGACTTCATACAGCTTCCAGGTCTCGCTCTTTATAATGCAATGCGAAGGTATGCCGTAACCGAGTGTTACCGGACCAAGAAGCAGTCTGAATTCCCCAAAAAATACTTGGTTTGACAGGCCATATGCAGTTGTGGCCGAAAATCCAAATCTTTCGTCTCTACCGGCAGTATCAACAAAGATGTCTACGAGACGGAATGTCTCCAGAAGCGGTTGCTACCATTCATAAGAAGCCACGACTCTCCAGCGTTGTTTTGGCCAGATTTGGCCTCTTGTCACTATGCAAAATCCATCCTGGAATGGTATAATGCACATGAGGTCAAATATATGTGCAAATCCACCGAACTGTCCAGAACTTCGCCCAGTGGAAAAGTACTGGGCTCTGATCAAGCGAAAACTATTCGAAACTGAGAAGAAAGCGAATGGCATTAATGATTTCAAGAGGAGATAGAAAAGCGCCGCCGCCAGCATATCTGAGGATATTGTACGGAACCTAATGACAGATGTTCCCAAGAAAGTTCGTGAATTTTATAGACAACGTAATTAACATCGAAGTAAGCTTTCCTTGTTTTAGATATAAGTCTATTTTACTGAAATAAACAATCGGTTTTGTTATATTACGTGAATTTTTGTTTTGTAAATGTAAATATAAAGAAGGTCCGTTCCCCTGAACACTCTCCCCCCTTTTTTGCGCATAATCACAATACGTAAACCTTTTTTCACCCCTTGAACATGACACGAAAAAAATGAAATGCAATAAATAAATCAAATCGTCGCGTACCTGGTCCTGGCAATGCTGCTGCTGGTCCGAAAGTTTTTCCATTACAGGAACGAGCGCACGTGGAAGGAAGCTGCAAAAGCTGTGCTAGTGCTCAACTTATAAGCAAAGTTTTTGCGGATGCAAATTGGTGTTGTCACTCCGAGCGCAGAACAACACACCGAATCGGAATCGGAAAAGCGGAAAAGCTTTATGGGGGGAAGAAAAGAAATATTGCATTGGGTGAGTTCCAATGGTTGCTTAGATGGGGGAGGGGTGGAGACAATTGTGATAAATCGTGGCATGCTATTGACTGCGATGAATCAGATTTTATCGGGAGCGAGCTTTTGGCCGAACATCGGCCTGATATTGGCGAAAAATGTCAATGAGGAGTATTTCAAGCGGAGAGTGGGATTCATCGCCTTTTTGGAGAGCCTCCACATTCGGACTGAATTTCGTCTGGACAGTACGGTTCGAAGGGATGTTCCAAGAGGCGGTAACGAAAAACGTCTCCGAAAGATGGAGAGAACAACAAGGATTGAAAGAAAACGTATTTGTATGCAAATTTTACTTTTGGACCGACTAAAAAAAAGAATGTAATCGATTCGCTGACGTTGAAGGTCCTTTGGTTATACTGGACTTATCGAATTGCAACTTTGGTCGATGATTAATCGGAATGTGGAGAACATTGTAGTGATCTGTAGTGATATCGAAACGGTTCCCTTATTCCTAATCAGATCACAATACTTTGATATACATCTGAAAAGGCATTCTCAAACGTAGTGCAACTGAAGAAGAGAAACAATATTCTTTGCACTTGTGAAAAAAATCGTTCGAACAAGAACATATTTCCGTAGAAGACCTTCCCCGCAAAAAAAAACATGAATTGGATTGAGAAAAGTGGAAAATTATGTAAATTAGAAAATGATTGAATTCATTCATCGAGCCGACCGCCTGTAGAGCTTTTTCGCGTGAAAAGGGTGTCCTAATAAATGTACGAGAAATATGTTTCAATTTCCTTTTGTCAAAAAATTTTCACGAGAGAATAATATCTTATTCCTCGGTTCTTTTCGCGGGCATTTGGCTGGTGAGGCACCGTAATGAGATAACTTCGGAAAGGGATATGAACCCCAAATGAGCTGCAAATTAATCTATTTTGAACGTTTGCTCGAAATCAACATGAATTTAAATTTTCTCTCCTTCACAACTCCTTTTATGTGAAAGATAGCGCTTTAAACATTTTCATGTACTCACCATCAATATCAACTGACTCGCTTCTTGATACAATACCCTGCTTATGAGGAAAATTCCTTTTCCCTTCCACGAGTATAGGCAAGGAAGAAAGTGAGATTCACATATCACGTACGCAAATGGCTCCTCACATTGTTACCATCAACAACAGTAAATTTGAAACCATTACATCATATCCTACTAAATCGCTGCTATTGCCTTCAACATCGCCTAACATTCGGGGGCGGCCCAGAAAAAAAAACGCTCGAGACGTTCTCATGATGTTGCTCTTGCCGGATTTGACATTATCAGGTATTACTCTTTCTCGCTTGCATCGAACCTTTGTGAATACCTTGATGCCTTATTATGGCAAAAAAACATGCGAAGTTATGCCGCCGTCATCACATTCTCCCTTGGTTCGGAAATAAATATATGGGACTTGGATGTAATCCCTTTGACTGAGGGAACGCGTGCCTGGGAAGCAAACCAAACGAATGCCAATTGGGGACGAGCAAAAAATGTGTATAACAGCTCCTCTCTTCTGTGAGAAAATTTGGCGCTGCCGTTGACAACTTTTGAAATTGTTGATTGAATTCCGTCATGTACTCTGGTAGTTGGCGTCCGCTCAAATAGCATTCCACTGAAATATTCAAACGAATGAGATTGGAACAAAAAATGAACCATCGATCCTCTGTACCCTGATATCACTATCACGATGATATCCGTATCAAAAATACGGCACAAAGACTAGTGTTTTGTGCCACTACCATCGTCTGTTCGGTTCGCGCGCTCAATTCCCATTGATCCCATCACTATCAGACAACATCGCATTCGCGAAATCATTTCGCTTTGAGTTTTGGGGGTTGAGGTTTTTCCTCCCACTCAATATGAGCGTATGCTTTTCCAAAAAGCGGAACCGCGTCCAGTATTATGATACTCTGAGGCACGCTTGCCGCTACCTAGAAAGACGAGCCGTTTGACTACCGACAGATGGACTCCATGTTTTTACCGCTCATGTACAACTAAATGGTGGGAAATTAACCGGGTTCGCGATGTGGTGCACCGGATCCTGGTCATAAAAATGAACGGAGTGAATACTGTGTTGAACGGCAGCGAACCGGAAACGATGCTACCGATTGTGGGCGAACCCACCGGTGTGGATAATTTGGTGCATTTCGAGTGAGGCATTCATAACATTTGACCGCTGGGTTGTGAAATATTTTGGTTGACCAGTTCCAAATGCAAATGGAGGATCAGGGGATTGTGCCCATCGAAAGGGAATTCGTAATCGTGTTTGTGCCCACTCATTTGCAATCATTATTCAATGGAATTAAACAATCATATTTACTTAGATAGTGAAAAATAAAAATATCTGGATGGATTCGTTTTTCGGAAATGGATTCAGCGGCCATTTAGAGAAATCAAAATACACAGATATTACACATCTGTTAATACATACAGAAAAAGGTATGTAAATCTCGTTCTAACCAGAGCAGATTTTTGATCCTGACGACCGCAAAATTACCATTCTCATTTCACAATGGCACTAACGTTCATAACGGAACATTGTCGTCTCAACGTAAGTATTACTTGCGTCATGTTTATAGACACTCATTTGAGATTGCTATGCCGAACATCACGCCTTAAATATGTTCTGAGTGGTGTTTCTCATTCCTCCTATAAATCTGGAAGTCACCTTAGTTTTAGTTCCTATTTCATACCCCAGTCGATAATAGAAGGAGACACGAAATTCTATCTGAAGGTAACTATAATCACGTCTTTCGCCTTCGGGAATACTGTGACTTGAGCCATCGAACTTCATTCGCCGAGCAGATTAAAAATGGGGACGAATATCTCTCAAATACTGAACTACTGAATACTGAACTGAATCAAATTATTATCCAGACAGATCGTGATGAACGGTTTCCAGCTTCACTTCCGCCTATTCAACGAACAACCGTGAGATCAATTCCACAACCACTCATTGATTGATCGTTTAATTGGCATTTTTGAAAGTCACTGGCTAAGTTTTCTGATTTTTCTTGGTATTTCCTAAATTTTTCAAATGTTTCTGATTTTTTTTTTTTTTTTTTTGGCAGACTTATCTCACTTCTTAACTAGGCGAACCTAGCCAGAATTTTCACCTGTCCCCGGGCTTCTGAATGCCAAAGAGGGACTAGGCTCTGCGGAATGCACGTATCTGCATGCTCGTGCTGTTTCAGTCCTGACCGAGAAATTGTCGGACAATCGCGCAGGTGCTAAGGATGACCGACTTTTGGATGCCGGCCAATTCCTTCTCGATGTTCAACACCTTTAGCGCTTCCAGAAGTGTCTTCGGGATAATTCCAGTTCCAGAGAGAACGACTGGAACAATTCTTGGGACCTCCCTTAGCCCCCACAGTTCCTTGAGCTCCACGGCCAATGGTCGGTACTTGCAGATTTTGCGACCGTGGGTCTCCTCCAGATTCTGGTTCAGTGGAATAGCGACATCGATGATGGTGACTTTGCGGTCGCTCTTGTCGTAAACCATTATATCTGGGCGGTTGTGGTGGATCGAGAGGTCGGTCAGAACAGTGCGATCCCAGTACAGCTTGAAACGGTCATTTTCCAGGACAGGTGCAGGCAGGTACCGGTAGTTTGGTACGTTGTCTTCCAGTAGAGCACATTGGAGCGCCAGTTGTCGATGAACAATACGGGCCACGTTGTTGTGGCGCTCGGTGTAGGCTGCGTTGGCCAAAACGGGACAGCCTCCCATAATGTGCTCTATGTTTTCACCTGGTTGATGGCACATCCGGCAAATGTCATCAACGTCTTGATGCCAGACGTACCGCCTGCAGTTTCTCGTCGGCATTATCCTGTCCTGGATGGCTATCATGTCGGCTTCTACTACTGAAGAGAGTTCACCACGCGTTAGCCACAGATTAGATGCGGCCTTGTCGACGTGTGGCCGGTCCAGTTGATGGGGGTGGGCACCATGCACTGCCTTCTGCTTCCAAGCTGCAATCTTCTCCTCCACTGTCTGCAGATTGCAGTTGAGTTGGTACTCCGCTTGCGCCAAGTGCAGAGCGCTGTATCCTCTGTCTGCGGCGCACACAGCCCGGTATAGCGCGTTTTGGTTGGCGCGTTCTGCGAAGTACTCGCGCAGTTGTCGTACCTGGGCAACACACAGTGCAGAAATGTCGACGATTCCAAGTCCCACTTCTTTGCGTGGTAGTGAAACTCTCTCCAGTGCCGATTGAGGATGGTGCATTCCGGCCTCTTTGAATGCTTTCCTCATCCTCCTCTCAAGGTCCTCTAGGTCAGTTTTGCTCCATTTGACTACACCAAAACTGAAGGTCAGCAGGGGAACCGCGAATGTGTTGATCGCGCGTACCTTGTTCCCCGCGTTGAGGAAAGTCCTCAGGACACAGTTCACTCGACTCAAGAACTTGTCTCGCAGCTCCGTCTTGATGTCGGAGTGGCGAATCCCGGTGAGCTGTCGGAATCTAAGATATTTATAGGATTCGCCACGAACCATGTCTCTTATGAACTCGCCGTCATAGACCTCGTAACCTCCGGATTCGGTAAGCTGCCCTTTCAGCAGATGGACACAGCGGCACTTGTCAAGGCCGAACTCCATGCAGATGTCCCTGCTTATGTCTTTGACAACCCGGATAGCTACACCTAGACGCTGACGTGAATCAGCGTAGACCTTGAGATCATCCATGTAGAAGGTATGGGTCACTTCTTCGTGGGCGCCGTCGCCATACCTTATTTTATAGCCATGACCGTTTCTATTGAGCGTCCTACTGAGGGGGTTCAGTGCCAGACAAAACCAAAGCGGGCTGAAAGAGTCGCCTTGGAATATCCCCCTCTTTATCTGCAGCGTTCTAGACTGCAACACATTTTCCCCATCACTGAGGTGCAGAGACGTACTCCACTGCCTCATCGCATGCTGCAGGAACCTAACGACGACGGGATCAATTTTGTAGAGCTCCAATACCCGGATGAGAAACGAGTGAGGTATGGAGTCATAAGCCTTCCTGTAATCGATGTAGGCCATACTTAGGTTCCGCTGGTTATATACCGCCTGGCCGACTATGGCTGCGTCGATGATGGCCTGGTCTTTGCAGCCATGCGTATTTTTCCTGCATCCTTTCTGCTCTTCTGCGATGATGTGATGCTGTTCGCAGTGAGCAGAAACTTTGGTGGTAATTATGCTGCTCAGTATTTTGTACAGACTCGATAGGCACGTTATCGGTCTGTACTTTGATGGGTTCAATGTGTTGCTGTCTTTCGGGAGGAGGAAGGTGACGCCACGGGTGGCGAATTCAGGAAGGTTGTGTGGGTCACGTAGCACCTTGTTGAAGCACTCAGCTATCTTTGGATGTGCGACGGTCAGCTTCTTGTGCCAAAAGTTCTGGACACCATCGGGGCCCGGTGCTGCCCAGTTCCTCAGGTACCGCGAGGCTTCGCGGACATCGTTCTCTCCGACGATGATAGCTGGCATCTCTCCAATTTCACCACAACTCTCCTCCTCCCGTCTTAACCACATTTGCCCGTCGCGATGTTGTACTGGGGTCTCCCAAATACCAGCCCAGAAGTTCGTCACATCGCTAATATCTGGCAAACCTTCGCGGTAGTCGGGCTTCTCGTCGCTAATGTGGTCGTAGAACGCTTTCTCGTTATCTCTGAACATCCGATTTTGTTCCTGGCGCTTTGCAGAGTCAGAGTAACGTTTCAGCCGTTTTGTAAGGACGCTCAATTGCTGTACCAGTGTGTCGAGTTTTTCCGTCAGCTGGTGAGCTCCCAGCTGGCGAAGTTCAGTAGGCCGCACGATCACAGCAACTTGGCGACATAATTTCGCCGATCTGCTGCCTCTTTTGTACGCCATCTGTCTTCCAATTGCGGCGCGCTTGTTTAGGATCCGTTGCTCCAATCTCCTTCGCCATGGAGGCTCACGCCTTTCACGGAGATGTTGGAGCAGTCTGCCTCTTGGCCTAATACGGTATCCTAAATTTTTGGCGGTCGCCACAGCAGCGCAGTAAACTTTCAGTTGCAGCTCCTCCATGTTCTCAGCATCAACCAAGTGCAGTGGAAGAACGTGCTCGTTCATGAGCTTTACTGCACTTGTCAGCCTGCGGGAATGCTGCAACTTCGGGATCCTGGGGCGCGACAATGGGTCTGTGTCGCGGAACTGTGAGATCGCCTCGTCGTAGTGGAAGACCAGATCGCGTAGTAGTTGTTGATCTGGCTGTGGATCTTCCGGCTCAGGGGGTTGTTGTACTGTGGCCTCCACTGGTGCTGATTCGCGTGCCCCACTCGCGAATGAATTGCTCAGCCGTACTGAACTTCGTCTCGACACATCGCTTGCTCTGTTGTTCCTGGAGCTTATTTCTCTCTGCACCTGCTGCTTGATCTCGTCGATTTGCGTTTGGGAGAGCATGTTGTTGCGTACTATCGCTCTACGCCTTGCGTTCATCGCGTTCTGATCAAGCCTCCCGACGAACTCTGGATACGCTTCCTCGAACATTGTTAGTATTCGAGGGCGACCGCTCATGTCCGTCTCCAAAGCAGTGCAGATGTAATAGGCGCGGATCACGAATTCGTTCATTTCGTGTGTCCACATGATCCGGCGCCTAGTGGTACCCACGAGTGTAGACGACAAAAATCTGAAAGTACAGGAAACATCAATAGAACTTAATTTGATGTTTTCTGTACTTTCAGATTTTTTGACGCATTATTGTTTTGTTTTATCTCATTTCTTCTTAAGGGTTTTTAAATTTTAACTTTATATATTTTTTTCTATTTTTTAAATTGTTTCATTAGGTTGTATTATTTTTTATTTTTTCTGGTTTCATCTGAAGAGATTCTAAAACTCTTTTGAATTTTGAACTATTTTGATTTTTTAATAAATTTTTCTGGTTTTGTTTGTGCTTAATTTTTGGGTTTTTCCTTTTTTTTATATTTTCCTGAATTTATCTAAACTCCTGAATTTATTTAAATCTTGGAATTCGTCTGATGTTCTCGGTATTTTCTGAATTGTGATCTTTTCTGTTAATTATTCGTTTGGTTCTATTTTTGCTCATTTTTTTCTATTTCCATTTTGTTTTATTTAATTATTTTTTAAAATTTTTCTGTAGTTTTTGTGAATTTCTACGATTTTTCCTGAATTGTCCTGATTTTTTTCTGATTCGTCCAGTTTGTTTCAGATTTTTTTGTTTTTTATTTGTTAATTTTTCATGAAAATATCAGGATTCATTCAAATTTTCAGAATATCAAAAACTTTCTGTATTTTTAAAATTTTTTCTGTATTTTTCTGTTGTTCGCTTATTTATTTCGACGTTTACTTATTTTTTCTGATTTTGTTCAAATTTTTCAAATTTTTCCAATTTCTTCATACTTTCTTAACTTTTTTCTAATTTTTTTTATGTATCTGACTTTAATATGAGCTTTTCTGTATTTTTTTTCTTAATTGATCTGATTTCTACTATTTAACAGTTCAGCTGAAAAGTTCCTAAGGTTGACGTCTAGAAGGCGCTCCTTGCAAAAATCTACTTGACTAATACAATGCACCATCCTTCAGTGGATACGTGTCAAAATTTGACAGCAATCGGTCGATTGGTTCGTAAGTTACACCATTGAGAGTAAAGCAACTTTTGTTATTGCGAAAAAAATGGAAAAATCCGAATTTCGTGTATTGATAAAGCATTGCTTTTTGCTGGTGCAAACCAAAGCGTGGCTTGACAAACGTTATCCGGACTCTGCTCCAGCTATTGCAACTGTGGAATATTACCGAAATTACCGAAATTACCGAAATTACCGAAATTACCGAATTACCGAAACTGATGCCTATTTTGAGGAAAACCCGAAAGAGTACTATAAAAATGGTATCGAAAAATGGCAAGATCGCTATAAGCGCTGTATCGTCCTCGAAGGCATTTATGTTGAATTATAAAATTGAATTTTGCAAAAAAAACCATATAAACTGTGTAACCATAAAAAGTTTTACTGTGTAACCATATAAACTTTTCAGCCGAACTGTTAGTCAATTTTTTTGAAGTTTGATATATTTTTTTCTGAATGTTCTAAATTTTGTATTCCTCTGACTTTTTTCTGAACTTTTATGAATTTTCTCAATTTTTATCTGAATTTTTCCAAATTTATCGGATTTTTTCCTGATTTTGTTAATGTGCATTTTTGTTTTTCTGAGTTTTGCTAAATTTTTCTAAATGTTTCCATACTGTTTGTATTTTCACTAATTTTATCTGAATTCTTCTGGGGCTTTCCGAATTTTCTGATTTTATTCTATTTTTTCTAGAAATTTCTGATTTATTTTTGGTTTTCTTATTTTTATCCCGGCTTTTTTTCAATTTTCTCAATGTTTTCTGCTAGTTTTTGTATTTTTATGTATTTTTAAATTGTTTCCCAAAACTTCTTGAGCTCTTCAGAATTTTTCTCTACTATTTTTCAAATTTTAGAATTTTTTTCTAAATTCAATTGATTCTTAATTCTTTTTTTTTGTTTCGTTTTTCAAATTTTTTATTCTTCTGGTGAACTTTTTGGACAGTTTAGTATGAAGCCTCTATAGTTGCACATTTTTACATTTTTACATTTTTACATTTTTACATTTTTACATTTTTACATTTTTACATTTTTACATTTTTACATTTTTACATTTTTACATTTTTACATTTTTACATTTTTACATTTTTACATTTTTACATTTTTACATTTTTACATTTTTACATTTTTACATTTTTACATTTTTACATTTTTACATTTTTACATTTTTACATTTTTACATTTTTACATTTTTACATTTTTACATTTTTACATTTTTACATTTTTACATTTTTACATTTTTACATTTTTACATTTTTACTTTTTTACATTTTTACATTTTTACATTTTTACATTTTTACATTTTTACATTTTTACATTTTTACATTTTTACATTTTTACATTTTTACATTTTTACATTTTTACATTTTTACATTTTTACATTTTTACATTTTTACATTTTTACATTTTTACATTTTTACATTTTTACATTTTTACATTTTTACATTTTTACATTTTTACATTTTTACGTTTTTACGTTTTTACAACGGCCTGCTATCGACAAATGTCGTCCGAAAATTTTTCACATATTCTCTGAAACAGAATATTAAAGCTTTTGAAGAAAACGTCACCATTTTGCAGCTTACATACTAGCCACCAGTGTTGCCACACTTACAGATTTATCTGGAAAGGTACAGATTTTTTCGTTATTTTTGATACCGATTCTGTACGGTACAGAGTACAGATTTTCGTCAAAAAGTACAGATTGGTACAGATTTTTTCCGCGTGTGGAATTTCTTACCTTCGAACAAAGCAACATTAAGGTACATGGCGACTTTTACGTCGCAGTATCGCTTGGGGCGATTTTTTTTAAATTTTATTCATGATAGTACGCAATCTAGTTTCAAAAAACTATGTATAAGCATTATAAAACACACGAAGGACTTGCAGATGCAAATGTAGTATTTGTAGTAAATAAATGAGTATTTTTTCATGCTGAATTTCTACAACAAATATTTTGGATGGTACAGGTTTGTGGACGAAAAAGTACAGATGAGAAAGATGTTCAACCCCGCCGCAAACTAGAATTGCGATTAATATGTGTATTCATGTGTATTCAAAATCCTGAGTTTTGTTACAAGCACACATGCATACATGCTACAACCCATATCACAGTAGGCCGTCAACTAGAGAAAACATTTTTAGCCTAAGAGTACCATCATCCTGAAGTGGCAGCGTATTCGCGCTTCGTCCTACGAAGATATTTCAGCCATATCATAAGAGGGGCTGAGAAAAGAAGCAAAAAACGTATTTACAGCATACGGCAATCGGTATGATTCAGCAGCAATTGAAATTGTACCAAAAAATTGATGCAAATGTTTTTTATTTTATATAAATTTCCACAATTTGAACAGGGCATCACTTCACTATGCATACGCTCTTTTAATTTATTACTAATACAAAAACAACTTCATAATTGTTGATGGCACAACAAAATGGCATAAATTACAAATTTTTCATCTCATCTGAATGAACACGAGAGGCGTTTGTCGTTGGAGAACACAGCAAAAAGTGTCAGTTAATTCAATTAATTACAAAGCTGTTCTCATTTTCTACGATTGTACTCTGATTTGCCGTGGCGTATCCAAACCTCATTAGTCTCTCCAGCACCGGAATGAAATACTGCTCGTGAATGAGTGTCACACGCATCCGTATAGTCATCGATATCCCGTAAATAAGCGTATTCAATTTACGGTACGGAATATAAATATTAATTAAAAGTCCATAAAAAATTAATTCCAGTAATTGCTCACGATAATTTATCCTGCCACCCGCCTCAAACTCTCTTTCGCACGGAACAGGTTGAATCATCTGTAATTCCATCCGAGTCGGGGGTGGTGTGTGATGGAATCACCCATTCATGCACATTCACCCACGCGAACGCACGGACTGGAAGCTAGCGTAACAATGTTCCAACTTAGATAGCTATTACGCTTCTGATACTTCGAGCAGCGCTAATAACAGCTAACAAGATCTCCGAGCGGGCTGGGCCAACGAAAGGAGGGAACTTAATTTGTGAGATTACGGTGACAAGATAATAATTTATGACCGTTTCCTACCAGAGAGACAGAGAGAGTTACATGAATATGCCGCTAATCCACTGCCAGATGAATGGGTCTTGTTCTTGTCTGTCGATAAATCTTGATCCTGATCAGGGAGACACCATCGGTGTGCAATTAATACGCAGTCGCGAATCGCGTCGTATTGTTCTCATCAAAGTGTTTAAGATCCTATCTGCAATATAAATTCAACATGTATCTTGTACATTCCCGACCATTTTTCAACGAAAGTTTTCGGATGAATTACGTTGTCACTATCTTATGATAACTGAAAGTTACCATTCATCCAAAAAAGCTTGTTCAACGCTAAATTTCTTGTGTTTCAGCGATGCATTTCCGAGTAGGAGAACAATCAGAACAATCATTTTTCTCTTATTTAGTTGCTACAGTTACTCAAGAGGTTGTCTGTGTCAACCACTCTTAGGAGTTGCAACAAAGCATCGATTCCTATCATCCCAGGATGAGGCCCGTTTCAAAGAGCAACTCACTCCTCTAAACATATTATCGATTTTTCGGTAACATGTTCATTCATTTGCGGTCCATTGTGGATAATTACAAGAATAGCATCCGTTGATCATTGCGGAAAATCTAGATGAACCGCAGTGATCGAAATTAGATTTTCAATCAAGCTCGAGCGAATCGAGCCTCGTCATCGTCATCGCAAATTTGTTAAGCCGTTTCGCGAACAAAACACAAAAGCACCACGCCAGCAGCATCAGCATTATATCGTCAGTACTCATCAGCGGTTTTCGCCGCTTATTAACATTCCATCTAAATATTCACCGGTGTGCTCTGTCGGAGCTTTTTCGGAGAAATCGCCCTCCCACTCCCGAAAGCTTCGAGACGAACATGGTGAACTCATGTTCAGCAGTATAATTGATCTGATCGTCGTCAGCCTACGCGAGATTGTTATTAATTTACGGCTCGACGGGACACACGCCGAGTATGTACCCCTTGTTGCGGTTTAAATATTTAACTCCGCTCCGCGTTGATAAGCTTTGGGGGTGCTGCATCCGGCGCTCGGAACTGCCTGGACGAAGGGTAGTTTAATTGAATTTGCGTTTAGTTTTGGCTACGATTATGGCACCATCAGCCAGGGTGAGTGGAGCTATTATTGGTTTGAGTTTTATTGTCATAGATCATAACTGATAACTGATTTCTACTATAGAGCAATTCTATCCCAAATCAGCTGACCGCTGACCTGACTCTCTCAACGTAGAACCACGTCTTTCCGGGTGGGTGCCAAATCTGAAAACAGGTCACGTTTTTATGAAATAAAGTTGATGTTAATAACCAGTTTCACTACGAACGCACTCTGATGATTCGCATACCACTCGAATCAGAAATTCTCTAATATTGGTTTGATTTGCTGTACTTTGAAATTTCTCAATCCCCAAATAGTGTAAATTAATGAAAACTGGAAGCATTCCAATTTTCCCATACATTTTTTCTGCCGATTTGTGTGCTTTCCTACCCGTGCCGTCATAAACGAGCAACTAATACATTCGTTTTAGCTTAGGTGACATTTCACATTAAAAAATCTGTTCCATTCAGTTGTGAGTTAGAGGCGAATGAACTTCCAAGTTTAAAGCCTCTTAAAAACAAAGAAGGAGAAGGAAGTTGTGAGTTACAGGATAATGGAGGTCAACTAAGAGAAAATACGGTACATTTTACCCTTTTTTTAATATAATGGCGAAAATGCAAGCGAGGCCGCTGCAATAACGCTTATGATGCTTGCTTATTATTCTCGTGCTCGTCGTATGGTTCTTTCAAGGAAGAGAAGGAATCATGACCCATCTTCAGCTGATTCTATAAAACTTCGACTCTTTCCACACCACCAAAATAAGCTACTAAAAAGTTGTTTCAAAAATTTCAATGCATTCTAGAATAATTTTCGAAGTTGTAAACAAGTGGACTGAATAATGTAATTCCGTAGTTCTACGTCGAAAATGCGGTCGTGTTCTAGGCACAACCCCTTAAATTTTTTTTTAAACTTGGTACTTATGATGGAAACTATCGAAAATCACAATTCCATTATTATATGTCCAATTCAAATTACGACTGATTTTGACATAGGACTATGTCTTTGATTTCTATACAGGGGTGTCACTCTATGAAAAATGTAACGATTTATTAAGAGTTTTCAAACCCATATTACTCAAAACGGTTATTGCAACATATATTGTGTTATATATCATTAAACAGGAAATTTATCCACAACTTTTTTTTTGCTTGAAACATGAACAGTGAACATAGTAAAAAAGTTAACAATTTGACGATTTAATTGGGTATGTTTTCTTTCGATTGCACTATCCACTCGATTCCTCCCCGACGCAACGAGCAATCTTTTTGCCTAAATTCGAGCGTTAGCTCATAATGTGAGTTGATGCGTAAAATTAATGATTCTCCATTTTCCCATTTTCCGATAATAGGCATTAATTTTATATTATACACTAGCTGACCCGGCAAACTTCTATGGCAGACCCCCCCCCTCCCTTCTTCCAAAAGGTAATAGGAGTGTTGAACCACCTTAGAAATGTTTCTTGCTCCCTAAAACCTCCACATGCCAAATGTGATTCAGTTTGCTTGATTAGTTCTTGAATTATTCAGAAATGTATGCTTCATTTGTATGACAGTACACCACCGCCTCCCCCCACCCCACAGAGAGAAGGGAGGAGTGTCTATTCACGCGATCTTACAGGGCTATAAAGTTATTACAAACAATGTTCCGAACAACGTGGTAACGAAGGAGATAATGCTAGTTTTATCTATAATATATTTTTGTAATTATAGATTGATTTGACTCAGTCTTATATTTATGTAGGTTTTAACTATTTAGACTTGTGTTTAAAAATGATACATGATGACTCTTTGTCTTCTTCTGCATGATTGAATAAACAGAAGAAAAGAGTAGTAATGGCTTTAATGATATTTTTGTGTACATTTTTGAACCGAACGAACGAACATTTTTGAACGGTTCCGAATTCTACCACGTTATGTCATCTAACCCGTTTAAAGGATACAACTACATACAAGAAACGATTTCTCAAGGGCATCCATTTGATGTATCAGAAGAGAAAAAAATACAGGTTTTGAACAATGAAAACCTCAATTTAAATGCAATTACTACACACAATCACAGTCCTATGTCAAGATCCCGTCCGTGCCCCTAGGCTTAGACCTATCATTTTTCTTTAAAAGGGCGTTTTCAAAATCGTTGATCCTTTTGTTCAAACAATCGTATGCAAAAATCCAGATGATTAAAATATGATGTTTATAAAATATCAATATTTTGTGAAATCGTTACCGATTTCGATTCGAATCGATTTATGAACATTTACTAAAAATTGGAATCTACATGCAATTCTACATGAAAAATTATGTTAAAGTCAGAATAAAAATTCGAGGAGTTGTATCCGAGACACGACCGCTTAGGATGTAGGACTACGCATCTTTTTTTTTTTTTTGAAATTTATTGGTTTCTCATTTCGGATATTATTTGTGAATACGTCGAAATTTCATGAATAATTCTTTAGTAAAAAGTTCCGGTGACCCTGAAAAGTTTTAAGCCATTAGAATTAGGTTTTGTAGAATCATTTCGAGAAGCAACGATTCTTTCTTGCCTTTGCGAGAAAAACACACTAATTGGTCATATGTCGCAATTTGTTTCTTTATATCAATGCACGCATTGCACTGAGTATTTAACGAGAGGCATCTTTCGTGCATCGCCATTCAGCAAGCGTTAAACACGCGTCTAACAGATGCACAGAGTTGCAGCGATGAAATTCAAACCTCGCGAGAATGACCGTTTATGAAAAATCGTTTCTCGACTCTCGGCAGTGTCTTAGAATATCAACAAATATTCACGAGAAACGAATATGATTTTGTTCCAGTGTAAATGACTTTTTTTTCAGCTTGAAACACACTGCCCTCATTATATTGATGACAATAACAAACGAGTTCATTTTGTTCATATCGCTGTTGCATGAGCAAATTTGCTATAATGAATGAATGCGACATTGAGTGGGGTTCATAACTTCGCTGTTATTTATACTTTGGATATCAAAAGCAACAAATTGATATTCATCGCATCCGAAACGATATTCGTTCTGGCAGTGAATTTAAGTTCAAAATAAATTTTATTTGGCGAGACGGTAGCAACGGCATATGCAGAATGGATACAACGAGTGGTTTTAGCTACCGTCAATTCATTTGCGACATCGGGAACTTCATAAGGTATTTCCGATTAAGGCATCCGGCAACTGCAAAACCCAACCGCACATAGCAGCCTCAGGTTAGAAGTTAACAACAGCTGATATTCATTTGGCTGAAATGAAATTCAGTTCTGACGTTTCCGATAATCAAGATGAAACTGACACTGGGTGGAAAAAATAAACATCAAAACATATTGAAGGACAAAAGTTCATTTTCTCATATTCAATGGTTGCCTGGATCTGTCATTTTAATTTTCGTTTGGAATATATAGGTTTTCGATGCAACCTAGCCCGAAAATCTATGCATTTGAACTTAGCGAAGATGATTTTTTCCAACACTGACTCTCGGTGCACTTCAAGTGAAATATTCGCTAGCGTTCACAGTTCGAGGGGAAACATAAAACCGAAAACGAGCAGAATAAGCGACCTTTGTTGTTTCGGGCACAGAAAGATTCTGAAGATTTCCCTCAGAGGAGATGCAATACTTATACGCTAGCAACAGCTTACTTACTATGCAAGTTCGCAAATATTCACTTTTCACTATCTTCATTCGTTGTTTCTATTCTAGCGGTTGCATAAGTTACCCGTTATCGACAACTCTGTTCGGGAAAGCACACAAATGGACAGAACAAATGTATGGAGAAATAGGTATGCTTCTAATCTTCATCAATTTAAACCATATACAGACTATGGGATTGTAATGTGTATCATATCAAACAAATCTTAGAAAATTTCCGATTCGATTGGTATGCAAATCGATAAAATCCGTTCGCAGCAAAAATAGGTCTTAACGTTAACTTTATTTCATGAAAACGTTACCTGTTTTCTGATTTCAGCAATTCCAAATGAAATCGTCCTAAAAATGCAGATTTTAGAAACTTGTATTTTTGATTCCAATGAAAGTATATATTCCGTTTGGGTTGGAGGAAATATGAGTTTTTTCACAGCAATTGGGAATTTTTTGACTCAAGCGTAACTTTTGAAAAGGGCGTACCGATTTGAGTAAGAGAAGTCTTTGATAATTTATATCTCAAAAAATATGAGTCGTACCGAAATAGTGTGTTAGAAAGAGTTATAGAGTATTGTTGACTTAATTTGAAAAAAATATACGCTGAGAAGAAAAATTAGTACTCTTTTTTCAATTACAAAATAAAATTTTAATTTGCAATATCAAAAAATATGTTTTTTTTTTCATATTTTTTTCAATTTTTTCATATAAAATAGAAGTCATGCAGAAAATTTAAAAAATAGGCCCAAAATGGTAATACAATTTTTGATGAACTTTATGGAACATCGAATTTTTAGAAATACAGGCAGGAATTTAGGCAGTCATTTTTAATCACAAATTATGAATCCTGATGTTATTTAAAACAAAAAAGGTTATTATCAATCTCCTTCTAAATGTAGCCATTCTCGAGATATTGAAAAAAAAAGTGATTTATTGTCTTTTTAATAGTAAATAGGCCCTTTAAATATGTTTGTCGTGTTATACCATCATATTCACGAGATTTTATGAATTCGCTTATAATTTCCAACAACTTTTCCAAATTCATCGTTATGGTAAAGACATATGTTTAGGAGTTACGTTACGAAACATTCGAAGACATGTGGGTTAATACAAAACGTAGCGAAACTAAAAAATCTTTTTTATCTTAATACAAATCTTCAATCAATCAAAAAAATTGTTGAAAATTATAAGAAAATTCATAAAATTTCATGAACATGACGGTATAACACGACAAACATATTAAAAGAGATTATTTACTATAAAAAAGATTATAAATTAGAAATATTTTTTTAAATATCTCGAGAATGGTTGCATTTAGAAGGAGATCGATAATAACCTTTTTTGTTTCAAATCACATCAGGGTTCATAATTTGTGGCTAAAAATGATTACTAACATACAAAAATTCGAAGTTTTGAAAATTACTGAAAAATCGATGTTCCGCAAATTTCGTCAAAAATAGTTTTACCATCTTGGGCCCATTTTTTTAATTTTCTGCATGACTTCTATTTTGTATGAAAAAAATAAAATTAAATTAAAAAATATGTATTTTGGATATTGCAAATTGAATTTTTATTTTGTAAATAAAAAAAAGAGTACTAATTTTTTTCTCAGTGTACATTTTTTTATATTCAACCATCAATACTCTATAACTCTTTCTAAGACACTATTTCGGTGCGACTCATAGTTTTTGAGATAAAAATTAAAAAAATATATATCAAAGATTTCTCTTACTCAAATCGATGCGCCCTTTTCAAAAGTTACGCTTGAGTCAAAAAACTCCCAATTGCTGTGGAAAACTCATATTTCCTCTAACCCAAACGCAATACACATTTTCATTCGAATCAAAAATACTAATGTTTTGTCATTTGTCGATTTCATTTGGAGTTACTCATTTGGCACCCTTAATGTAAGATGTAGTCCTACGTCAAACACTCATATAGAAAATCTGAATTCTTTCAGGAGATGCTAGAGGATCATGTTTGATGAGAAAAATCCTCTTACACATTTGTTCAAATTTCAACAATGACAGAGTTATTGAACTTTTTCTCTGTTTCGGGCTCTGTTTGCCTTATACTGGCTCTAATTCAAAAATTGCGCTACGTAGGATAATTCTGTTGCTAACATTCGAAAGATGAGAAAATGTCATATACGATACAGTTGTAAAACATCCTAATTAGTGGATTTGAGTAACATTTTGAAAGTGAAAAACTCGAAAGTACGTGGGTTTTAAGGTGTTAATCTTTATTTTATCAAAAAAAATCATAATAAACTTCAATCTTCCTATCAACCAAATTAAAACTTTCTAACCGCTTTACAATTTGTTCTTTGACACCCAACTTCTACTTTTTTTTTAAATTTCGCTGCAATATAATTTGAAACAATCCCTAGAGAATCTTGAACTAGAATCTACAAAAATGACGATTTTTACTCCACTGTACTCATAATAGCCAATTAAGTTTCACTTTAACGTTGAAATATTCCATTTTCGCTTCAAATAAGTCATATTTCGAATAAAAAAAATTAACTGTGTATAATCGTGTCTAAAATTGATCAGATATAATCGAGTAAGTATGTAATTGAATCTGTACATAATCAAGTCCGACCTGTATAATGTTTTATTCTAGGACTAACCATTCTCGAGATACACTATTCCCACATTCTTAATACAGCATGTGTACCATATGCCACCGTGTAAGTATTAGTGAATCATATATATTCCACATTGAATAGTGATAGTGTGTTCGTTGCATCTGTCAGAAACACGACATTTCTGTTTTCGAAGCTCCCATTTTTATAAACGTAGTGAGCAAATGCAGGCAAACTTTTGAATTTGAATAAATTTTCTCAATCGTATTGCTTGAAGATGCCAAAAGGAAGTGTTCTAAGTGAAAGAGAAAGGGGAATGGTCGAAGCCTACCGACGAGAAAAGGTGCCTCTTCGCAAAATTGCCCGTAGACTCAGTGGATCAGATTAGGTGATAAGAAACTTCTTGAAGAATCCGAGAAAGTATGCAACAACCAAACGAAAGGCTAAACAATCACAGCTGTCGGCGCGGGATGAACGAAGAATTGTAAAATTGGCGTCGAATTTAACAATATCGGTGTCCAAGATAAAATCTGATCTCGATCTTCCTGTTGCGTATGAGACTATTCGTAAGGTTTTGCACTCCAGTCCCAACATAATTCGATCTAAAATACGCAAGGCTCCGAATCTAACACCAGATCACAAGCAAAAACCTTTGGATTTCGCAAAAGTGAACATGGCTCGTCAGTGGGACACGGTAAAGTCTTCGTTATTTCCTGTATTTTTCTCATATAAATGTTACAATGCGATTACAAGCTATTATAGCTTATGATTTTTATTTATTCATCTTCAGGTTATTTTTTCTGATGAGAAAAAATTCAATCTGGATGGCACCGATGGATTTACGGGATATTGGAGAGATTTGCGGAAAGAACCAATGTACTTCTCAACACGGAACTTTGGTGGAGGATCTTCGATGGTCTGGATCGGCATCTTGCAAAATGAGTTCGCCACATAGAGGTCTTGGAAAACAGACTGATTCCATCCAAAGTGAAGTATCGTCGCCAAAAATTCGTTTTTCAGCAAGATAACGCTAGTATTCACACGAGTTCAGTGACAAAATCCTGGTTTGAGTCCCTAAAAAATGAACTGATGTGGTGGCCAGCCCGCAGCCCGGATTTGAATCCTGTAGAATACATCTGGGGAATAATCGTGCGACGAATCTACGCCAACGGAAAGCAGTATAACAGCATTGCTGTACTAAAACTGGCAATTTCGGCGGCCTGGGAAAATTTTGAGATGGAAACTAGAAAGAACTTGGTCAAAAGCATGCCCAACCGGATTTTCCAGGTGATCGAGCGTGGCGAAAAACCAACTGACTACTAAGATGCAAAAATTTGTCAACCCATTGAGTAATACAACGTTCCACATCTTAAAACAGCCGGTGCGTTTATAAAAAGTGGGAACCGGTTTTTTATGAAATTTTATATGAATTTATGAAATTGGTTTTTAAATACATCTCTTTTGAAATAAAATACATGATTTTTTTCCTGGTCCTTGAGATCTTTGAAAATAGGAGGTGCGTTTATATAAAGTGGGAATAGTGTATAACCAATTTAATATAATTAAAAATTAATGATGCCTTTTATTCTAAATAGTTCAATAATTGTCATAATTTTCCAACACCTTTGTCAAACATCGTATTTTAATTAGACATCTGGATTTCAAGTTACGATTTTTGGTAAGAGAGCCCTTTTGAATGTAATTCTTTGAATTCCATATACAGTTGCAGACATGCGTTTAACCGAGTCCCATATTCCTATGTTTTATAAATGTTAGTTTCTTAAAAGTAATTCATTGTAGAAATATCGAAAAAAAATTCGTATTATGATAACATAATAGGAAGAACTATGAAAGATGACTACAAATTCGTTTAATCGAATTGTCAAATTTAAACAAAAATATTGCTAAATTCTAGAGAATTCTTAGCTAATATTTGGTACGGCCGCCATTGTTTCGAATCACTTCTAACGAACGAACGATGCGGATGTGCCGAATGCACTGTGTTCGCAATTGAACGTGTATTTTCCGACAGCGGCACAGGATAAATCAATCCTGAGAGATACTGAGAACTTCCTCCGAGTGGAGCCAATGAACGAACTGCAACGGTAACCAGTGAAGCCAATGAAAAACACGAATGTAAACTCTTCAGTCTTGAGAAAGACTTTTGTGGCGAGTAAGACCTAGCAAACTACACAAATTAAACAGGTGTGTGGTAGTACAACTTAATTATTTCGATGTTCGCGGTACAGAACTTGAATGTGGAATGAGTTCTATTTTTTCTGTTCTTGTTTCGAGGAACTTTAACCCGAAGGTTATTCGTCCCTGTAAATGAATTCTTCTCGGTGGCGCTCTTCTATTTATACCAATCTGAGATGGAAAGACCACCGGTCCTTTTTTTCTCCACCTATACTGCGTTGTACACAACACACTGACTAGAATAAAAAAAACTTGAAATCCGTGGCTTGATATCTGAGTGCCGTTATGCGATACGATTGTCAAATTTTGCGAAAGTGACCCCCAGCAGTTTGATTGTGGTTATGGTTGTCATCAATCTGCCACATCGGGTAGGGATCAGCTTTTATACGGTTCTGCGTAATCGAACTGAATCTTGAAAGTTTTGGATCACGATTCCAGTGTTTCCTTGGTTGAAGACTCTCTCGCAGTTGAACATGGTGCTCAGCGTTCGACGTAATCCTCAATACCGGAATCGATGCCGGGCCAGTATATAAAGCTGCATGCTACAGTGTCCCTTCGAAACGTCGTAGGAACGTTCTAGCAATGAACATTACACATCCATCGATGATCGATCAGACTTGTTGAACTACAATAAAGAGATCCTTGAAGCAGGGATGCGAGCGTCCTTTGAGCACATTGCACTGTTTTAATTCTCCCATCAGAGAACGGGTGGAATTTGATTGCGCCAATTCCAGTGTTGGAAGCATCTGCGTTCTCGATTATTGGTGGCTTCGTGTCATTGTGCGTCAGAAGAAAACAGGATTGGAACGCTGTCTTGAATTGTTAAAAACTTTCTGGCACTCTGGAGTTCTTTTCAATTTTTTTAAAGTTTCTTTAGGAACTAGTCCATCAGATCCCGTAGAAATGATAGTGCTCAAATACGATTTTAGTTCGGAGACTTTGGTTGGTGGTGGAATTTCACCGATACTCTTTTGACGTTATCAGGATCTGGAAGGATGCCTTGATCATCCACGATGAGTCCCAAGTAACGGAGTTGTGTTTGAAACAGGTGATGCATTTCGACCTCGACGTGAAAGTTTTACTCCTAGAATCGTTGGAAAAGCTTGTTGAGTGATTGTTGTATTGATCGTAGTAGGCACATCTGAAATCTTTTGACAGCAAATTGTTTGGAAAACCTGTATCTTTCGGCGGTAAAAAACCACATTGATCCGTTTTGTTTTGAAAAAGCTGTGCAGGATGGAAGCCGAGAGTGGAAATTTGACTTTGGACACTCACATTAAAAAGTCGCGTCATAGTGAAACTTACGATCGGAAGCTGATATTGAATGTATCGAGAGCAATGAAGGAAAACCCGGGAGTCTCGGACTTCGACATTGCCAAATAATACAACCCTAACCGATGGTACCGGAGAATCCGTATGCGAGAAGGTTATCGCAATTTCCGTGCTTGCAAGCAACCAAACAGGACAATGGAGAAAAATCTGGTGGCGAAAAGACGCGGTCGAAGCTTGTACAACGAGGTTTTGACAAAGTACCAAATATGCAGGCAGATGGATGACGAAACGTACGTGAAGATGAATTGCGGACAGTTTTTCTTCTTATTCTTGGATGGCATTAACGGCATTAACGTTCCCAGTGGAACTTTTGCCTTCTCAAAGTAGGTATTACTGTCGTCATTTTTTATTAGTAGTACCTAGTTGAGATTTATATGCCGGGTATAGCGCCTTGAATGTATTCTGGAGTGGCAAGCTTTAGATTACGCGCGATCACAGTACAAGTCGGAAGGAATTTCTTTGACGAAAAATCTCTCGGCCAGAACGCCCTGCATGATAATGTGGGACGCTAACCACTCGGCCACGGGAGCACTATTTCGGTCAGAGACAAGTCCCAGGTTTATTTTCGCTGATAAATTCTTCGGGAAATTGTTGATTTGACAACAGATTTGCAGATGTGTAGAGAAAACCAAGGTTCTTGTCACAAACAATACAATCGACTCGAAAATATATTGGGAGAATGTGGTACCGTGGCAATGGAAAAAGATCTCAATCCTCCAAATTGTTTCCAAATTCACATAATCGAAAAATTTTGGACAATTGTGAAGCAGGAATTGAAGAAGGGTGCTAAAGGTAGCCCTTCCTGCTGTGACAGGATAACTTTTTAATTTTTTTTTCATCTGAGAAGAACAATGAATGATCTGCATTTTGATATCAAAACATTTTTTGTAATCTTTACCAATCTCAAGATTACACATGTTTATCACTATAAAAAGTTATATACTTCTGTTGGATGTTTCTGTTGATACGCCCAAATAAAGGACAACACCCCTTAACTACGCCTTTTCATCACGCCAGGGAGCGCGTTTATTGAAAAGCATGATTAATGGTGATAACCGTAAGCGCGCTCAGCGAGAACTGATTGGATCTCCCAGCATATAGGTGTGTATGTTCGGAGAACGACGAAGCCTAAATTTTCCGCCAACAGTTGCATCCCCCACCGCACAATCAGCCCTCTCGACCAACAACAACCGCAACAACAACCGCAACAACAACTGCAAACACTTCAAACCGGCAGTGATAGTGATTTAGGAAGCAATTTATTTGCACACTCTCACTCACTTGCCATTTTCACCACCACCAATGTGACATAATCACGACGGAAAACATGCAAATATTTATGCTCGCGCTGTTCGGTTCGCTGTTTTGCGTCCCCCCCAAGGGGGGTGAAATGGGGAAAGAATCATGATATGCCTTTGGATGATTTTGGAGGATGATGGAAGTTGCGATGAGAAGATCTCATAAATTTCCGAGGCGTATACACACTGCGCGTACTTGTTGAAATTAAAGGGATAAAATTGTAATTTGAAATACTGTAAATCGAATCTTTCTGTTGGTAACGAACTGAGGAACCAAAATGGGGCGATTCACTCAAGAGTAGACGTATTGTTATTCAACTTTTGATTGTACAACTCTTCCTATTTTGTTACTGCTCCCCATCTTCTCAAAACGTGGCAATTTTTCAGTACAGCAAATGGGTGAGTGTAAATTGGATTATCGAAGATTATTTCAGATTAGCTCTAAGTGATCCATCGGTTTTTCTACAGCACTGATACGTTTACGGACTCACTTTTATACGCATACAAATTAAGTCAAATAGCAACCATTTAATGCAGTAAAAATGTAATCGTAAAAATGAAAAATTTATTCTATTTTCGTATGAGCAGGGTTTACTGTGAACACACGAAGGGGAGCTCTGGCCTGTTCGGATTAAACCCGGGGGCTGGAGGATGCAAATGTGGGTAATATATTAGCTGATTTAGGGTTGTGTTACTCCGAATTAAACCCTTAAACTTAATGTTGCAATAAATTGTTAAACAAGTATGGCAGTATTATGAAGAAATAATTTCTAGATTAAAATTGTTCGCGGAGATTAGATCGGTGCGCTGCAATTTATTTTCGAACAATTTTAAAGGTGAACGCAAATTAGTCGATCAATCATAATGCTTTGGCTCCTCATAAAATACCAAAAAACCCCTCACTTGGATCTACCAGAATCCTGCTGCACATATCGTCTTCTGACCCATTGCATAAAATTTCATCATCAATCTTGCCACACGACCATTAAATCATAGTGAGCACCCCGCCTCCCCCATCTTCCCCTGCGGAAGACAACGATTCCAAAAGGGGGTGTGAACAGCCACTATCAAAAGAGTTGATTTGAGGATTTATTGGGTGATTTCTCACTTTTATGACCGTCTGATGATCCCGGAGGGATGGCTTTCCCCTTTCCTTTGCAGCTCTTCGTAGCAAGCCTTTCTCTTTGTGCAAAGTGTGAAACGCCTTCACCCTCTCGTGTATGTGACAGAGATGGGGCAGTGCCGATATTCGCATCCCCACCTCCCCCCCCCCCCCCACCAAATAGCAGGCTAATGGCAGCGGTGCCGAGCCCCCACCCACCCAGGAAGAGGCACTTTTTCAACATATTTTGTCAAATTGAATAAACGTTCAGGCCGGGTGACCTTGCCCGGGTGCCGGAAGCCGGAAAAGCCGAAAGGGATTGTTAAATTGATTAAATTAAAACATTTTGGAACCCGGGCTCGGTACGATCATGACACGGAAGGGAGCCTAAATGGGGACAATGTTCTGGGGCTAGCTGGAAGATAGTTTGCTCCGGAGACGGGCACCAGACAAAGTGTGACTTAAAAAGTTGGATTTTCATTCACTTCGTTGAAAAAAAAAGTTTATTTCGCTCGGAATAATTTATTTTTTGCTTCTTGTGAGCAGAGCTATTTTAAATTGAATTTATTTCTTTGCCAAGAGGGAATGGTGGATACAGTGGAGGAATGCAAATAATTGAAGAGAGGAAAGTCATTCTGTTCCTGTTTTGAAAAAAGCTGTCGGAATGATAAATGAAGTGTCTTTCATTTAGACACGACGAAAAGAATTGAAAACGGTCCAAACATTTGATGTGCTGAAAAGATCATTCGACATCTGGAAATGTAAACCAGCAAAGGTAAACCAGAAAATCCACTCAAGCAAATCAAACTGCGAGGTCAGCCCGAGTTTGTCTTCATTTAACCGACAAAGTCTTCGGAGCGGAAGACAACAAAACGAACAAATCCTTTGTCTATATATCCGGGACAGGACAGGGATAAGAGCGCACATTAAACTTTATGGCTATTTTTTTTTAATGTCGGTGAAATGCTCTGTCATGTTCTTCAGGTTTTTTTTCCTCACAATCTTCCCGGAATCCCGGAAGCATAAAAGGAAAATGCGATCCGGAAGCAGTGAGACATAAGAATTTAACGATGCAAGATTCTGCAGATTCTTATCGTGTCGGGGCTGTGATTACTGTGGAGCCAGCGGATTACCCTCAACGGTGCCTTTTCCGTATGATTGTTTATTATCTTTGGTTAGCCACGGGAGATAGCGAGGGCTTAAGGCTGGTCCTTAAACGACGGACGGATAATTATTTCATCGTTAGAGAAAACTAATTAGGGCTCTTCATTCGAGCGTTACATTGCCTGCCTATCATATTGAATCAAAGCAAGCTAAGACTTCGCCGTGGTTACACGGTTTTGTGAGCCATCATTGACTCTTCTTCAGAGTGGAAAGTAAAATGCCATTTTTTATAGGTAATGCATTCTCTGAAGAGGTTTTCTTCGCGCAAGCATTGTTGTCACTATTTGAACAAATGGTATTTGTTCGAGTGAAGGCAAGATTTGTGATTCAAGCGGGAGAAAACGAAAAACGGTTGCATCCAATGCTGAAGGTCTTTATCTCTGATTCCACCTGTCCCTATAAAGACGATTGATGAGCAATGTCACCTGCTGAGATCAATGCATTTCTTCATGAGTATAAAACAAAATCCAATAAACGACTGTTCTGTCAGCTGTGCCCACGACGCTGGAAATTAGAGATTATTTGAGAAATTGAATGATTTTTTTTTCGCTTAAAAATGGTTTGTATGTATGCGAGCAGACATCTCTTTCTGTTTTCTTTTCTCATTTCATTTGGGATTGTGCCAAAAAAACCATATGACGTCAATGGGGATCGAACCAAGGCCGGCTGGAATGCAAAGCTATTTCACACGACCACGCTATCCATATAGCTGCCAGCGCTGTTATATAGAAGCGTGATAATATTACACCTCATCATAAAATGAAGTTGGAAAGTGTTTACTAAGAGAATAAAGAAGAACATGAACGAGAATATATCTTTCTCTGTCTGGGCCGTGTATTTGGCAAACTGTACGGAAAGCTTTCATATGCTTTCATTTAAATGTCTCCTGTTTCGCTCGCTCATATTGGCTCTAGCACGTATATTATACAAATGATATACACGTATTGGGGAGTAGAACATTGTCTGTTATTTTTCAGCTCATTTAATGTAATAAATTGGGATGCCAGAACATGTGCTAAAAATTAAGTTCGGGTGTATTTCTATCATGGCGAAGACTATGATGACAATGTCTTCTACTAATTACCTTTCATCGCGCAATGTTTCCTTTCCAATGATTATAACCTCCGTTCCAAAGAGAAGCCCCATCTAACGATGTTAGTTTCTAGCACTTCGCTTCCTTGCCACCGATTCAGTTTTGTTTTGGAATGAATTTATTATATTATATAATTTGTTTTGTGTGTTCCCCATACATATAGTAGGTATCTAAATTATTAGATAGAGTATATTGCTTTTTACTCTTTTGATTATGTCTATATTGACTTTTTTGCATGAGAAATACACTTGAAGATACACACCTACAAGAAAATTTAGAGAAACACAACCCATGTTGATGAACTATCTTCGCAAAAATACGTTGCAGCTTCTGTAAATGTTCCGAGAGCCATTGTCAAAGACTATGTGAAGCAAACAGTAAAATAAAGAAAGCAAGGTTTGAGGTTACTCAGTGGTTGTGATAGAAAGTCATACCTTTCTTGAACCCAATCTGTTTGCCTTAAACTAACTCTAATTCAAAAAGTACGTTGCTGAGAATGGTTCTGTTGCTTCAGTTTGAAAGATGACTGAATTTGTTATAGAATTATGTCTGAAAACATTCCTATTAGTGGAATTACATGCCATTTAAAAAGAAAAAAACTTGATAATTAGTGTTTTTGGGGGATAGTTTTTTATTATGTTTTCCCAAAAGTGCATAATAAAATTGATTGTTTATATCAATCAAATTGAATTTCTCAAACCGCTCTTCGATTCGTTCTTTTATACTACGCTATTACAGGTCGGACTCGATTATATATGATTCGATTATATATAATTGTAGACTCGATTATATATAGTTCGATTTTTTGACGTAGGACTACGTCTTTCATTTCTATACCGGGGTGTAAAATCAAAGTTTCGAAAACGAAAGCGTTACGCCGGAGACCGAGATTTTGAGCGTTAATAGCTCCTAAAAAACTGAACGAAATGGTATGATAAACAGTTCATTCGAAGGATAAAATGTCTACGCGTTCTATACTTGTTACTTTTTGATCCAAAAACTTGTTTCAATAGTCTTAAAATCGCTTTCAAAACAGGCTATTGAAATCACCAATCGGTATATAAGCGAGCGCCGCTCGGAAATCCACTCAGTTCTAATTGAACAGCGATTGGAGCATGTTGTCGCTGTTGTGGTGAAGCTCTTCATTTATCATGAAAGCGCGGATGAACGGTGTCACCAAGAGCCTGTTTGTGCACCTTAGGCCAGAAGGGAATCCATCAGGAGGAGAGTGATGCTACAAACGGTTCCCCGGGAAGATCTCGAAGCAGCCGCTACACACACACACATACACGCACGGAATTCTTTCCGTTTGGATCGAGAAAGATCCGGAAAATAATCTGCCAGTTCCTCTAGGAATTTAAAAATACATTCATGTGAAAGAGTTTACTTGAATGTTTTCTATCCATGTAACACTGTGACCAAATATGTTTCAATCAAGTGCTATTAACAGATGGTTATCGAGTTAACATTAACCACTGGTGGGCTTCCAGTATCGAGGAAAATGTGGAAATATCTAATCGTTACTGAAAATAATCTGCCAGTTCCTCTGGGAATTTAAAATTACATTCATATGAAAGAGTTTATTTTAATGTTTTCTATCCATGTAACACTGTGACCAAATATGTTTCAATCAAGTGCTATTAACAGATGGTTATCGAGTTAACATTAACCACTGGTGGGCTTCCAGTATCGAGGAAAATGTGGAAATATCTAATCGCTACTGAAAATAATCTGCCAGTTCCTCTGGGAATTTAAAATTACATTCATATGAAAGAGTTTATTTTAATGTTTTCTATCCATGTAACACTGTGACCAAATACATTAGGTTTTGTGATTTTTCAATCAATCGCAATCAACAGGATAGCTTCTGAAGATTATTCTTCCCCATCAGTAGGATATTTCCGATGCATAAAACCTTGTGCCTCCAACGTAACGCTCTCGTTTTCGAAGTTCTCCAAATATTCATTCATTCAGAATGAATTCAGATTCAACTTCATACAAATGATCTCTAAATCAACGATAGTCCTACGTCACCCTTGCGGTTATACCATATATATAACCCACTTCCTGTTTTTTTTGACGCAGGACTACGTCTTTGATTTCTATATAGGGGGGTCACTCTACGAAAAATGTAACATGAATTAAGAGTTTTCAAATGCATATCACACAGAATCGTTCTTACGATATATGTTATAATATATACCATTAGACGGCAAATTTATTCAACATTTTTTTCGTCTGAGACATCAACAGTGAAAATAATAAAACAAGCGAGCAATTTAACAAACAAAAGAGCATTGTTTTGCGAGCGGATGCGAAGGTAAATCATGTATCATGCATTCTTTCTTCCAACTTCGTTCTCATGAACGTTGTATGTAACACAAATTTGCGTGCAATAATTCTTTCTATCTACCAATTAGCAAGATGTCAAAGTAATCAGATGCAAGATTTCATGCATCACTCAAATTTCATGCAAGATTTCATCACAGTAACGTGGAAAGTGTCACCCATACAGTGATGGTTCATTAATTAGGAGGAGGCAGCGATTATCATGCGAAGACTTATTGAGATCGGCATTACGTCGCATCATAAAAAATAATAATAAGAATAAGACAATGGAAAGAAATCACATAGCTATCCATTAAAAATAAAGCAACTTCATGATTTCATTTGTATTTCACCTCAAAATATCCCGAAATCGTGAGTATTTTCAACTTGTTTTTTCGTTTCTTCCCCATAATTTTCATATTCAATGTAATCAATGACGATATTTTTTTTTGTTTATCGGTCCACATGAAATATATGTGCATATCTGCAATTCCATCCTGTTCTGTGTCACACTGATTTTCATTAATCATTTTCAGTTAACCAGTTGAACTTCCTGCCAGAAGCTTATTGTCTTTCTTTGTTCTCTACAAACCGTTTGAAGGTTATGAGTACATACCACAAACGGCCCCTTTTCAGGACTACTATTTTGAGTTTCAAAAGAGTTAAACTAACAGATTTCTGAACAATGAAAAGAATTACATTTAAAATAACCAAGTGGTCTAAACAATCACAAACCTACGTCAAACTTTCGTCCGTGCCCCTAGGCTCAGACCCTTCCACTTTTTATATTTCAAATATGACAATGGAAAATGTGACCTTTCAACGTTAAAGTGAAATTTAAGTGGCTTTTATAAGTACAGTGGGGTCAGAATCGAGATTTCTGATGATTTTGCCTGAGTTATCACCAAAAATTTTTTATATCGATATTGCAGCGAAACTAAGAAAGATAGAAGTTGGGTGTGAGAGTACATGTTGTAGAGCAATTATAGAGCTTTAATTAAATTGATAGAAACAATCAAGTTTAATATGTTTTTTTTATTTATTCAATATGTAAAATTATAATAATACATTAAAAATTACTAACGTGTAAGTTTCTCACTTCCAAAATGTTATTTAAATCCTCTAATCTAGATGTTCCACTATTATATCCTGCACTAAATTTTCTCATCTTTCAAATGAAAACAACAGAATGGTCTTACGTAGCGTATTTTTCTACGTAGATCCAGTTTGAGGCAACAGAGTCCGAAAGAAAAAAAAGTTCTATATCTCTGTCATTATTGAAATTCGAACATATGCGTAAAATGATTTTTTTTTCATCAAACATGATCATCTATAATTTTCTAAGAAATTCAGGATAAAATTATTTATTTCATGTGAGAAAGGTGTTTTTTGACTTTACTGGGATGGATAAAAAATTGAACTCTTCTTTTATATTTAATAAACGAAAAACATATGCATAAAAAACGAATAATAAAATATTTTTTTGACTCGATTATATACATGATTTGATTATATACAGTGAAAAGAAATCAGAGACTGTATATATTCGAGTCCGTCCTGTATACCTATATTTATCGTGAAATTCATGGATGTTTAGGTCCCTTGAGGTAAATTTACAGCAAAAGTGAGAAAAACTACAGTGTAGTGTCAAAGAACGAATCGTAGAGCGGTTTGATAGATCTACAATTGCATTAAAATTTGACCCTCAATTACGCTCTAAAATATTTGCCCTGAGTAACCTAATAACCTGTGGTAGAAACTGTTGCCCGCACTAAAAATAAGCAGATATAAGACGAGCATATCGAGCATATTTCAAACATCAGACGCTAAAAAAGGACAATTGTCAGAGGTCGTAGAACTAGAAAAATAGAAACAAAATAGTTACATGTCTGTTCAAATTTAAAAAAAAAGCATTGAGAAACATAAAACGAATCAAATTGGAAATATCACATCCCGAGATAAATCCTGTTTTTAATTCATCAATTCACTTGAATTCATCACTAAGCACTTCCGATACTATCTTAGGACGAAACAAAATTTTACAATTTGAAAACCATTTTGGAATCATTCAAATTAACTCTCAGTCATATCGAAGACTATTGACTGCTCGCTGGCTAGAGTGATACTGGAAGAGAAATGAAGATGTTTCGGATTGAATTAAAAGAAATTCATATTGAGGGTATACATTGAAAACATAAATATCGGTCATGAAAATTGTCCAATTTACCTCTTATGACTTAATGACTGAGCAGTTTCATGAGGGATTGGCGAAATTGTTGAACGAATTGATTCGGACAATTCCTAACAATATGTTAGCTAACATATTGTAATATTAAAATTTTCAATAATCAATATGTTGAAATAGGGTTGGGATCGACTGCGAATTGCGTATATTGTTCACGGATATTCAGAATCGTTTTGCTACAAATACATATAGTCATATAATCCTACGTCAAAATTTCGGTCATGTCTTAGACGCACAGCTTTTCACAAAGAGAGCAGGTGTTAAGTATGTGCACTCAGCGGCGCGAACGGTGGGCACAACGCCAAAGCAACAAAAAGCCAATTTGAAAATTCTCAAATCAACTCTCAGCCTCAACACATGCTGTTGACTGCTCGCTGTCTAAAACGACGCGTCCACATTACGCCAATCGGCCTTGACCGCCCGGTAAATGTGGACGTACCGCCCGGGCTTGCCGACGTGCCGAAAACCGACTCGAATCAAACTGAACCCAACCCGAAACAAGTGGGTCCGGTTCGAGAAAGTCGAACCAAAACAAAACGAAGTAAATTAGCGTTGACGACATTGTGCTTCGTGTGTTCGTGACGGCTTCGTGCATCCGATGGGACTTCGGCTTCGTGCACCCGATGGGGCGTCCACATTACATAACGAACCGAATATGCCGCCTGGTACAGGCCGATCATTCGGCATGATGTGGACGCGCCTTACGATCTATCGAGAAGCGTGCGTGTTAGAAACGTCCAAAATCAATCTTTTTTTTTTTTTTGTAGTACGCTCCCTTTTAAGATTTTTGTTTTACACCCTATACCTTCCCGTTAAAAAAAGTTAACATGGCGTAAATACCATTAATTATGCCAAAATCAGATATCAGATATCAGATATTACGAAGAAATATCTGAATTGAAATTTTAGACGAAAGAGATTCAATATAAATGGACGGTAAATACGACTTGATTTTTTCGTTTTAAAATGAAAAATAAATTTAATTTTTACATGTTACATAGAGGAAAATCTGAAAAAAATTAAACTATGAACACATCGACGAAACGAAGGAACCTATCTCATTTTTTTGTAACTAATCATAGAATAACAAACATTTTAAAATAAGGAAGGTTTATTTATCGATGGTAAATCAAAAAGTATGAGAAAAAAATAAACAAACACAATCGTGTGTCAGAATGCAGATGCTTGAAACGACTTTAAACACGTTGACTGCCACGGCACAAATATGGTGGCCAAAAGACGCACTCGAAAGTAGTACCGAAAGGTTTCGACGAATTACGACGGATGAATGCTAATGACGAAACGTACGTGAAGATTGATTTCGGACAGCTCCCAGGCCTGTAATTCTATAAGGCCTCTGCAAGAGCAAATTTAAGTTCGTTTTCGCTAATAAATTTGCCAGGAAATTCTTGATTTGGCAAGGAATTTGAAACTGTAGACAGAAAACCAAGGTTCTCGCCACAAACAAGGCAATGAACTAGGATTGGGCGATCTTGGATCGATCTTTCGTCTCCGATTTCCGATTTTTTTGATCAATTCTTTGTACCCCAAAAAATCGTGAAAATCGATCTTTTCTTTTCGATCTATCCGATCTTTTTGATCGTAATGAAATTTTTGTAAATTTATTTTTCAGTGAACATTGATTTTAATCTCACCACAAATAACCTGATATAAATTTTCATAAACATTGAATCCCTTTCCAAGGTTGAATTTGTAATAATAATTTTCAATTAATTTATTTAATTAAATAATTCCATGGCGGTACAAGATAAATGACCTGGAAAATACAATTTTTCTAAGCTTTCAAGTTTTTTGTGACCTCATGCTGAGAATCAAAATAAAACGCCTTGGATACTTAAATAGAAATGTGAAATGTTTATCCTACGTTTAAAGAAATAACAACATTTATATAGAACAAGTAAATAAATTGGAAAAAAGGCATTCGATTATTCAAAGATCGATTCTTTGCTACCGATTTAATCAGTGAATCGATCCCCACGCCATTTTGAAAATCGATCCGTCAAGATCGATCTTTTTCAAAAGATCGCCAAATCCTACAATGAACTCAAAAATGTAAAGGAAAAAGGGCCTGCAGAAACGTCTTCTTCCGTTTAATACGGCTCACAAATGTCCGCTGAAGATAGTCGAGATGTGCTTCAGTGTTCGAAAATCTAAATTGTTGGACAACTGTCGGAAATCAACGAAGGTTGCCAAAGTAACTTGCGATGCTACAGAATTGAAAAGAAAGTAAAATAAAATGTCCGCTTAGGTTGACCAATAAAGAGTCCAAACTTTGATGGAGGGTATCCGAAGAAACGTACGAATATTCATCAAAATTGTAACGGAATACTTTTTTCAATATTTTTTTATGAAAAGCACTACAAAACTACAAATTATCTGCATTTTTTTACGAACGAAAGAAAAATATATTTCGTCTAATATTGTCTTGTTAGGATCTTGAAGAACGAAACTGCTATGATTCGAGTTGTGGTTCTGTGTGATTAGATTCCAGCAACGAATCGATGATTTTGAAAATTCAGAAATGTTCTGTACCAGCATTTTATCTTGACATATAAACTTATCTATCGCAGCGAAGTCTGCGATTTGAACAACAATGAATAGATTCCAGCTATCAGAGAAACTATGGAACACAAAATGCTTGGAAACGTTGTACGCCCCCCGGCAACAGCTTGATGTTCTCTTTCAACAATAAATTTCTTAACTTCATTGACTGCACTTGGCCCGTTTACCCACTGCCGTAGCCATTTCCTTTGGCTCAGACCACCCAGTCGGGTATGGAACGCTGCCAAGTTCAAATGTTCACATCGAATACACTTGGACCCATGTACCCAGAGATGCATGTTTCCAGCAGTAGAAAATAGACCCATTAGTCCTCTTTTTTCCCCGTCTGCGTATCGGAGGGAGCAATGTGTACCAATAATTCCAGGTCAGTAAGTTTTCCCAGCCATTTGTGCAGTGCCTCGAGCAGAGCCCCAACCCAGCAGGAAGGTCGCGAGGGAGGTTTGTCCTTGGAGTAGTTAATCCGATAGGCGGACATCCGCACGTGGAAGTAAGCTTTCAACAAAGTGAATGATTCAATAAACGTCTAACGGTTTTTTTAGGCGTGGCACATTGGCAGACTTTAATTGAGTTCATTCTAATTTTTTCAAGCTGGCATAAAATTAATCCGGGTTCCACACGAACGTTCGGGGTATTTCCAACAGACTAGGAACTTGGAAAGTCAAATTAAAGGTGAAAACAAGAGCAAGAAAAAATTAACCTTGTCTGAAGTAACCGTGAAGCCCACAAAACCCACTTTCGCAATCAGATGGAACAAAAAACATGGCGAGATAACACTGTAAGCGATTACTGACTGAGTAATAAGCGAATGGATTTGGCATGATGAGTAGGAGTAAAAAAGTAAAGTGGGAATGAGATGCATAAAGGGAAGATATATCAGCAGCTACTCATCACAAGTAACAGAAGCAAAATATTATTCCCACATCGGTAAATAATTTATGAAGTGGCTCTGTTTGCTAAGACACACGGATTCTGTGATGAACTGTAGAATATCGAATCTAAATTCCCGAAGGGAGCTTAATAATTAAGAGGATAGATTGCATCACCTCATCACCCCATTATCATTGATATAGAGAAGCAGTGTTCATTTACGCTGAATTCTCTCAAATTCAATCGCTTATTTTTCGTAATAATCCTAAACTGTAGAAAGCAACGAACTGACTGAAAAATTGTGCTCATCACCCACAAATACAAAACTTATTAATGTAATAACTCTTTATGTTATTACCCTATAGCTTCTACCTACACTTTTCCCCGTCAAACAACAGTTGAGGCACTCAAAAAAGTCATTCGTTCTATGACGAACAGGAATCCTTTTGTCGTCGTGGATTTCACGATATTGTGCGATGAAACAACTTTCGGCTTGGCATTTTTTACTTAGGCGGGAAATGGGTTGCAGCGAAAAAAAAGCTTCTACGAAAACTGCTTATTTTGCATCCGGAAGAAAGTCTTCTCGTCTGTCAGTTTTTCGTTTCTGCGCTTTCATCGCAGGAACAGAATATTCAGAATCATTCATGGTGAGAACACTTCCACTTTTTATTGACTGGTCGTGAATGGAATGTATCCTAAAGGGTGTGTCACATCAAATTGCATCACGGAAAAAACGCTGTAGAAATTCGCCCAGTAGACCGATCCTTTTGAAAATTTTAGACAGTAAAATAAAAACTATTAAACAACTTTGGGCATTATCTTTTTATTCATACTTCGAGCCCAAGCCCGTATGCTCGCACCTTCCTCTTTACCCCGTCCATAAGGTTCTGTACTACGTCAGGTTGTAGTTTTTTTTTTGAACAGGAATCCATTTTCTCTTGAAGTCCGCCTCCGATTTGACAACTTTTGGGTTCTTCCGGAGGGCCTGCTTCATAATCGCCCAATATTTCTCTATTGGGCGAAGCTCCGGCGCGTTGGGCGGGTTCATTTCCTTTGGCACGAAGATGACCCCATTGGCTTCGTACCACTCCAACACGTCCTTTGAATAGTGGCACGAGATCCGGCCAGAAAATGGTCGGGCCCTCGTGCTGCTTCAATAGTGGTAGTAAGCGCTTCTGTAGGCACTCCTTAAGGTAAACCTGCCCGTTTACCGTGCCGGTCATCACGAAGGGGGCGCTCCGCTTTCCGCAAGAGCAGATCGCTTGCCACACCATGTACTTTTTGGCAAACTTGGATAGTTTCTGCTTGCGAATCTCCTCCGGAACGCTGAATTTGTCCTCTGCGGAGAAGAACAACAGGCCCGGCACCTGACGAAAGTCCGCTTTGACGTAGGTTTCGTCGTCCATTACCAGGCAATGCGGCTTCGTCAGCATTTCGGTGTACAGTTTCCGGGCTCGCGTCTTCCCCACCATGTTTTGCCTTTCGTCGCGGTTAGGAGCCTTCTGAACCTTGTATGTACGCCCGGACCCCGGACCGAACTTCTCACGTCTAAATTGCTTAACTACGCGCTTGTGATCTTTTTCACTGACGGAGCATCCATTTTTGCCATTCTTCACCTTCCGGTCGATGGTTAGGTTCTCGAAGTATCGTTTTAGTACTCTGCTGACCGTGGATTGGCGATTCCCAGCATCTTACCGATGTCCCGATGTGACAACTCCGGATTCTCGAAATGAGTGCGCAGGATTAATTCACGACGCTCTTTTTCGTTCGACGACATTTTTCCAAATTTACGAAAAATTGACAGTGAAGCATGACCAACGTGATCTATACACTCTTATCTGATTATAAGCGAAAGCTAAAGATATAATTCCTAAAAATAAAATTTCTACAGCGTTTTTTCCGTGATGCAATTCGATGTGACACACCCTTTATTTTGATTCAAATTTAGCTAGAAAATAACTAACAATGACTACTTTCTAATCACACTTCTGATACAGTTCAAACCTTGAACCAAAAAAATGGCTCTTCTTTTGGATTTGACTCTTCTGAGCCTGTATTAAACCCTTTCTACTTCAGTCTACCCAAGAGCCAATTTAACCAAAATCTTAACTACAGTGTTGCATTGCTTTAAGCTTAATTTCGCACAAACCTATGAGTTCTTTGACACCGAAATTAGCATAGTGACTTGAGCAGAGCTATTCAGTAGCTAATGGGAATCAAATGCAAATTGTAAAGTAACTTCGAAGGATTCGCGAAAATGGTTCATCCACCATTTCTGTGATTGATTCAGCAAAAACCGAAACAGAAAAGTTCTGCCATGAACAATATACAACTGCGTATTTAAACCTCGCCGATTGGATGCAATGAATGCAATGCACCCAATCCAAGCACCTATGGGGAATGAAAAATGCAACCAATTTCGGCTCATCAACATTCCGGAAATCATCATCACAACAGAAGCACTTTCCTGCGGGCAATCAGTTGGCACATGCAAAGCCCAATCGCGAGGCTCAATGCCGACACCACCGCGCCGAATAAATTACCACCGCAATGTCATTTCGTTGTTCGGAGAATTATTACCCTGTTGTGTTGCCACACTCATCAGTTGTGGGAGGCAACCCAAAGCGATTCTTCTTCGCGTAAATTATGATCCCCGCCGAGCTTTGGGTTGGAATTAAAGGCGGCCGAATGCCCAAATCGAACTGACCGAGATTCGATTAAATCGGGCGAGCCACAAGCAGAAAAGCCGATACAGTAAAGTTCTCGGTTCCCCATTTGGCCAGTTTTACACGAATAGTTATTGTCTTATCCTGAATCGATTTTATGCTAGCATCCTAAATTTTGTTATATGTTCAAAGAGTTGTCCCTTGATTACGATTGTGAGAACATGCTAACTGGTCAAGAGTATTTCGGATTGATTCATGATTTCGAGTTCTGGGCTTGTGTTTGGATAAGCTGTACAATTCCTAGTTGCTCACGCTACGATGGATGTTATCAAATGGTTGCCCTAAAATAAACTAAGAGAACGAAAAATTTTGCAACTCATCGCGAGTTCAGTTATGTTCAATGGCACACAGATCATAATATTGACTACAGAATAAAGGGAATTTATTTGATCAGGCAACTTCTCTTCTCTTCTCTTCTCTTCTCTTCTCTTCTCTTCTCTTCTCTTCTCTTCTCTTCTCTTCTCTTCTCTTCTCTTCTCTTCTCTTCTCTTCTCTTCTCTTCTCTTCTCTTCTCTTCTCTTCTCTTCTCTTCTCTTCTCTTCTCTTCTCTTCTCTTCTCTTCTCTTCTCTTCTCTTCTCTTCTCTTCTCTTCTCTTCTCTTCTCTTCTCTTCTCTTCTCTTCTCTTCTCTTCTCTTCTCTTCTCTTCTCTTCTCTTCTCTTCTCTTCTCTTCTTCGGTACACTGGAGAGAAGAGGGTGTGTCGTCCTGATATGTACGATCTAATCAGATTGGCATAGGATTGTGCGAAATTAAGCTTAAAGCAATGCAACACTGTAGTTAAGATTTTGGTAAAATTGGCTCTTGGGTAGACTGAAGTAGAAAGGGTTTAATAAAGGCTCAGAAGAGTCAAATCCAAAAGAAGAGCCATTTTTTTAGTTCAAGGTTTGAACTGTATCAGAAGTGTGATTAGAAAGTAGTCATTGTTAGTTATTCACTTTAGAAATTACATGCCATATGGTTCACTCGATTTATTCATCTTTCTATGACTCGATCTCCACTACGACTAGGGATCACATAATGAACTAAAAAAAGGTAAAAGGTCACTTATTTTATGATAACAGTGTAGTTAAAGTTTGGTTGTCCCTGAAAAGGGTCGATGGGTACATCCAAGGTTGAATTATTGAATACCAGTATTGGTAATGAAACGTGGTTTTTTGACACTTTTTACACTAGTGCCCAAAATATGACGAACAGTCATATATAACGTCTTAAACAGAGACGTTTAATTCACGGTCTAGCTCTCTCAAACATCAATGACGATTTCCGTGTCCATTATATCGATTTTTTCGATGTTTTTACCAGTTCAAGAGGTGGATGGTCGTCCTTGACGTGGCAAATAGTTCATCTCTCGGCCATCTTTGGGTGCATTTGAACATAGTTGTGATCTTTTTTTTCTTTCTTTATAAAAAAGATTTTCAGCCGAAGGCTGGTTCATCTCGGTTAGTTGTGATCTGATCATGTACTATCTGATGAAACGATTGAAACAACTTTATAGATGCTTCAACTTGAAAGTTTTTTCGCTACTATCCTCGGACAGCTACTTTTATGTATTTCTGGCTAGTCAAAGAATAAATAAGGGGTAAAGCCTACGATGCAGTTTTCACTTCTCTTCAGAAACTGAACAATGCGTTTATATATAAAATATATAAGCACTCGCAATCAGATGGCATGAAAACCGACGCTCACAAGAAGAAGCAAGACTGCATTGTAGAATATGAAAACTCTCTGCTTTTACGCTCTGCTTGCCATAGGGTGGGGCTTAAATTTCAATATTTCCTCTCTTCATAGTGTCCGTTCACATGTGACAGCGTTTGTTCTCTGCGTATTCATTTCGAACGACCAATTTATATGCGACTGATTCGCAGTTGCTCGGCATTGACGGTACGGGTAGGTTAGCACACAAAAACGAGGAGAACAAATGTACGGGATAATGGGAATGCTTCTAATTTTGATCAATTGAAACCATTCACAGACATAGGAATTGAAATGTATAGCATATCAAATCTTAGAGAATTTTCGATTCGATTAGCACACAAATCATCGAAATCCGTTCGAAGCAAAAACAGTTATTAACGTTAACATTTTTTTGACGTAGGACTACGTCTTACATTAAGGGTGCCAAATCAGAAAACAGGTCACGTTTTTATGAAATAAAGTTAACGTTAATAACTATTTTTGCTGCGAACGGATTTCAGCGATTTGCATACCAATCGAATCGGAAATTTTCTAAGATTTGTTTAATATGCTATATATTACAATCCCATAGCCTGTATATGGTTCTAATTGGTGAAAATTGGAAGCATTCCCATTTCCCCATACATTTGTTCTGTTCATTTTTGTGCTTTCCCAAACAGAGCTGTCAGTAACGAGCAACTTTTGCTGCCGCTAGAATAGAAAAAAATGAAGGGAGATAGCGAAAAAAGAATATTTTCGAGGTAAACTCCAACCTTGCATAGTGAGTAAGCTGTCGCTAGCGTGTGAGTATTACATCTCCTCTGAGGAAAATTCTCAGAATCTTTCTGTGCCCGAAACAACAAAAGTCACTTATTCTGCTCGTTTTGTGTATGTTTCCCCTCGAGCTGTGAACGCTAGCGAATATTTCACTTGAACTGCATCTGGCATTGCAATTAACACAACCATTCTAACCATGACAAAGCAGGCGAAAAAAGAGAAGAGTGCAAACGATTATAGGTCGCTTCTAGCAATCAGTGCTTTTTGTGTGTTGCTTGTTTTCGATGCGCGAAGCTTAGAACTTGTTCATTTCCTGTACATGCGAATAACACATCTTCGATACTTTTAGTCGCCATTCGTATTTGCTCTTGTGCGCATCGGCTCTGTTCTGATGCAACATGCTCCTAGCTTTGTTGATGGTTTTGACCGAGAGTCGAGAAACGATATTTCATAAACGGTCATTCTCGACGCGTGTTTGATGCTTGTTGAATAGCGATGCATGGAAGATGCCTCTCGTTAAATACTCGGTGCAATGCGTGCATTGATGTAAAGAAACAAATTGCGACTTGTGACCAATTAGTGTATTGCTCTCGTACAATCAAGAAAGAATCGTTGCTTCTCGAAATGATTCTATAAAACCATGCAAGCCATCAAACCTTTTCAGGGTCTTTGGAACTTTCTACTAAAGAGTTATTTATGAAATTTCGACGTATTCGCAAATATTATCCGAAATGATAAACCAACAATTTCAAAAAAAAAAAAAGATTGCATAGTCCTACGTCCTAAGGGGTCGTGTCTCGGATACAACCACTCGATTTTTTTATAAAAACGTGACGTTTCGTTTTCTCTGATTTAGCACCCTTACTGAAAGATGTAGTCTTACGTCAAAAGTTATAGCTGCCTGGAGAGTTGACATCAGAAACGCTCGAGCAAAAGCATTCATTCATACATCATGGCACACTTTGTTCTATTCAACGCAACGCTTCGCATCGCGTTCACTATTTTCCCGCCTCTTTTGAATAACATCTGTCAGAAGATCACAAGAAAAACACACGAAAAATCACGCAATGCCTACGCAAGTTTTGAAACAAAGAGTCGACATACTCCAAATTGATTGTGCTAAGACTTCCGTCACAAGACGACATATTATCTGCGACGTCAACGAAACTCGCATACATTTCAATAATTCCCTTGATTAACTCAATTTGAATTGCCTGAATGAAATGATTTGTGACAGTTAGGGAAGGCTGTGCCCATCTGGACCCATCGCGTCACTTCTCATGGTGGTACTTCCATCTGCCAGTAAAGTACGTACCTCTTCCCATCGCAAAATCGTGCATACGCATGAATCATTTCGCCTCTGGCTCAGCAGCGACATTCGCAGCAGTTGCTAGCGCCGCCTTCTGCCTTGTATTTGCATCCGGCTGAGTAAAGCAGCATAAGCAGCTTCCATTTTCTGGTGTGGTACCGCGCTAGCTCCCCGATTCCAGGGCAGTACTTATGGAAAGTGGAGTAACCTGACGAGATGTCGAAGCGGCTTGGCTCGTGATGTATTCCGATTTGCATAATTTAAAATATCTGAGCCTGTGAGCAGTGATGGAAGACAACGCATACCGGGTCTCCCATTGCAATGGTAGGGCACGAGTTGGATGGCAGCTGTGCCTGAGACTAATAAATTAATATCATTAGGCAGAGGCTGTAACAAAAGTATGAATATGAATTGATAAAAAACGGTATGATCTATTCCGTCATGATGCCATAAACATAACTCATCCATCGAGTGCCTCTTGGGATGAAGAGTCTGAATATTATTGTCCGAATTGCGGAGGAAACCCTAGTTTGATTGTCCACGTGAATTCAATTTGAATTCATAGCTTGCAAAATAGGATGGAAATACGGTCTCCATTCCTCGAAAAATATCTCGCTATTTCGTGGTTCCAAGATTTGAGCACCCGACGCATTATTCCTAGCCACGTTCGCGGGTTGTGAACGGCAAAGCCCAAGCCGACGCACAGTGCGGCGTCCCATAGACAAAAGTCAAAAAATTCACTTTTATATTCACCCAAACTGAGTAGGCGGTGTGTTTTATACATGTTTCGGGCATGCTGAAACGATTTCAGTAGCCTTGTTAGCCCACCCAATTTGTCAGAACAAGCATGTGCAGTCAGGAAGTTTCTTCTAAGCAAGTGGCAAATTAATTTTCAGTGATCACAGTTTTACATTGAGTTTTCGTTTACGTTCGATATCTTTTAAAGTGAAACCCCAAATGGTGACGGAAGCAACACGTAAGTATTATCCGTTTCCTTAACTATTATTGGGACATGCCGCAATCACTGTGAAAATAAACGCTTCTTTGTTAAGGTAGTTTTGTTCCTTAAGAAAAAAAGAAACTAAAATTTCAAATCCTTCGGCAAAAAAGTTCCGCGGAGTTCCGCTCCAAAACACCCCTCAACTTTTCAGTCATTATACCCTTGATATTCTGCAAGTGATTCTTGTTGCTCATGTCTGCTCTTCTGACCACAGTTTACGTTTTTTAGATGATATTTCTAAAATCAAGAATAATCAAATTTTCGAATAATGGCTCCCAGTTGACCACTCCCAAAGAAAAGATCGTTCGTTCACCTTTTTGTTGAGTTTTTATGAGCTTTTGAAATTTTGCAAAGTTTATTGCTACAAAATTAACCAGAGATGGTCGAAATGCTGCAGATCATATTCAAAATTCGTAAAGCAAAATTCTGACTGGTTGTCAAAACCAGCTAAGCTTCCGGCATATCAGAAAGGCAAAACTAAATGTGTGAAATGGAATGTAAAAATTAAATGTGGCCCTAGAATAGAAAACATTTAAAAATTGAAAAATCACCACAGTGGCGTTTGCGTAACGTTGCCATCGGATGAAAAATAAAAGATTATATTATTTGTGTATTATCCAAATAGGAGAAATATTCCGGAATGCATTTTATTTCTTCATAACATTATTAATTTGGCGTTTAAGATACTTTTGCAATTATGTACAAAACGTTAGTCTTTTATGCAAACAAAATGGTATAAAGCATTAATATTTTATGCAAAGAGTAAGAATATATAAATCAAACATTGCCCTAGAGTAAAATGTATTTTATTGTTAAAAATGAAGCATTAGCAACTTAGACGAAAAATATATAAAAAAAATTAAAAATCACCACGATGGTGTTTAGGTCACTGTGTCGTCGGATGAGATATAAAAGATTGTGTGTTATTAGCCTTTTATCTAAACAGGAGAAGCATTCCAGAGAATAATTTAATTTTATGTCACTATTAATATACTATACACTATCAATTTGGCGCTTAAGACACTTTTACGATTACGTATAATACATAAGTCTTTAATGCAAATAGTAGATTTCATCATAACTAACATTTTTTCCATTATACCTATCGGAAAAAATGACTATAAGGGGTATTTTGATTTTTGTCCTGCATCCCCATATATTCAACGCACTGTGTGACGTCTCCCGAGCAGATGTGCTTTGCAAGGAGGCGGAAAATATTACAATACACGCATTAATGCCTGATGTGGTTGGAGCTAATCCATGGGCGGAACCGAAGCGTCATCCTCAGAAGTTTCAAGCACCCGGGCAGATTCGATGAATCGTGATCAAATTAATTCAGTATCAATTTATGCTAGCATATAAATTTGATGACTTAAGGTTTCCGCCGCTGTAACAATTCTAAGTGACTAGAGATGACTCTATCAAACAACCGACAAATTCAGTCTGAAAAATGGCGCTTTTTGTTTCTCAAGCGAATGGGTGATAAAGCTATCCAGGGTGAAATACTGCCTTGACGACCCTTCTCTGGGTGTAGCTTTAGTTTTAGTCCGTGTTTTGAAACGACGAACCTGAAAAAATGCCCTTTGCACAGATTGTTACCCTTTACTGTGCTGCAATAGGAAAACCACTTAGTTTATAAAAACTTCAATTATATGTATGACAATTCCATCGCTGCAAGAATGCTCCGAGAACGTCTGTTTCGATAGTGGAGATCAGATTTTGAGATTGAGGAACACTCGTAGAAAACATGTCAATGAAAGTATGTGTCCATCGCTACCCACTACTTCCATGCATCTCTCTGGCACTGTTTTAGAATCATCTTCCGAAATTCAATTATTCTGATTAATCCGTAAGAAATCAAACATTTTAACTCCTGACAAAAAAACAACAGTTTGATAAACTTGTTCTTTGTCACGGCAAACTTCTGAGAAAAAAACAACAAACTTTTCGACAATCATTCGAAGTTTGACAGCAGAACACTCCCGGGAGGAGAAAATTTTCAACATTCTTTCGACACTGTCGTTGTTTTTCCCCGAAAATCTGTCAAATTGAGACACATTTCCATTAGAGAAATGAAACAACCCACGACACAGATGAGCGGGGAAAAAAGCACAAGATCTTGGAAAAATCAGATTAACGCCGTGTCGCAATTTATCATCGATAAATGAGGCAGAGCAGCGGGCAGTCCACAGTCAACATCCCGTCCACTGAAGGCCACAACTCCAGTATTTACTTTACAGAAGTACAGCGGAACGAAAAAAAAAACAAATAAATGAACAGCGAATGTTATTTGCGGTTCGGCACAGGGGGAAAACAATGTTCATTTTGGAAGTAATTGTTCTTGGAAAATGAAGGTTTCCAGCAGGAAGAAAATTAAACAAAATTCCGAAAAGCAATTTACCCGTTGTCGTTCTCCGATTGATTTTTAAACTCAAGCTGCTAAGAATTTATTTATGTTTTATTCCGTGTAAATAATTGAAAAAAAACGGGGCTGTAGCTAATATATTTTGAAAAACTAATTTCTCGTGTTCTGTCCCGAATGTAAAACAATGGTGCCGGAACTTTAGTTCATGCATGAGTGTAGAGTGTAGGACAAACACCAATTGTTCGGTGTTCAGTCAGACCAGACTAAGTAACAAAATGAGAAAAAATGAAGTCATAGTAGCAAACAATCAAGAATTTCTAAACCTACATTCTACTTTTATCAGGTCGCACTTATGTTGCAAATAGTCAGGTTTATTGCATACATTTAATTTGACCGATCAGCATGAACAGATTATAGTATGCAGTCAGAGTGGACCAAGTGTATACAACCGAAGCAACTAAAGTGAGCCTCGTTTTTGTGACAACCAGGGAATGGAAGGAATTTCAAATGAAATGTTGAATTTCTCCGTATCAGTAGATTCTTACCTTTGTCCTTCAGTGAACACAGAAAACTAACTTATATTAAAACACAATACATATGCTTTTCAAACAGTTCATAGTGATTGAAAAGTTGATCGATTATATTACTAAACCGTTCTGAATCATATTTCGGACACTTCTTAAAAATAACTTAAAATGCTTAATATAAATTTTACAGTTACATCATCAGAGCATTAAGTATTTCAAGTTATTTTTAAAGAGTATCCGAAATATGAAGCTGTCCGAAATATGATTCAGCACGGTACTTGTTCAGACAGAGTGGATCAACTGTCAGAGAGTAAAAGATTATAATTACTAAAATTTTCATGATGCATTTCCTACTGAATAAATGGTATGATTTCATCATCAATTCTCAGTCATATTTAGTGGAACAATCTCAGAAAAATATGTTTCTGTTCGATCAGAGGGCCAAAGTACAAATAGTCAGTTGTAAAACCCTCTTGATTGACCTTAAAGGGGTTATTTTTGTAATACCATTATACGACCTTACTGAAAAGTAACTAAAAGCTGTAGAAAAACAATTAGCGAGAATGATTGGAAGCAACTAAAACTACACAGCTTCAAACTTTGAGTTCGATTTACTCAAAATCATAACTATGTTACTTAGTCCGGTCTGACTGAACACCGACCAATTGTAATATTCAACTAATTAAATTGGACAATAGGATCTTATGGAATCCGATCGTAACAGAACTAGTCAAACGGAACACAATTTTGTCCTCAAAAAAACCGATCGGATATCAAATGTACCGTTTTGTCTCATATTCCGAACACTTAAGCTTGGCTGGCCATTAAACAGTGTATCATTACTCAAAACGGTACTCTTCCGCGAAATTGATTTGATTTTTGGATACAATAGAGCCTTATTTTTCATTTGGCTAAGATAAAATTGATTCACAAATACATATTCATGGTGAAAACTGGAAATATGTTTTATCACTTTTGTCTCAAATTCCGAACACCATCTTTGTCACTGACTCATATTCCGAACAGCAAAAATGCAATTTAAGAAAAATCATACCTTTTAAACTACTGAACCGATTCATATTATCGATATATCAAATTAAAGTCAATTAGCTAGTCTTTTTTGGAAAAATATTTTGCTCGCAAAAAAATGGGTTTTGCGTTTGTAATTATTGATTGTATTTGTTTCTTATAGTTTACATGGTTTCGGGATGTGGAGGCGATCTGGCGTAGTGGTAACATCCATGCCTCTCACGCTAAAGGTCACGAGTTCAATTCTCACTCCCGACATTCTTCCAAAAATGGAAGTAAAAAGTGACGAACCAGCCAAATGAGTTGAAAATCACTATAATACAGACAAAAAAAAATAATTTCGGGACCAATGGCGCTATCGATACCTGTAAATGATGTTAAAATGAAGTTTATAACCAAAAAAATGTCAGGGTTTTGAAAATTAAATTATTTATGACATTAAAGTTCGGTAAATTCACATTCAAAAACGAAGTGTTCGCAATTTGAATCATGCGTGTAAACTTGATTCATATTCCGAACACTAAGTTTAATGAAGATTTCTGCATAAAATATCATTTTATTTCATCCATTTATTGTAGATTCTTACCATTTCTAGCACTTAACATAAAAGCAACAAACAAAAGAGTTGAAAAATCTACAAAAACTGAAAAATTTACGATGCTTGTTTTTTACAGAATTTGCTAACGCAAACATTTTATCATTGGTTTTGACTGTCACTTTTTTTACAAATGCTTAATATTATAAATTATAGGCTGTATCGATACCTGTAAATGATGTTAAAATAAAGGCTATAACCCAAAGAATTTCGGGGTTTTGATTTTTCAATTATTTCTAACATTAAAGTTCAGTAAATTTACATTTGAAAATTAAGTGTTCGGAATTTGAATCAAGCGTAGAAATTTGATTCATATTCCGAACACTACCTCAATATTAATTTTTATGAAGATTTCTGCATATAATATCATTCTTTTCTCCCATTTCATACATCTCTAGCACTTAACATGAAAACAATAAACAAAATAGTTGAAACAACTACAAAAACTGAAAAATGAACGATGCTTGTTTTTTACGGAATTTACTAACGCAAACATTTTGACACTGGTTTTGTCTGTCACTTTTTGACAAATGTCTAATATTATAAATTACAGGCTGTATCGATACCTGTAAATGATGTCAAAATGAAGCCTATACCTCAAATAATGTCTGTATTTTCATTATTCAATTATTTATAACATAGAAGGTTAGTGAATTTACATTTAAAAATGAAGTGTTCAAAATTTGAGACTGTTCGGAATATGAGACAAAACGGTATACCGCAAACCATTGGACTTCGAATTATTCTGACGCTTGTTTCCCATCAAGGATGCCTTGATTTTTCATTCTTAGTGTACACAACAGCTGGAAGTCACGCCGCCATGTTTTTGATGTCAACTTCTCAAACGTCAAAAGTATTTGTTATCTACGTTTTCTTCAGAAATATAATGATAATCAACAGTTGTTTCAGTTGTCAACGATCTGACAGCGATCCGCGTTGACGGCATTGAGCTTCGTTTACTAGTTTAGGGGAGCGTCAACGAATAGCTGATTTTCAGTCGGAATGAACAATTTTTCAAAATAAAAATTATGAATGAAAATTAGCTTTTTCATATCAAATTAGTAATCTATTTAAATGAAAAACATTTTTTTGCAATTGTTGGAAAAATCTTATACGAAAATTGTTTAGGAAGACAACTTTATATTATAATGAAAAAAAATCAGTAAAGATGTTGGAATTGTATAGCCATATGATTGAATGAAAGTCAGAAATACGTGTTTCAAGTAATTAAATAACATGATGTGAAAATTTTCATTCAGATTTTAAAATTAAAAAACCGGCTTCCTGTCTTCAATCTGATAGAGATTACACTAACGAGTTTGGGACCCAAATTATGGCCTTAATTTTAAGTCGGCACTAGACGTCGACAGCATGCCACTGTCATCTGATCGAGTCAAATCCAATCGGTTTATGACAACCTTGCTACACAATTCAACATTGACGACATTAAACTTCGCGTTCCATTTCTGTGAAGTAAAAATGATAATGGATATTCGGGTGAAATGAACACAATTGAGGGGCTCAAAATGAAAGGGGTGTAAGTGACATCATCGTTTTTCCTACATCGACTCCCTATTTTTGTCATAACTTTGTGGCAAACACCCAGCTGTATTTGACCATGTGGAAGATAGGTTATAACTTCATCTATCGGATTCTATAGCAAACTCAAATTGGAACGTTTGCTGCAGTTGAGCTATTAACTAAAAAAAAGTTGGTGAAGAGAAATCGATCAAATCACTTGTATCTCTTTCTTTTCTTTTTCTAAGCCCCTCAATTTTCTCAATTTTAGAATATTGAAGTTATGAATGGAAATTAACTTTTCCATGTTTTTCCATGTATTTTAAGTAACAAAGTACAGCGCGGACTTGATTATATACAGTCTCGAATTTCTTTTCACTGTATATCCAGTCTCCTGTCTATTCTGTATCAAATCATGTATATAATAGAGTCGAAAAAATATCTTTTTTATTTGTTTTTTATGCGTATATTTTTCGTTTATTGAAAATAAAAGAAGAATATAATTTTTGATTCATCCCACGAAACACCTTTCTCACATGAAAAAAAAAATTTGTTTTTGCAGAATCTCTCAGGAGGTGATAGATGATCATATTTGATGGAAAAAATCCTTCTACGCATATGTTCGAATTCAACAATGACAGAGTTATAGAACTTTTTTTTTTTGTTTCGGACATTGTTACCTCAAACTGGCTCTACACTTTAAAGTACGCTACGTGAGCCAAATGCAACATCTAAATTGATGTATTTAAATATGATTTTGGAAGTTAAAAATTAAAAATTTTTAATGCGTAATTATTATCATTATCACAAAAATTCATATTAAACTTGGTTGTTTCTATGAATCAAATTAAAGCTCTCAAATCACTCTACAATTTGTTTTTTGACGCCCAACTTCTATCTTTCTTAATTTCGCTGCAATATCGATATAAACAATTCCTGGTGGATATTCAAGCAAAATCTTCGAAAATCGTGATTTTCACCCACTGTGCTTATAATAGCCACTTAAATTTCACCTTGACGTTGGAAGATTGCATTTTTCCTTGAAATAAGTCATATCTGAGCTATAAAAAAATTGTATATGATCTGTATATAATATAGTCCAAAATTGTATATAATCGAATCACAGATAATCGAGTCTGTATATAATCGAGTCCGACCTGTAACACATTTTATGCAATTGTTAAACAAATCTTGAATTGAAATTGTGTCTGGAAATGATTTTATATTATGATGGTAAAGTTTAGTTAGAATACAAAGAAATTTAACAAAAATAAACGTTAAGCCATAATTAAGTAATAATTTTCAGTGAAAACCCAACAATTCAAAACTGTTTTCGGGCCTACTTATTTGATAGAGAATATATGGCTCCACATTTGACGGTTGAATTATTTTTACCATTGTTTTACATAAAAAAAAACGTTGCTACGAGGGTCGTTCAAAAAATAAGATTCAGTGCCACAGAAATCGCGGAAAAATAAAGTTAGGACAAAAAACAAGGTGATTTTCGTAATCTACGTTTTATTTTATATTTTTCTACATTATCGCCGTAACGTTTGCGTGGCACAAGTTTTTCTATTCCGAGCGCGAAGTGCGTAGCGTCCAACTTTTTGAAGTACGATGTAACTGCGTCACGAATTTCTTCAGTGTTATCGAATCGTTGACCGCCGAACGCCTGTGTGAAGTTTCGGACCGATTAAGAAACGCGATTAAGAACAAAAGGCCACGTTTATTGACGAAAAAAAAAATGTTCCTCATCCACGATAATGCGCGGCCCTATTCAGCTCGCGTTATCGATTGAAAAAATTCAAATGGACTGTGTTCGAGCATCCTCCTTATTCCCCAGACCTCGCCCCTAGTGACCATCACTTATTCCCGGTGATGAAACAGGCGTTCGGCGGTCAACGATTCGATAACACTGAAGAAATTCGTGACGCAGTTACATCGTACTTCAAAAAGTTGTACGCTACGCACTTCGCGCTCGGAATAGAAAAACTCGTGCCACGCTATGAAAAATGCTTCAACCGTTACGGCGATTATGTAGAAAAATAGGAAATAACACGTAGATTACGAGAATCACCTTGTTTTTTTCCAAACTTTATTTTTCCGCGATTTCCGAGGCACTGAAACTTATTTTTTGAACGACCCTCGTATAAAGGTCGGGCTGGATTATATACAGATTCGATTATATATGATTCGATGATATACAGTTGAAAAATATATATTTATATGATATTTCAAGAAAAATCGATCGAGTTCCGGAATATGGCTGAATGTCGAATACGCTGGGGTAAGTGGTCAAAGTCAATTGTTGTTCCCCGCTAACAGCTGCGATCTGCCTACTACTTTTAGAGTATTTCTTTTTGCAGAGTTTTGGTTCATTTCATCCGTTTCATTTCATCGCCTACTAGAGATAAAAAAAACTTCCGTTTTCACCCACAGGCAGGGTTTTTTTTCCTTTATTGATTTAATTAGGCTCAAGTGGATAAAGAGCCACCATCAAGCAATACATTTTAAAACTATTTGAATATATTATAACTACATAACACAGGCAGGGTTGCCAACTATTATTTTAAAATATCAGGAAGGATGAAAATAAAAATAAAAAGTAAGAATAGCTCACACTTGTTTGTCTGGAAAGTTAACGCCGATTTCTAGGAAAACAAAAGAATCATTTTCGTAGGTAAAAATATATTTATTCAATTTAATACACACAGTTTTGTTCCACAATCTTTCAAATAAGTTATCTAAAACCATCGCTCATGAGCATCCCTTAAACAGTTTTCGACGAGAAAGCAAACATTTTCTGGGAAAATAGAGTATAGAATATTTTTAAATATTCTATTCAAAAATATTCTATACTCTATTTTCCCAGAAAATGTTTGCTTTCTCGTCGAAAACTGTTTAAGGGATGCTCATGAGCGATGGTTTTAGATAACTGTAGTGAATCTGCTAATTCATTCGTCATGTGTCAAGTTTTACACGTGACCAGTATCTTGAATCGGCCATTATCAGTGGTAAGACCGACCGGCGGGGTAAGACGGACCACTTCTAGAAGAAGCATTAATAGCATATTTTTGTCATTTCGAAACACCTTGCAACGCTTGAGCGCACGGAATATAAAAATTGTAAACAAAACAAACTTTTCGTCTATTGCGCTTGCTAGCGATCTAATTTTCAAGGTAACCAAAATAAGGATTTCTCCAGCAAAAACTGTATATTCCGTTAGATGCCAGTATCCCAGTCCTTCAGTAGGTTGTTCCAGTTCTCCCTGCATGAAAAGATATGTAAAATCTATATATATATATATATATATATATATATATATATATATATATATATATATATATATATATATATATATATATATATATATATATATAAAAATGGAGTGATGTCTGTCTGTCTGTCTGATTCTTATAGACTCGGAAACTACTGAACCGATCGACATGAAAATTGGTATGTAGGGGGTTTTGGGGCCGGGGAAGGTTTTCGTGATATTTTGAGACCCCTCCCCCCTCTCTAAGGGGGGGCTGCCATACAAATGAAACACAAATTTCTGCATTACTCGAGAATTAATCAAGCAAATGAAACCAAATTTGGCATGTGGAGGTTTTAGGATGCAATAAATGTTTCTATGGTGATAAGATACTCCTTCCCCCTCTCTTAGAGGGGGCTGCCATACAAATGAAACACAATTTTTTGCATTACTCGGAAATTAATCAATCAAACGAAACCAAAGTTGGCATGTGAAAGTTTTAGGGTGCAATAAATGTTTCTATGATGGTTAGACAGTCCTTCCCCCACTCAAAGGGGGGACTGCCATACAAATGAAACACAAATTTCTGCATTACTCGAGAATTAATCAAGCAAATGAAACCAAATTTGGCATGTGGAGGTTTTAGGATGCAATAAATGTTTCTATGGTGTTAAGATACTCCTTCCCCCTCTCTTAGAGGGAGCTGCCGTACAAATGAAACACAAATTTTTGCATTACCCGAGAATTAATCAAGCAAATTAAACCAAATTAGGCATATGGAAACTTTAGGGTGCAATGAATGTTTCTATGGTGGTTAGATACCCCTCCCCCCTCTCTTAGGGGTGGCTGCCATACAAATAAAACACAAATTTCTACATTACTCGAGAATTAATCAAGTAAATGGGCGGGACGAAGTTTTCCGGGTTAGCTTGTATAATATAAAATGTATGTAAAGTGCAAAATCATGCAAAAGGTGCTCTGGGAGAAAGACGGACCATTTGAAAAGGTAAACGGGGTAAAAGCGCCACACGTTGTGATATTGAATGATTTTCATATCAAATAAAATACCATCTTTTTGCTCGTCTCTTTTCACACAAATGCCTCGAAAGTACATAAAGAAGTCGTCGCGGATGCAATAGACGTTAGATAAGCTGAATATGGCTAAAGCGGCAGTGGATAACGGCATGTCCATCACGACAGCTTCAGTCAGTTTTTGAATTCCTAGAACCAACAACAAATCGAAGGCAATAAACCACCGACGATGAAGCTCGGATCCATTGATCCAGTTTTTAACACTACTCAGGAACAAGAACTGGGGGAGCATTTGCTGCAGCTGAAGAATCGATTCTACGCCATCACAATGCGAGATGTCAAGGAACTGACTTTCGAGCTGGCTGAACAAAACAACATATCGATTCGGAACTAGAAATGCTTACTTCGGGGTCATTCAGACTCATGTAAACAGATTTTGAGAGATTTTCGATCCACTTAGATAATCGTCCTTATAGATTCTGATAATTTGATAAATTTTTCACAAATATATCCAAAACTCTGCATGTGGAGTATGGATGGCCTTTTCAGAAGTTTGTGTGTAGTTTATGAACAACCCTAACATTTAGTTCCTTAGACAACACTGTTCTTGTTATTTTTACTAGATTAAACTGTTGAAAATAGTATCGCTCCGTCTTATCCCGTAATGACCCGTTTTACCCCGCGGGTGGTCCTTCTTACCCCGTCAGCAAAATAAAATGTATTTTTTTCTCATTTCAAAAATTAATAAAAAAGGGCCAAAAAAGTTATATAATCAACAGTTTCACATTTTCAGTAGTATATTATTATATACTCAAAGATATGCAGCACAACAAATAGGGGAAATCCTGAAGGACATTTAACTAAAAATTGGTTTTCTTAGGAGGGCGGCCTTACCCCGTCTTCCCCTACTTGCACAACATAGGGCGGAAGAACGCTCAACAAAGTAGTGAAATCACTCGATGTGTGACGTTTTAAATGATACGGGAAGGGGTTAAGCTCTACATTATTCTTAGCGGCTAATATTCCTTTCATTGTTTCCGTTACCAGCCCTTTTCTAACCTTCTTTTTAGTTAAGATTGAATGGAGTTGAAAGTCGTTTTACTGATGCTGTGAAATGCGAAGTAATTACTAAGCATAGTATAAACCCTCGCAGAAGCGAAAACGATAGTATTTCATCGGATCTTTTGATCGTTCATATTTTATCCCAAAAACCTATAGCTATAGTGATAATTGTAGGGAAATTAATATTCAAGTTTTCTCTTAATTCATCGTCCATGATTCGGAATGAATCTTTACCCATCTTATCAGTAATGGGAGTCTTCTTGATTTTTTATAATTTTGATGTTATCTTATTCACTTATAGATATTTTGAATTTGAATGTATAATATATACGAATTCAAAAAATATCTCCTGAGTAATTTTGCACTCTTTTTTTATTTCTTCGTCCAATGACTCTGCGGCAATATCTATATACACTAGAGTGCCAGTGAATGTGTGGGAAAAAATCGACCCTAAAATTTAAAAAGTTACCCTACACTGCGTTTCCCAACTATAGAACCACTCATTTTTTCTGAGTTTCCAGAGATATGTAAGAAGTCGGATGAATTGAAGTATATAGTGTAGGACATAACAACTATCTTCATTTAAAAGACTGGTCATTTGAAATATATTGTTGTGTTCAGGCGCGAACCATTCAAAAAAACAAAAATTCTAGTGTTTCATAACTATAGAACCAGAAGGGAAAACTCCCACTCCTTTACAAAATTAACGTCAATTTCACATAAATTACAATAAGTTCCTAATTCGTTGGTCATCTTTAGTTCTGCGCCATGTTGTAGTGTGTATCACGTTCTACATAAAGGATACTGCTCGTTTGAGCTGTGAAACGCAGTGTATACACCCCGATTTTCGGTGATCTTTCGTTTTACAAAAAAAACTCAAATTTTAACGTCTGTGACACTAATAAATGAAGTTCGAATGAGCTAATATTTTGCAAAAGGTATATTATCGTGCGAATCAACATTTCGCAGCAAGTGCCGAATAAAAAATCGAGATAATTATTTTTATTTGTACCCAAAACCATACGTTTCGTTTCGTATTCCGAAAAAAAACTACGTCCCAGAGTGTCGATTTTTGACCAAAAAAAATTTTCTAGATGACACTAGATCTCGACGTTTCATGCAATTTCAAGACATTTGGCAACAAGGTAATGCTGTTCCCTAAACCTAATCTCGTTATAATCTCATGAATTCTTCCGATGATCTGGTTTCATGAAATATTCTAACACTGTTTTGAAAAGCCACGAATCTTTTGAGAGAAGTGATATTTTCCACGTGCTATTGTGACTTTCAACACTTTCGGTCGGAGAAAAATTAGTAAGCTTGGCATCTCTGCACACAGGGACAAATAGTTGAGAATATGAGAGACGAGAGAATGCTATACGCTCACTTCGATTTTCGCGAGCAACGCAATGCCGATTTTTATTTTTCGACGAGTTTTAATTAGCCGAAAAATCGTTGCGTTTCCTGAATTTTGATTCTTGCCGAAATTATGGTTTTAGGATTCTCGTGAAAATTTGTAGTTTTGTTCCTTATCGCAAAATATTAGGCCCGTTTTTTTTTTAATTTTTTCATTAGGATACCCATATCCATTTTAGGATGGTTCGGAAAACCACCACATTAAATAGCATTATACAGAAAACTCCGTATTTGCCTACTCTGGGCGAACCTGGAAATTGCTAGACGCAAATTGAGAAAGTTACGCCGTTCCGAGTATGAACGACGTAAGTATTACCTAAGACAAGACCAGACAACTGGCTTCTTACTCTTCTTCGTCGTCCAAAAACGAAGCCATGACATGAAGATGCCAGAGCTGCCAAATATTATAAAATATCGGATTTTTCAAATTTCTATTTTAATGAATCGTAACATTTGGTTGGTGCGAATTCAATGATTATTGCATATTTTCAAATAGACAATCTCAAAAATATGCTTTAAAAGGATAAAATAAGTCTTTTAAATACCCATATCTATAATATAATCGTTTCCAAAACAAATTTGGGATTTTTTTTTAGCAAATAAATCTAATCTGACAACCGTTACAGCGTTATGCAGATTCTCATTGTCTGAACCAAAACATTATATCTTATTATATGAGCAGGAATACAACCAAAACAACGTTAGGAAGCCATTTTATTCATACAAAACGTAATTCAAAAATAAAAATGAAGTGTAAAGCCTTAAATTGTGAGCGAAGGACGGATACTCATCCTGAGTATAAATTTTATCGGTTCCCTCAAGACAAAAATATTCGGAAAGAATGGATTCGATTTTGCGTGAACAGTGAATTAGAAGTTCCATTCTTTGAAATCAAATCAAGCACAAGAATATGTAGCGTAAGTATTAAAAACTAATTCTAAAACATATCCTAATACTAGTATATATACAGGCTCATTTTGTTGATGGGAAATACAATGAAAATGGAGTTACGAAAATTCCGACCTTAGCTGCATCCGCGAATGAGGAATGGGAAGAGATACAAAGTATTGAGAACAATTATGATTTGGTTGACGTATATGAAGGAGATAAACAACTACAGGAAGAAATATTTCGTTTGAAACATCAAATTTCCAAGCTGAAAAGGTAGTGTGTCAAAAAATATGTTATTTTCTAATATTTTATATTGATGTAACCGTTAATAGAATTGTAAAACAATGGAAGAAAAAATGCGGATATCTGACCTCGAGAATTCGTGGAAAACAACCCTTGAAGAAGCTTTTCAGAGAAGATCAAATTAAGCTATTAACAGGAGAGGTTAAAAAAGTGAAACGTTGGTCCAATGAAACGATTACGGAAAATTTACAAATTCGGTTTGCATGTCAAGGTGGATACGACAAGCTTATTCAAAAAGGCTTCCCGTTCCCATCCACGAGGACTCTACTACGCCAAATTGAAGGAGTTCGTTTCAGTCCTGGTATGTAATTATAATCATATGTCTCATCGCATGTTAATATATGAAATGATATTTTGTAGGTATTCTTGAAGATATATTCGAGCTGCTACAACATAAAGTCTCCACAATGTCGGTTGAAGAAAAGGACTGCGGATTGGTTCTAGACGAAATGAGCATAGACGAGGCAAATGAGTTTTGCCAAAATACGAAGCAGTTTGTTGGAACAACAACGCTTCCTATGTCCCAAACTTTAGCCTGTAAAGCTTTGGTATTCATGCTAGTTGGAATCGCAGCGCGCTGGAAACAGGTGGTTGCTTTCGAGTACACCGGCAACTCTATACAAAAAGAGTTTTTGAAGAATGCTGTATTGTCTGCAGTTTCAAGAGCAGAGGGAATCAGTTTGCGTGTCCATTTTATAACAACAGATTCCGGGTCCGAAAACCAGCGCATGTGGAAGGATTTGGGGATCGATATTCGTCGCAAAAATGAGACATTAAATGCTGCGATACCTCATCCAAACGCTGAGAACAGAATGCTAGAGATCATACCCGATCCCGTACACGTATTTAAAAATACAGTACATGGCTGGTTGAACAATGTCTACCTGAAAGTTCCGGATTGGTATGTTCGTGAAAAAAAGCTAACATCCAATATTGTTCATCGAGACCATTTAACCACAATCGTGAACTCCGAAATAAACAACACGTTGCGGCTTTGTCACAGACTAACGGCCTCGGATGTGTGCTTTGACAACAGAACATCTTCAATAGATAAAATGAAAGTATGCAACGCAACAAAATATTGCAACAGGACGGTGGCTGCAGCATTGAAGTTTCATGCGGAAATACGAGAATTACCGGAGCTTCTTACTACCGCATGCTTCATAGAAGACTTTGCTCGATGGTTCGAGCTTATCAATAATAGGGCAGAAGAAAAAGTATTTTGTTTGAATGATCCTATGAAATATGACGAGGATATCGCTCATCTGAAGACCATGGTGCGGTTAATGTATGATCTCCAAGTAGGACACGGACATTGGAAACCATGGCAAACAAGTGTAATCGTTTGCACGAATGCAATTGTGAGGTTGACAGATCGGCTTTTGCATGAAGGACACCCACAAATATTTACATCGCGGTTCGTCCAAGATTGTCTGGAGAGTCTTTTCTCATTGATTCGTGCAAAGCAACGACGCCCAACTCCATTGCAATTCAGCAATAACTTGAAAATTGTGACTCTTTCGCAATACATGACCGTAGTACCGAATGCTTCGTATACAGCCGATACACAACAACATCTTATTGGATTGATAGATTTGCTATCAAAGCGGCGTGAAGAATGTTCAGCCCAGAAATTGATGGACAATGAAGCAGCATCGACATCATATCGAATTTCAGCTTCATCTAATTCTAGTGATAATGTGGATGATATGAATATTGAATTCGACTATGAGTACACCGTCGATGAAGCGAAAACTTTTCTCGACAGAACAGAACAAAATTCGTTGTTCTATATAGCTGGTTTCATCATCAAAAAAATTATTCAGCGAGAAAGAACATGTCAGCAGTGTAACAAGAGATTGGTAGTCAGCAAAACACAACCTAGATTGTATCAACCGTCTCTTTTTTCATATTTGCGAGCTACAGCTTCTAACTCTCCCATCTGCATAGTGAATGATGAGACTTTTAATTTCTTCTTAGCAATGGAAATTCTATTCCGAAATATGAAATCGCATTTGGAACCTAACGAAGCTGATTTGCCGAAGAAAATGGCAGGAGAAATGTATGTTTTGCCATCCACTTTATTCCATTGTGAAAAAACAAGGAATGACATTATAAAAAAATTTATATCTTTTCGTTTAAAAAGCGGAGAAAACAAAAAAACAAGGAAACGAAAATTTGATAGCAGGAGCATGGCATGGTAGAAATAAAATATATTAGTATCAGAAACCAAATAGATTATTATTAAACTAAACTTATGTCCATTTCCATTTTAGTGTTGTCCGAAAACTCATTTTTTCCACTTTTTCCCAAAAATGACTTTTTCAAAAAATCATAACTTTTGAACCTCTGAACCGATTCAGATGATCAATAAATCTAATTGAAGCCAATGAGGTAGATTTTTAATAGAAAAAATATTTAAAAAAGTATTGAACTTGGAAAGAGGGTTCTAGAGAGGTGTTTTTTTCGTTTTAGAGTCATTATTTTGTAAATTTAACATGTTTTAAGTCTTCGTTCAATATTCTTATGTGACTAGACTAGACCTATGCGACTAGAATCCTATCTTTCCGGTAAGTGTGATATTTTTTCAAAAAAGATTGGCTTATTGGCTTCAATTTAATATGTCGATCATCTCAATCAGTTCAGTAGTTCAAATGTAATAAATTTTTGCAAAAAATTATTTTTGGATAAGAGTGGAAAAATGATTTTACGGACGACCGGTTAACTTTGAAAAGTCACTCAAAAACACAAAAAAGCCTATCTGATATCGAGATATGTTATGTAATAAATCCTCAGCTTTCAAGAAAAAACATAAAATATAAAAACATAAAAACAAAAAACATAAAAATAACAAAAAACAACTACAATCAATAGTTACGAAAACAAAATTCGATTTCTTGGCAAGCCTAATATTTTTCCAAAAAAGATTAATTGGCTTCAATTTGATATATCGATCATCTAAATCGGTTCAGTGATTCTAAAGTTATGAATTTTTAAAAAAGGCACTTTTAGGAAAAAGTTGAAAAAAATGATTTTTTGGACCACCCTAAAATAAGAAAAGGTCACCCTAACGAAAAAATAAAAAATACGGGTCTAATATTTTGCAATAAAGAAAGAAATTACCACTTTTCATGGAAATCTGAGGAGCACTATATCGGTTTGACATGAAATGGATGTATATATATATATATATATATATATATATATATATATATATATATATATATATATATATATATATATATAAATTTTTCAATTCAATCAAAATATAGTAACAAAATAATTAGGTAAAACGTGTATACAATTCCTTCACATTTCCTCTAAACTAAGTATCGTAATATCAATTAAATTCATTTTTTTTCTAAATTCAATACAAACCCAACGTAATTTATTTTTATTGGCAACACTGGAAAAATCGACTTTGTTTACAAAATTTATCGAAATCGACCAATCAGAAATCAGAACGACTGACAGAAATTTGGTCCGTATCTGACAGAAATTTGGTCCGTAAAAGACCCCCTATTGTCTGATCTTATCTTAGGTATTACCATCATGATGTGATCACCTGCTGCAGCTAATAACCTTCATGAAGCTACTTTTAAAAACCACGAATCTGCCAAAAAACCACGAAAACCATGAATCTGCTGAACTGCCGTTCGCTAATGGACTAACTTTGTGCATAGAGAAATGCAATTATTCATATCCCCAATGGCTGATGCCATGAAACTCAACATAAACCGGAGGTTAAATATGCATCGAAAAACATGATTATTTCGACAAAGGTTTTTCCTTCATTCGATGTGACGATTCGGTTCCTATCGCAATTCCCCGCGGGTAGTTGCTAATAAACCCATCGAGTGACATAACTACTGATTAATCAGCTGCTTGCTGCTAATGATTATTACATTCCTTTGCCTCGCGCCATTTTCAAGAACTACGACGGGCTCGCATTGAGTTCAGCATGCCTTCCAGCTGAACGAAACGATTGTCACGTTCCAGTCATCTCCCACTACTCCCCCACTCCCCCCACATTCCCTTACCTCACTACCCGATCTACATAATAGTGTTTATTCAGCGCAAAGCTGGGTGATGCAGACGAGGTCAAAATCCGCCCGCAAACGCAGCCCTACAATCGAATCTCCCTGGCCAACGCGGGCGGCGTTGGCGTTGATGAGACCGTATAAAATTACACTCATTATCGTGTAGTCTGCTTTGCAGTTTCAATCGTCGTCTCCCCGACGTTGTCTGGAGGCTGGATGGTTACAGTCTAGTGTGGGATCTTTCGAGTTCTTTGATGCCGAGTTGTTGAATCAGAAATTCCCCCTTTTCAGAAGCCAAAATAACGAAAAAAAAGAAGTTCGATCTATTCGTGCGACATCGTCGGAAAATTTCTAGCTTCAAAATTCGAACCCTCGTAAGCTGTACTTCAATTTCTTCGCTTCCGGGAGCATTATTCTCGCAGGAAGAATAATCTGATGAGAAACTTGTTTACCAGGAAATGAGAAAAGTGACGCAGCAGAGACGCAAATAGGATCAACAACTCAAATAGACACGAGGCGAGGCTTCCAGGTGTGAATTTCCGGCTCCGGTCCAGGTGGCGCCGTTTAGTACTAAGAGAAAGGCCATAAACGCCGAAATGTATAATGCTGTCACGTATGCCGCAGCTTTTTACGACTTTTAAATTACGACATGGGGTTCTGACTTTCCCGCTGCTGGGAAGAGGATGGGGGAGGGGTGGAAACACATGATGGCGTGAGTTAGCACAGTTAGCACAAATCGAGACCGCATAGCCGATAAGCGGAATATAAACATCCGAATCACCATCCAGCTGCATCATCATCAACAATCACAACTTATCGGACCACCCGGAGACCAAGAATAAACAATCAACCGTTCACAAGAATCGATATCAGCATCGCGCTGATGCCATGAATAAACATTCCCACATTCAAGATGTTGTAAACACAAATCATTGATATATATAAGCAGGGACAATGAATGTAAGGTTAGAGTTAAATTTGAATAGTGAATAGATGCACATCGTGTGCTCGAAAAGAAGAAATTGTTTTTTTTAAGTAAAGTTTAGTGTTTAAGATTAACTGGCGCCCGAATAGGGACCTTGCCAAGTGAAAGTAGTGCCAAGGAAGTGAGACAAGTGAAGTGATAGGGTGAACGATAGAGTTACCACCCACACTATCCGAAAAAAATATCCGAACGCACGAAGCCTCTCTGGACCGCAGGACCTCTGCAGCCGTGTGGAAGAGCCCCTCAGTAGCCACAACAGTTAGGAGCTCGCTTGTGGACCGAACAGGAATTTGCCGCCACACTGGGAAGGAAGGAAGACACTTCAAGGATCCCGACCAACCAGTCTCGCTGAACCCGCCAGCGGTTGGATAAATCAAAAGGTGATAATAGGACATCGAGACAAAAGTACTGGACACGCGCACCGAAGCTTTTCGAGACGTCACTGAAAGAGGATTGACATCCGAAAGTACGTTGTTCCGCAGTCTTGTGGTGTTCCCACAAGATGTTCAGGATTTACATGTAAGTACTAAAAACAAAAACAGAAATATCACAAAGTGAAATAAAGTGAATAATTTAACAAAGATTCAAATACAAGTAGTGCAAATAATTGTATAATTCCAAAATATAGTGTGACAATTAATTAATTAAATAAAATAACAAAACAATTAATTTCAGAAAAAAATAAAGGTAATTTCCAAAATATTCATTGAAAATAATCATATTATTTAAAAAAAAATATATATATATACTAATTCTTTTTCAGGTAAGGTTAAAATTTTTTGATAATTTTCCAACAATATTTTTAGGATAAAACTTTTTGTGAAACAAATATTTTTAAAACAAACATTTATTTTTATATTAAACAATTTTTTTTAAAATAAACATTTATTTTATCAACATTCAATAATTTTTTTAAACTGGATAACCTGCTAGAAGCATTTAATCAATTAAGAATAAATAATATGGAACAATTCGACGTTAACCAACTACTGAGCAGGATTGCCGCTCTGGAAGCCGCTTCCGCTCCACAAAATATTCCTGATTACAGTGATCCACCCCTATTTTTCACAAAACAAGACGGTTCTCCCGTAAACCCAGATACTTTTGAGAAAATTCCCGATTTAGTCAAAGACTTGCCAATATTCACAGGCGATCCAAGTGAATTAAATAACTGGATCAGTGATGTTGACAGTCTAATCCAATTATATAATACTACTGCAAACCATAGTGTTGAATTGCAAAATAAATTCCACATGGTATGCAAAACTATCAGACGGAAAATTAGAGGAGAAGCAAATGACGCTTTAGTCGCTTCTAACATTGGTATCAACTGGACGATGATCAAGAAAACACTTGTCACTTATTATGGTGAAAAGCGTGATCTTGAAACACTCGATTATCAATTAATGACCGTACAACAAAGAGGAAACTCTTTAGAAATTTATTACGACGAAGTAAACAGATTGCTATCACTAATAGCAAATCAAATCAAAACAGATCACAGATTTAGTCACCCAGAAGCTTCAAAAGCTTTAATAGAATCTTACAATAAAAAGGCAATAGATGCATTCATAAGAGGGCTTGATGGAGACATTTATAAATTCATCCGAAATTATGAACCAACTTCTTTAGCAAGTGCATACAGTTATTGTATCGCATTCCAAAACGTAGAATGCAGAAAAATGCTAACTAAACCAAAACATTTTGAACATACAGCAGCACCCAGAAATTTAATTCCAATTAATCCTCTAAAATTACCACCACGTATGTTAAAACCAAATCCCATTCAAAATTTCAGAAATCACAATTTCAAACCCCAGCCCTTTATTAATAACAACAATAATTTTAGGCCCCCATTTCAATGGAATGCTCCAAAACCAAATTTCCAACAATTTCCGCAACATTCCTTTCAACCAAAACCACAATTACCTCCCAGAAATCCTTTCCGACAACCTCCACCAGAACCTATGGAAGTAGATCCATCCATTAGGACTAGACAAATAAATTACGGCAATAGACCTCAAAATACAACTCAGGTAAACCCAATGAAGAGACCAAGACTCTTCAACATTAAAACCGGCCAATATGAAGATCCCCAAAATTTCGTTGAAATTAATCCCAATGATCACGATTATCCATGCATAGATAACGAATATAATGAAGAGGAACAAACCGAAGAATCATCTCAATATGAACGATATATGAAAACAATTGACACACAAGAACGGGAAACACCTGAAGAAGAAGACATAGAAAAAGCAGAACTAAATTTTTTAGATTAAAATCTGCCCTACCATACTTTCTTTATTTTGGTAAGGCAAAAGAACCACTAAAAATTCTAATTGACACAGGATCAAACAAAAATTTCATTCACCCTCGATACGCAAGTATCAGCCACAAAATAAAAAAACCTTTTTATGTATCTTCAGTAGGCGGAGATATAAAAATTAATAAATATTCCAGCGGAAAATTATTCAAACCATATTCTAATGTTTTGATTAAATTCTTTCATTTAAATGAATTAAAATCTTTTGATGCAATCATAGGACACGACACATTAAAAGAATTGAAAGCAGTAATAGATACTTCAAATGAAAAATTAATTTTAGAAAACAAATTCATTATTCCTCTACTCCAATACAAACTACAGGAAATCAACAAAATAAATATTCGAGATGATCACCTAGACAAGCAACAAAAAGACAGACTCGGAAAAGTTTTAAAAGATTTTCAAGATTTATTTCAACCTCCGGATGAAAAATTACCATTTACTACAAAGGTCAAAGCCGATATCAGAACTACTGACGAAAATGCAGTCTATAGCAAAACTTATCCTTATCCTCAAGCTTTAAAATCTGAAGTTAATAAACAATTAGAAAAACTTTTACATGATGGAATTATTAGACCATCACGATCCCCTTACAACTCACCAGTTTGGATAGTACCAAAGAAACAGGATGCTTCTAAAGAAAAGAAATACAGAATGGTTATAGATTACCGAAAATTAAATTCAAAAACAATTAGTGACAGATATCCAATTCCGGATACATCCACAGTCCTATCTAACTTAGGAGAAAACAAATTTTTTACCACATTGGATTTGGCATCAGGATTTCATCAAATCCCAATGTCTGAAAAAGATATAGAAAAAACAGCTTTTTCAGTTAATAATGGAAAATATGAATTCATTCGTTTACCCTTTGGCTTAAAGAATGCACCAGCAATCTTCCAAAGAGTAATGGATGACGTTTTAAGAGAACACTTAGGAAAAATATGTCATGTCTATATAGATGACATCATAATATTCGGTAAAACACTTGATGAACATTTGAAAAATTTAAGAACAATTTTGGAAACATTAAGAGAAGCTAATTTCAAAATTCAACCTGACAAATCAGAATTTTTAAGGACCGAAGTCGAATTTCTTGGCTTTATTGTTTCAAAAGAAGGTCTAAAACCAAACGATAAGAAGGTTGAATGTATTCGTAAATACCCTGAACCAAAAACTCTGAAAGATTTACGCGCATTTCTAGGACTGTCTGGATATTATAGACGTTTTGTAAGAGATTATGCTAAAATCGCAAAACCCCTTACAAAACTTTTAAGAGGGGAGGATGGCCATCGCCAAATTCTGAAAAATCAGTCAAAAAACACAATCATCAATCTAGATGATGATGCACGAAATTCATTTAATACTCTTAAAGAAATTTTATCTTCTAAAGACGTTTTAACATTTCCAGATTTTGAAAAAACCTTCATTCTCACCACAGACGCATCAGATAAAGCAATAGGAGCAGTGTTATCACAGCAATTCCAGGACGGCGAACGACCAATAACATTTATTTCTCGAACTCTTTCCAGGACCGAAGAAAACTACGCAACAAACGAAAAAGAGATGCTTGGAGTCGTATGGGCTCTTCACAACTTAAGGAATTTTATCTACGGAGCAAAACTAAAAATTTACACAGATCATCTCCCACTCACATTCACATTATCACCCAAAAACAATAATGCAAAGCTAAAACGATGGAAAGCTTTCCTTGAGGAACATGATTATGAAATGTTCTATAAACCAGGGAAATCCAACGTAGTAGCTGACGCACTTTCACGCATCCAAATAAATTCATTAACCCCTACTCAACATTCGGCAGAAGAAGATGACAGTTCCTATATACCCTCAACTGAGGCTCCCATTAACGTTTTTCGGAACCAATTAATTTTTCAGATTGGGCCTAATTCATCCTATGAATTTAATGTTCTTTTTGAAAAATACAACAGACACACTTTTGTTGAACCAAATTTTGATATAAACTTTCTAAAGGACAAACTACAACAATTTCTCAACCCAGGAATATTGAACGGAATTATGACAGATGAACGAACCATGGGAATTATACAAGAAATTTATAAAACAAACTATAATTCAAAAATTTTGAAAGTGAGATTTTCGCAAACAAAAGTAGAAGATATTCAAGATGAAGAACAACAGTTAGAAACAATCAAGGATGTGCATAATTTCGCTCATCGGAATGCAAAGGAAAACTCACTTCAACTCATAAAGAAATACTTTTTCCCAGGAATACATAAACTTTTCCAGAAATATATAAGAACTTGTGAAATTTGCAAAATGGAAAAATATGAACGACAACCTCAGAAATTTATCCCCGTAAGAACTCCAATCCCTAATTATCCTGGCGAGATCATACATCTCGATATATTTTGTTACAATGCCAATTTCCTTTTTATATCCTCACTTGACAAATTTTCAAAATATCTCAAAATGAAACCAATTAAGTCAAAGGCCATTTCTGATGTAAAGAATGTTCTTTTGGAATTATTATATGATTGGGACTTGCCCGCATTAATTGTAATAGATAATGAAAGTTCTTTTATATCAAATGTCGTAGAACAAAACATTATAAATTTAGGTGTCAAAATCTTCAAAACTCCTGTTAATCATTCTGAAACCAATGGCCAAGTAGAAAGATGTCACTCTACAATACGAGAAATAGCTAGATGTGTTAAAGCATTAAATCCAGATATGCCAATTACTACTCTCATTCAAGAAGCAACTCATAAATACAATAACACAATACATTCATTTATTAACAAAACACCAAAAAATATTTATATAGGAGAAAGTAGAGATAATGCGTCCTATGAAGAAATAGCAAGAAGTCGAGACAAAAATAATGAAAAAATATTAAAATTATACAAAAACAAAGAAGAAAAAATTATTCCAAAAGCTTATCAAACATACGAACCCAATAGCTATGCATATGAAAAAACAAATACTCACAATAAACGTAAGAGTCGATACAACATTATAAAAATAAAAGAAGATCACAATACATACATTATAGATTCCAATAATCGAAAAATCCATAAATGTAATTTACGAAAGAATACAAGCGAATAAAAACATTTTTCGTTTCTTCACAGACTCGCCCTCTGCGCGTCTCAAGTACTGGCAGGAATTCAAATACACGACCTTACAAATAACCCACTCGCAATTGTACCACTAGGAAAAGCAAAAATAAAAATAGGACACATACGCATTGTACATCCTATTGATTTAATTCAAATTGGCAATACAATTTTCAATGTTAATAGTGACATACAGAATAATCCTTCAAATAATCCATTGTATGAATTAATCCAAATCAAAAATTATAAGTTATATGAAACATTTATGAAAATCAAACCATTTGTAAACAGAAGAAAAAGGTGGGATACAATCGGAACAGTTTGGAAATGGATCGCCGGCAGCCCAGATGCAGAAGATCTCCGAATCATCAATCACTCCATGAACGCCCTGATAACCATGAACAACAAGCAGTTATTCATCAACGAAGCTATCGACAAACGAATCCAAGAAATAACAGACATAACCAATCAAGTACTAAAGATCGAGAATGAAAGAACAAAAAACCATTCCCTCGAAATTAATCAATTGATAATTCTCTCCAACATAGACTCATTACAAAATCAGGTAGAAACATTAGAAGAAGCAATTCTAATGGCCAAACACGGAATCCCTAGTAGCAAACTACTATCGATAAAAGATTTTACAAAAATTGCAACCTTTCTACAAAACCACGATATTCACATAACTTCCTTCGAAGAATTATTAACACAAGCCAAAGCACAAGTAATGCTGAATAATACGCACATTATCTATATGCTAAAGATTCCACAAGTATCAACTGAAACATTTGAATACGACTACATTGACTCAATAATCAAGTCAATGAAACGCATTTTATTGAACAAAAATTACATTATCAGAAATCAAACAAATGTTTACGAATTGAATCAACCTTGTGAAGAGCAAGATGACTATTTCTTATGCGATAATTCTCAAATAGAACATGCAAATGAATGCATATATAAACTTACTACAGGGAAACATTCAAATTGCACCTTTGAAAAGGTATATTCAAAGGGACTCGTAAAACGAATCAACGATGCAACAATTTTGATCAATGACGCTGGTGCAGAAGTCTCATCAAATTGTACCAATTCCAGTCAACCCCTATATGGATCGTTTTTAATACAATTCAGCCAATGCAATCTTCATATCAACGGCGAACAATATTCCAATTATGAAACAACTATTCCTGCAAAAACATATGATCCTACCACTGGACTTCGTGTTAACGAAATTCATATCATAGACACACCACCTGTGGAATACCTTCAGAATTTAACCCTTGAACATCGCGAAAAATTGGAACTATTAAACCTGCAAAATCATTCCTTGAGTTGGAAACTCAATATCTTTGGATCATTTGGACTATCAACAATAATTCTAATCGCAAGCACATTTGCAATTCTTCGATTCCTTTCCAGACGTAAACAAAAGGCCAACATAACAGTCCACTTCGACAAAAACGCTGAGACCATCCTAATAAATGAGCCACCAAAAACAACGGAAATTAAACCTGACACCAACAACACAGAGGAATTATCAGACGAAAGAAAAAAAACAACTTCAAGCATTCTTTGATGCACCAACACCATTACGCACCATCCAAAAGTAAACTTTGAGGACAAAGCAATCAAGAGGGGAGGAGTTAGCACAGTTAGCACAAATCGAGACCGCATAGCCGATAAGCGGAATATAAACATCCGAATCACCATCCAGCTGCATCATCATCAACAATCACAACTTATCGGACCACCCGGAGACCAAGAATAAACAATCAACCGTTCACAAGAATCGATATCAGCATCGCGCTGATGCCATGAATAAACATTCCCACATTCAAGATGTTGTAAACACAAATCATTGATATATATAAGCAGGGACAATGAATGTAAGGTTAGAGTTAAATTTGAATAGTGAATAGATGCACATCGTGTGCTCGAAAAGAAGAAATTGTTTTTTTTAAGTAAAGTTTAGTGTTTAAGATTAACTCGTGTCGCATTTATGAGGAGCTGCGTACCAGTGAACGCACAAAAGGCATGGTTTTATTGGCACCACGCGAGGGTTATCTGTTATGGTCCTCGTTTTTTCCTTGCTGTTCTCCGGCACGTCGTAATGTGGAATAGTGGAGGAAATGAAGGGGACAAATCATGAACATAACCCTCCGTAACGGCGGGGATCACTATGACAGAGAACGGGTAAAAGTCTCATGGAATGCGGACACTGGATCGTTGCCCGTTTATGACCCTTCTTCTTACAGTAGGCTGTGAGTTACGGCCATAATGAAAATACCTCAATGATGTATTTCCATGGCCTACTAATTAATGTTTGGATCCTGTGCGTGTTACCTCTGACATTGAATCATCGAGGGACATTTAACGAGGGACAAGCCCATGCAGTATAAAATACCAATAAGGCGCTTGGGAGCGAGCAAAAAAATGTAGCTTCGAAAATGTTTCAGAATCGTTAATGATTTGTTGCAATAGATATTGTTTCTATCTTCATTGCCTGGAGCTCACCTGGAGCATTTCCAATAATATACCTGAAACATTTTAGTGCATACAACAAAACCCCAAACAGAGAGCTGCCGCGTGATCTGAAGGGTTAGAAAACAAACCCCATCTCGTCGCGTCTGAGTAAAGTGTATATGTCGTAAATCCCATTAATATACAAACATCACCACACCCAAACACGCATCGCATCCTCCCTCACCCTCAGTCCCACGTCGTTTGCATTTGCTCTCCCAGGATCGTTTCGCTTGAAGCACTTGAAGCAATATCCCCTTCGGCAGCCCAAAATCGCTCATAAATATTCATGAGCATTCAGTTTAAGCTGAGTGCGGGTTTCAGAGTTTGGATGTACACGTAAAGCGGTAACCGTTCACCCACCCTCCTTCCCATCCACGCGCCCCCCGCACGAAGGAGTATTGTTTTGCAGTGCAGGTTCATTGCTGCTCGTTACTTCTATTAGCCGCAAGAGAGCTTATCCATGCATTCCGGTAAGCCCGTAAACCGATATCGATAATATTGATCAAGCTCAATTTGTTGTTATCCGCGGGGTTCGAGGCGTGACTGCGCGGGTGGGTTGCCGTTTCATTACCGTTTCATTTTCTTTCTCTAGCCCATCGCAGATTATGGGGAGTCCATATATTAGCCCTAAAAACGGGTCGAAGGATGTTGTCGTCGGCAGGATTTGGGAAAGCTTCTACAGTGCCCGAGGACACTTGATATTGGAACGAAAAGTGCAGCGTTTGAATGTGTGTTTTCATAATAGCGATGAATTCATTTTCATAACAGCGCATAAATATTTCGACTCATCGACATTGCAAAACAAATTGCGGTTGTGAAGCTCTTATCGAAGAGAAAGCAATGATAATGATAAGACAAATACGAGGAACGTGAATTGTGAAGTGTAGACGGGAAAAAATTGTTCTCGAAACTTATACCGTAATAAAAGTACGGTAAAGGGGATCCATTTTCAGGATAAATGGAAGAAAACGTATACGAAATGTGAAAAGATCTTTACCCGATATCAAATCCGTGATGACGGCAACGACTTGTGTTTCTAGTTTGAGCCAATCGATGCAATCTTACACGGAAAACATTTCGGAAGCATCTCTCGTTTCTTATCTTCAGGTGGTTCGTGTGCTCTGGAGCAAGTTTCGCGGAAGGACGAATGTATGTTTCATTCTTGTTGAATTTAACTTTCAATTGATAAAGATTCAATTACGATTAAACACATTCAATTAAGTTACAAAGTGAATGAAATTATTGTAATCAAAATTACGGGTGCTATCTATATTCCTATACCAAGAATATAAATATGAAATCGGAATTTGTCAACACATTACTTCAACTATCAATGTAATCATCATCATAATGCACTATTCACAATATTTCCTTATGTTGACAACTAACAAAGAATTTCAAATCAGAACAAAATATGTTTTACTTTTCAGCATAGGTTTGAAGAGCTTTGAACAGGTTGGTTTTTGTGCCAGAAAAATACGTTTTACAGTCGGCATTGATTTTCTGCTAACTTTTGAAGAAATCAGCTACAGAATCGCATTGAATGATTGTCAAGCTAACGCTGAATATTCCCTTGGGAACTCGCAGTGTTTTGAGTGGATCAAAAATTGATGATGCAGGCTTTGACGTGAGAAACGAAGAGCGTGGAAAACCTTCGAAGAAGGACATTGAGGTGTAAGTACTTTTGAACGAAGATGATCTTCAAACGCGACAGCAACTCACGGATCAGTCGAATTTGACTCAAGAAGCCATCTCCATACGTTTGAAGGCCATGGAATAGATTCATATGATCGTAAAATGGGTTCCGCATGAGAGAACGACAACAGGAAACCCGCGAACTCAGATGCGAAATGCTTCTCGCCAGGTACAAAAGGAAGTTATATCTCCATCGGACAGTGACTGGCGATGAAAAGTGAATTTATTTCATGGATCCCAAATGTCATTAGTGATCACCTGGTTACCTGGTCAAAACGCTATGAACGGACAATGCTTTGATCTACGAGTTACTCAAACCTGGCGAGATCGTTAATATTTTTTTTTTATTTCTGTATTTTAGTGACTTTCAACACATTTGGCTGGGTCGCCACTTTGCTTCCATTTTTGGAAGAATGTCGGGAGTGAGAATTGAACTCGCGACCTTCAGCGTGAGAGGTATGGATGTTACCACTACGCCAGATCGCCTCCGCGAAGATCGTTAATACTTAACGTTACCGACAACATATGATCAACTTTAATCGAGCTCTGGGTGAAAACGACCAGAGTACCAAGAAAAGCAACACAAAGTGATTTTGTTACATGATAATGATCTATCACACACTTCACAACCGGCCAAGAAAACGATTGAGTCATTTGGTTCGGAAGATTTATCACATGCGAACTTGGCTTCTTTCGACTACCATCGATTGGACACGCACTTGTCGAGCAGCGCTCCTTCTTTATGAAAATGTGGGAAAATGGTTTAATGAATGGATTTCTTCTAAAGAAGAACAGTTTCAGGCGATCTCTCGCACGCAAATCTGTGTTCCACTGATTGGTCGGTCAGTTTGAAATATAGGATACGATCCTTTAGCAAGGTTCGACCGATCTTTAGCGTGCGTCGGATGGCATACGTTTGCCTAATGCATTTCGTTTGCCTAGTTAATTTTTATTTCTATATAAATAAAAATGATTTGGTGTCCGTTCCTCACGATTTAACTCAAGAACGGAGCAACGGATTTGAACAGTCAGTATCAGGATTGAAGTGTCTCAGTTTGCGCTAGGTTTATATGCTAAAAAAAATTATGAAAACCATTCGGAAAGTTGGAAAGTCATTTTTTCGGCAAATTTTGAATATCTATATAAATAAAAATGATTTGGTGTTCGTTCCTCACAACTCACCTAAAGAACGGAACAACGGATTTGAACAGTCAGTATCAGGATTGAAGCGTCAGGTGTATATGTCAAGAAAGAAATTATTTACTGCGAATATAGATCGCGCACAGAAAAATAATTTTCGAGGAACGTGAGTGTTCGAAATTTTTCAAACTTCTCCTTCTTAAATGGCATTAACGTTCCCTGTGGAACTTTTGCCGTCTCAACGTATGCATTAACTAGCGTCATTTATTAATATTTAGTTGAGATTTCTTTCTCTCTGACGAAAAATCCCCCGAACAGAACGGGAATCGAACCCGAACACACATTCAAACACAAAAAGCAATTGTGGGCGGGAAGAAGTTTGCCGGGTCAGCTAGGTGAAATACATAATTGTTGCAATTCAAAATCATAACGCGTATATTCGCGCATCACAAACCGTCTTAGGCGTCGTGCACAAATTACGTAACGATAAAAATCCGGATTTTGGACCCCCCCCCTCTACGTAGCGCAATTTCCTATCTCTAATACACAGTAAGTAACGCATCCTCGACACACCTCCCCCCCCCCTTCTCGCGTTACGTAATTTGTGCACGACGTCTTATACCTACTCATGATGTTTTCCCCGCGTCACTAATTTTCTAGCCTACTTCTCCTTTTCTTTGACGGTTTTTGGCTGTTGCTGGTGTTTTCTGGGGCGAATTATTCTGGGAACCGAAATAATGTTGTATAAAAAACGCCTACTACGATTTTACGACAGAACATGAGGTAAGTTACCTTTTCGTATTTTCCTTCACTTTTCCGATTCCTCGCCGTATTTACCTTTCTTGGGTGTAGATCAACCCAACCAAATATACAGTTAAAATCCATTTCACCAGGAAATTCGATCAGTTGTGACAGGAAATTGTACCACTTTTGCCGCTAATGCTGCTGATATTGCTCTATGTTTGTTATTTTACTTCTCCGGTAATTTCTTTTGTTTGTGGTGCGAACTGCTTCACGGTTCCTCGCTGCTAGCACCAACTCTTATGCATTCCTGACTGTCTAGTGAATCACAAGGGGTGGGACTTGCGATGCAGTTTTCGTTTCTCTTCAGGGGCTGAACACTTAGCGATCTGCACCAATGTATGCGAATTTCTTTCGACAAGTTTAGAGGCGTATGAACTGAAAATGTAAGGTCAAAAAGGTCTCTCGGCAAGAGCTGCTGTAACTTGATTGTTCCGTCAGCAGGGTTGCCAACTATAATTTTCTAAAATCAGGAAGAAATCAGTATATTTCATATTCGGTTACCCATAAAGTTCGTACTTATTTTTGGGAAAACAAAAACATCATTTTTGAATGCAAACATACCGTTCTGAAACATATTTTGGACAGCTTCATATTTTGGACACTCTGTAACAATAACTTGAAATTTTCATTTTTCATTTTTCATTTTTCATTTTTCATTTTTCATTTTTCATTTTTCATTTTTCATTTTTCATTTTTCATTTTTCATTTTTCATTTTTCATTTTTCATTTTTCATTTTTCATTTTTCATTTTTCATTTTTCATTTTTCATTTTTCATTTTTCATTTTTCATTTTTCATTTTTCATTTTTCATTTTTCATTTTTCATTTTTCATTTTTCATTTTTCATTTTTCATTTTTCATTTTTCATTTTTCATTTTTCATTTTTCATTTTTCATTTTTCATTTTTCATTTTTCATTTTTCATTTTTCATTTTTCATTTTTCATTTTTCATTTTTCATTTTTCATTTTTCATTTTTCATTTTTCATTTTTCATTTTTCATTTTTCATTTTTCATTTTTCATTTTTCATTTTTCATTTTTCATTTTTCATTTTTCATTTTTCATTTTTCATTTTTCATTTTTCATTTTTCATTTTTCATTTTTCATTTTTCATTTTTCATTTTTCATTTTTCATTTTTCATTTTTCATTTTTCATTTTTCATTTTTCATTTTTCATTTTTCATTTTTCATTTTTCATTTTTCATTTTTCATTTTTCATTTTTCATTTTTCATTTTTCATTTTTCATTTTTCATTTTTCATTTTTCATTTTTCATTTTTCATTTTTCATTTTTCATTTTTCATTTTTCATTTTTCATTTTTCATTTTTCATTTTTCATTTTTCATTTTTCATTTTTCATTTTTCATTTTTCATTTTTCATTTTTCATTTTTCATTTTTCATTTTTCATTTTTCATTTTTCATTTTTCATTTTTCATTTTTCATTTTTCATTTTTCATTTTTCATTTTTCATTTTTCATTTTTCATTTTTCATTTTTCATTTTTCATTTTTCATTTTTCATTTTTCATTTTTCATTTTTCATTTTTCATTTTTCATTTTTCATTTTTCATTTTTCATTTTTCATTTTTCATTTTTCATTTTTCATTTTTCATTTTTCATTTTTCATTTTTCATTTTTCATTTTTCATTTTTCATTTTTCATTTTTCATTTTTCATTTTTCATTTTTCATTTTTCATTTTTCATTTTTCATTTTTCATTTTTCATTTTTCATTTTTCATTTTTCATTTTTCATTTTTCATTTTTCATTTTTCATTTTTCATTTTTCATTTTTCATTTTTCATTTTTCATTTTTCATTTTTCATTTTTCATTTTTCATTTTTCATTTTTCATTTTTCATTTTTCATTTTTCATTTTTCATTTTTCATTTTTCATTTTTCATTTTTCATTTTTCATTTTTCATTTTTCATTTTTCATTTTTCATTTTTCATTTTTCATTTTTCATTTTTCATTTTTCATTTTTCATTTTTCATTTTTCATTTTTCATTTTTCATTTTTCATTTTTCATTTTTCATTTTTCATTTTTCATTTTTCATTTTTCATTTTTCATTTTTCATTTTTCATTTTTCATTTTTCATTTTTCATTTTTCATTTTTCATTTTTCATTTTTCATTTTTCATTTTTCATTTTTCATTTTTCATTTTTCATTTTTCATTTTTCATTTTTCATTTTTCATTTTTCATTTTTCATTTTTCATTTTTCATTTTTCATTTTTCATTTTTCATTTTTCATTTTTCATTTTTCATTTTTCATTTTTCATTTTTCATTTTTCATTTTTCATTTTTCATTTTTCATTTTTCATTTTTCATTTTTCATTTTTCATTTTTCATTTTTCATTTTTCATTTTTCATTTTTCATTTTTCATTTTTCATTTTTCATTTTTCATTTTTCATTTTTCATTTTTCATTTTTCATTTTTCATTTTTCATTTTTCATTTTTCATTTTTCATTTTTCATTTTTCATTTTTCATTTTTCATTTTTCATTTTTCATTTTTCATTTTTCATTTTTCATTTTTCATTTTTCATTTTTCATTTTTCATTTTTCATTTTTCATTTTTCATTTTTCATTTTTCATTTTTCATTTTTCATTTTTCATTTTTCATTTTTCATTTTTCATTTTTCATTTTTCATTTTTCATTTTTCATTTTTCATTTTTCATTTTTCATTTTTCATTTTTCATTTTTCATTTTTCATTTTTCATTTTTCATTTTTCATTTTTCATTTTTCATTTTTCATTTTTCATTTTTCATTTTTCATTTTTCATTTTTCATTTTTCATTTTTCATTTTTCATTTTTCATTTTTCATTTTTCATTTTTCATTTTTCATTTTTCATTTTTCATTTTTCATTTTTCATTTTTCATTTTTCATTTTTCATTTTTCATTTTTCATTTTTCATTTTTCATTTTTCATTTTTCATTTTTCATTTTTCATTTTTCATTTTTCATTTTTCATTTTTCATTTTTCATTTTTCATTTTTCATTTTTCATTTTTCATTTTTCATTTTTCATTTTTCATTTTTCATTTTTCATTTTTCATTTTTCATTTTTCATTTTTCATTTTTCATTTTTCATTTTTCATTTTTCATTTTTCATTTTTCATTTTTCATTTTTCATTTTTCATTTTTCATTTTTCATTTTTCATTTTTCATTTTTCATTTTTCATTTTTCATTTTTCATTTTTCATTTTTCATTTTTCATTTTTCATTTTTCATTTTTCATTTTTCATTTTTCATTTTTCATTTTTCATTTTTCATTTTTCATTTTTCAGTTTTCATTTTTCATTTTTCATTTTTCATTTTTCATTTTTCATTTTTCATTTTTCATTTTTCATTCGATATTTTAATTGCATAGTTCTGTATTTTTGTCTCTATAGATGCAGATGCACTGGAGGTGAGAGTAAAGATTGATTTTGCGAATCGGTCAATCAGAACGCGGGATTTCCATTCAGATTTTGCTCAAGATTTTGTAATTGTTCGATATTTGGTTTAACAACATATTTTATGGAATGCCCAAGTCGATTGATGCAAAAATCTCGTAAATCCGTCTGGAAATAGCCAGACAACTTCCGAGATGCGATCAGTTTTCGTTTTTTAATTTGTACCCCCCGTATGTTACCGAAAGATGTAATGCTACGTCGAAAGTTATGCAAGTTCGAAAGTGTCACAATGAATTCTTTTGCTAATTCTTTTGCCGCAAGGTGATCGCTCTGCTGCAAATCAGATTACCCACGTACATCAATTTGTCATCGGCAAATAAAAGCGTATTTCATTTATCCAGTTCCCATTTATCGTCTATAATTCATTTCAACAGCATCCGACAGAACGAAGACGAAATGAGCAACAGCAGAAAAATAAAAGCAAAATACAACAGAATGAGGGCGAGACGAGATAAAGAATTCAATGTTTGCTCTCCATCAGTGTTCCTCCATCGGAGATTATGAGATTAGATGGAAATGGACCACCCGGTAATTTCGCTCGTTTTATATTTTTCACTTTCCTCGAAACGTTTTTCTTTTCATTTCACTCTTGAATCGCAATTGTTATTCCACCTGGAGACACCCTCGCGGTTCCCCGCTTCGTGGCCGGGGTAAACATTATGACGCTTGCTCAGAAAAGAAAAATAATGATGATTGATGGTTGTCCTGATTCGGGTGGCCATAAATTGCGATATGTTTCAAATTCGTACTAAAATGTGCTTCACGATGGCTGGCTAATGGCTATTAGCCGCAAGCTTGTCCATGCCAGTAAAAAAGCTTACCCATTTATAATGGGAACGTTCTTTGTTAATTTTCCACCCAAATGAACTCCATATTACGATATCCGCGACTTCTGATAATCCCTTGCAGCATGTTGATATGCATTTTTTTTTTTCATATATTTTCATAGTCCCCCGTGACACTCCCCAGCTTGCATGAATATAATTTGTCAGACGAATGAGCGCGGCATGGCTTGTCGCGATATCCTCCGGCACCGGAAGGCAAACGGAAGCACATCGAATGCAAGGAGAGCGCGGGTATGTGATTGAATGCTTTTGCGGATGAACAAATTGTTGAACACGTACCCAAAGCGGGTTGGATCAATAGCATCACGCGCGTTGTTCGTCGAGATTGGTTCCATCAGAAGAGAGGGAAGCGTGCGATTGCAACGATGTTTCCCTTTAGGGGCATTTTGAGCAGCGGAAAAAATGACAACCTCCAAAATCACTTCCTCATGATGGATAATAAATGGGGAAAGTTCATTGCACCGATTTTCCGGCAAATACCGGGTGGCGTAATTTACGAAATAAACCCTCGTATAGGCTGATAAATCACGGCGGGGAAGACATTGTTGCCGCGCAGCTGAGATACGTGCGCGTTTTCCAGACTATAGCCTGCACACCCACAACGTCACATATCAATTTCTCTTCTCCCGTGCTGACCGGGTTCCCGGGAGTGAACGACTACCGAACATGTATATAAACATTATCTTAAGTGTCTCTCATAAATTTGATTTTATGTGGCTCGGAGAGGCTGCCATGGCTGCGAAGGCGGCAATATGCTGCACAACAATGAACTGTTGCCGAATAACAGGGGGGATTCGTTGTTCTTGCCGATCGGAAAAGTTATTTTCCACCGTATCCAACCACCTCACGGCTTTTGAGCAGAAAATGAAAATAACATATATTATGATGAAGGCATCAATTATTTGAATTTAAAATTAAAAAGTTCTGTTTGTATTAATTGTTGAAAGTGTTCGGTTTATTTCACTAATCTTAGTGCAACTAAAGGGTGTCAAACACGATTGCGTTTTTGACGTAGGACTACGTCTAACCGGAAGATATAGGGGGTGAAATGGAATTCTAGGCACTGAACAAGTAGGAAAAAATGCAAGATTTGGAACGCTTATAACTCGAGCATTTCTCAATAGATCGCAAAGGTTTTTGCATCAATTGATAGGAAATATATCTACGCATCTATCATAACGAATAACATTTCATTTTTCTTGAGATAAATAATTGAATAATTGTGAAATATCAAGCATTGTCCAAATACACTATGTGCCCATTTTTGATTGGTCCATTTTGTGCTCCTCAAATCGTACCGACCAACCAGAGCAGCAGCGAAATAGAATGAAGCACGATTGGAAAGGAAAAAGAAAAAAATGAACGAAACATCGGTCGCAGTCTCACACATGCGTAATTCTCGAGCCAGCCAGTCAGCTTAAAAATCCCCGCTCCGCTGCCGTAACGATCATTCTCATCCGAACCGTACACCACATCGTTTCGCATCACCTCACATCAACAAACCAACACAAGCAGCCATGGTTGGATATGGCAAAGGAGGAAAAGTGAAGGGAAAGGCAAAATCCCGCTCGAACCTTGATCTGGAGTTCCCGCTCGTGTTGATCTGGAGTTCCCCGCAAGGGTAGCTAGGCCGAGCGCGTTAGTACCAGTGTACCAGTCCACCTAGCCGGCGTTATATAGCTTCGGCCGCCGAAGTGATCGAGTTAGCTGGCAAAGCTGCTCGCGACGATAAGAAAACCTGCATTCGGAACAGAACACATTCGGTTCGGTGGACATCAAGACAACAGGCAGTTGCAGCGAGTGGCGAGTGGCAAACGCAATCGCAAAACGGCATCAGGTAGCAGAAGAAAAAAGTTTGTTCTTTATACAAACTGCTTTGGCGGCAAATCCAGAACAAGGCGGCATCGAGGGCGTTCGAAATGGTTTTTTTCAAAACCACGAGTACTAAGTTTTCTAAATTGGAACCATTCCATAAAACAAGGCGCTTTTCAGGGCCATTAAACCTTCCGAAAAAGAGTTTAGGAAATAAAGTTCAATGCTTTCTAAAACATTATCCAAAATAATAATAAAACACAAATTGATGTTTTCATAATTTGTTTGCCAGGATCTGATGAGTATGTGAATTTGGCAGTTGTTCTGAGCTTATTGATAGTTGGGGACTTTCCTGATTATTCAATTTTCACCAATTCTTAAATTGTTTCCAGATTTAAAGTACAGTAATCTACAATTAGTTCGACATTTAGCTAATTGGACGGACATGTAATGCGACTTATTTAGTTGGACATTTTTGTAAACATAGAGATCCAAATTATGACCCCACATTGAAAGTCGACACTGTACCACTGTCATCGCAAATGTTCAATTACAGGTTAAAATTACCTCCAATCCGGCACTGAGTGGTGGTAATGCGACGTGCCATTGAATGTAATTCACTGTAAAATATGTCACAAGCTGGATGGGAAGAAATTTTCCAACTGTGAAAGCTGTGGCGAGTGGCAAATGCAATCGCTAAACAGAAAGGTTTAGCCGAACAAGATGGGGATATCGAGTGATAACAAAACAATAAACTCTTTAGACTTTTTGTGATCCTGAAAAGGACCTTTTTTAGCCTGTATGTGAATCCAACGAGCGAACAAATCGTAATGAATGTATTTTTTTGCCATCGCTCCCTTTTAACGCTCATTCGTTCGTCTCGTTGGACCCGCCCCTTTGGCTGAGTCTGCCGATTTGTCTCTATCCTGTGAGTGTGTACCGCTAGAGTATAAAACACGCGGACCCCAAAAAAATATCTTATTTTCTTTCAAACCGTAAACCCGTGTGGTTGTACGGCATCGGCATCGTGTACTCAACAAAGGAGGAAAAGAGAAGGGAAAGGCAAAATCCCGCTCGAACCGTGGTGGTCTGCAATTTCCCGTAGGTGTATCCGCCAATTGCACCGGAAAAGGTAGCTAGGTCGAGCGCGTTAGTACCTGTGTACCAGTCCACCTAGCCGGCGTTATATAGTTTCGGCCGCTGGAGTGATCGAGTTAGCTGGCAAAGCTGCTCGCGACGATAAGAAAACCTGCATTCGGAACATAACACATTCGGTTCGGCGGACATCAAGACAACAGGCAGTTGCAGCGAGTGGCGAGTGGCAAACGCAATCGCAAAACGGCATCAGGTAGCAGAAGAAAAAAGTTTGTTCTTTATACAAACTGCTTTGGCGGCAAATCCAGAACAAGGCGGCATCGAGGGCGTTCGAAATGGTTTTTTTCAAAACCACGAGTACTAAGTTTTCTAAATTGGAACCATTCCATAAAACAAGGCGCTTTTCAGGGCCATTAAACCTTCCAAAAAAGAGTTTAGGAAATAAAGTTCAATGCTTTCTAAAACATTATCCAAAATAATAATAAAACACAAATTGATGTTTTCATAATTTGTTTGCCAGGATCTGATGAGTATGTGAATTTGGCAGTTGTTCTGAGCTTATTGATAGTTGGGGACTTTCCTGATTATTCAATTTTCACCAATTCTTAAATTGTTTCCAGATTTAAAGTACAGTAATCTACAATTAGTTCGACATTTAGCTAATTGGACGGACATGTAATGCGACTTATTTAGTTGGACATTTTTGTAAACATAGAGATCCAAATTATGACCCCACATTGAAAGTCGACACTGTACCACTGTCATCGCAAATGTTCAATTACAGGTTAAAATTACCTCCAATCCGGCACTGAGTGGTGGTAATGCGACGTGCCATTGAATGTAATTCACTGTAAAATATGTCACAAGCTGGATGGGAAGAAATTTTCCAACTGTGAAAGCTGTGGCGAGTGGCAAATGCAATCGCTAAACAGAAAGGTTTAGCCGAACAAGATGGGGATATCGAGTGATAACAAAACAATAAACTCTTTAGACTTTTTGTGATCCTGAAAAGGACCTTTTTTAGCCTGTATGTGAATCCAACGAGCGAACAAATCGTAATGAATGTATTTTTTTGCCATCGCTCCCTTTTAACGCTCATTCGTTCGTCTCGTTGGACCCGCCCCTTTGGCTGAGTCTGCCGATTTGTCTCTATCCTGTGAGTGTGTACCGCTAGAGTATAAAACACGCGGACCCCAAAAAAATATCTTATTTTCTTTCAAACCGTAAACCCGTGTGGTTGTACGGCATCGGCATCGTGTACTCAACAAAGGAGGAAAAGAGAAAGGAAAGGCAAAATCCCGCTCGAACCGTGGTGGTCTGCAATTTCCCGTAGGTGTATCCGCCAATTGCACCGGAAAAGGTAGCTAGGTCGAGCGCGTTAGTACCTGTGTACCAGTCCACCTAGCCGGCGTTATATAGTTTCGGCCGCTGGAGTGATCGAGTTAGCTGGCAAAGCTGCTCGCGACGATAAGAAAACCTGCATTCGGAACATAACACATTCGGAACATAACACATTCGGTTCGGCGGACATCAAGACAACAGGCAGTTGCAGCGAGTGGCGAGTGGCAAACGCAATCGCAAAACGGCATCAGGTAGCAGAAGAAAAAAGTTTGTTCTTTATACAAACTGCTTTGGCGGCAAATCCAGAACAAGGCGGCATCGAGGGCGTTCGAAATGGTTTTTTTCAAAACCACGAGTACTAAGTTTTCTAAATTGGAACCATTCCATAAAACAAGGCGCTTTTCAGGGCCATTAAACATTCCAAAAAAGAGTTTAGGAAATAAAGTTCAATGCTTTCTAAAACATTATCCAAAATAATAATAAAACACAAATTGATGTTTTCATAATTTGTTTGCCAGGATCTGATGAGTATGTGAATTTGGCAGTTGTTCTGAGCTTATTGATAGTTGGGGACTTTCCTGATTATTCAATTTTCACCAATTCTTAAATTGTTTCCAGATTTAAAGTACAGTAATCTACAATTAGTTCGACATTTAGCTAATTGGACGGACATGTAATGCGACTTATTTAGTTGGACATTTTTGTAAACATAGAGATCCAAATTATGACCCCACATTGAAAGTCGACACTGTTCCACTGTCATCGCAAATGTTCAATTACAGGTTAAAATTACCTCCAATCCGGCACTGAGTGGTGGTAATGCGACGTGCCATTGAATGTAATTCACTGTAAAATATGTCACAAGCTGGATGGGAAGAAATTTTCCAACTGTGAAAGCTGTGGCGAGTGGCAAATGCAATCGCTAAACAGAAAGGTTTAGCCGAACAAGATGGGGATATCGAGTGATAACAAAACAATAAACTCTTTAGACTTTTTGTGATCCTGAAAAGGACCTTTTTTAGCCTGTATGAGAATCCAACGAGCGAACAAATCGTAATGAATGTATTTTTTTGCCATCGCTCCCTTTTAACGCTCATTCGTTCGTCTCGTTGGACCCGCCCCTTTGGCTGAGTCTGCCGATTTGTCTCTATCCTGTGAGTGTGTACCGCTAGAGTATAAAACACGCGGACCCCAAAAAAATATCTTATTTTCTTTCAAACCGTAAACCCGTGTGGTTGTACGGCATCGGCATCGTGTACTCAACAAAGGAGGAAAAGAGAAGGGAAAGGCAAAATCCCGCTCGAACCGTGGTGGTCTGCAATTTCCCGTAGGTGTATCCGCCAATTGCACCGGAAAAGGTAGCTAGGTCGAGCGCGTTAGTACCTGTGTACCAGTCCACCTAGCCGGCGTTATATAGTTTCGGCCGCTGGAGTGATCGAGTTAGCTGGCAAAGCTGCTCGCGACGATAAGAAAACCTGCATTCGGAACATAACACATTCGGAACATAACACATTCGGTTCGGCGGACATCAAGACAACAGGCAGTTGCAGCGAGTGGCGAGTGGCAAACGCAATCGCAAAACGGCATCAGGTAGCAGAAGAAAAAAGTTTGTTCTTTATACAAACTGCTTTGGCGGCAAATCCAGAACAAGGCGGCATCGAGGGCGTTCGAAATGGTTTTTTTCAAAACCACGAGTACTAAGTTTTCTAAATTGGAACCATTCCATAAAACAAGGCGCTTTTCAGGGCCATTAAACCTTCCAAAAAAGAGTTTAGGAAATAAAGTTCAATGCTTTCTAAAACATTATCCAAAATAATAATAAAACACAAATTGATGTTTTCATAATTTGTTTGCCAGGATCTGATGAGTATGTGAATTTGGCAGTTGTTCTGAGCTTATTGATAGTTGGGGACTTTCCTGATTATTCAATTTTCACCAATTCTTAAATTGTTTCCAGATTTAAAGTACAGTAATCTACAATTAGTTCGACATTTAGCTAATTGGACGGACATGTAATGCGACTTATTTAGTTGGACATTTTTGTAAACATAGAGATCCAAATTATGACCCCACATTGAAAGTCGACACTGTACCACTGTCATCGCAAATGTTCAATTACAGGTTAAAATTACCTCCAATCCGGCACTGAGTGGTGGTAATGCGACGTGCCATTGAATGTAATTCACTGTAAAATATGTCACAAGCTGGATGGGAAGAAATTTTCCAACTGTGAAAGCTGTGGCGAGTGGCAAATGCAATCGCTAAACAGAAAGGTTTAGCCGAACAAGATGGGGATATCGAGTGATAACAAAACAATAAACTCTTTAGACTTTTTGTGATCCTGAAAAGGACCTTTTTTAGCCTGTATGTGAATCCAACGAGCGAACAAATCGTAATGAATGTATTTTTTTTGCCATCGCTCCCTTTTAACGCTCATTCGTTCGTCTCGTTGGACCCGCCCCTTTGGCTGAGTCTGCCGATTTGTCTCTATCCTGTGAGTGTGTACCGCTAGAGTATAAAACACGCGGACCCCAAAAAAATATCTTATTTTCTTTCAAACCGTAAACCCGTGTGGTTGTACGGCATCGGCATCGTGTACTCAACAAAGGAGGAAAAGAGAAGGGAAAGGCAAAATCCCGCTCGAACCGTGGTGGTCTGCAATTTCCCGTAGGTGTATCCGCCAATTGCACCGGAAAAGGTAGCTAGGTCGAGCGCGTTAGTACCTGTGTACCAGTCCACCTAGCCGGCGTTATATAGTTTCGGCCGCTGGAGTGATCGAGTTAGCTGGCAAAGCTGCTCGCGACGATAAGAAAACCTGCATTCGGAACATAACACATTCGGAACATAACACATTCGGTTCGGCGGACATCAAGACAACAGGCAGTTGCAGCGAGTGGCGAGTGGCAAACGCAATCGCAAAACGGCATCAGGTAGCAGAAGAAAAAAGTTTGTTCTTTATACAAACTGCTTTGGCGGCAAATCCAGAACAAGGCGGCATCGAGGGCGTTCGAAATGGTTTTTTTCAAAACCACGAGTACTAAGTTTTCTAAATTGGAACCATTCCATAAAACAAGGCGCTTTTCAGGGCCATTAAACCTTCCATAAAAGAGTTTAGGAAATAAAGTTCAATGCTTTCTAAAACATTATCCAAAATAATAATAAAACACAAATTGATGTTTTCATAATTTGTTTGCCAGGATTTGATGAGTATGTGAATTTGGCAGTTGTTCTGAGCTTATTGATAGTTGGGGACTTTCCTGATTATTCAATTTTCACCAATTCTTAAATTGTTTCCAGATTTAAAGTACAGTAATCTACAATTAGTTCGACATTTAGCTAATTGGACGGACATGTAATGTGACTTATTTAGTTGGACATTTTTGTAAACATAGAGATCTAAATTATGACCCCACATTGAAAGTCGACACTGTACCACTGTCATCGCAAATGTTCAATTACAGGTTAAAATTACCTCCAATCCGGCACTGAGTGGTGGTAATGCGACGTGCCATTGAATGTAATTTACTGTAAAATATGTCACAAGCTGGATGGGAAGAAATTTTCCAACTGTGAAAGCTGTGGCGAGTGACAACAAATCGCTAAACAGGAAGGTTTAGCCGAACAAGATGGGAATATCGAGTGATAACAAAAACACAACACCAAAGGTTCTTTTCAGAACCATCAACATATTCATAAAGAGTAAACAGTAAACTAATCCATTTTTCAGGTAGATAGGTAGGTATTCACGTAGATGAAGAAAATAAAACAATATATTTAAAATATATATTTAACAAAAGCTGTCCCCTTTGTATAGTCCTACGTCACTCCGGTTATGTCCCCGACATTACCCACCCGTCTTTTTTTTTTAATTTGAAAAAATAAACTATTTTTCTTCTTGAAGTTCAATCAATATAAAATATTGGAAAAACATTCAGAAATTTTTCCAGTTTGTAGAGTGTATGATAGTCATGATCTGGGACACAGCTACCGGAGGAGTGGAAGGACGGAGTAATCTGCACCATTTATAAAAAAGCTGGATTGTGGGAACTATCGTACCATCACAATCCTAAATGGTGCCTACAAAATTCTGTCTCAGATCCTCTTCCGCCGTTATCGCCAATGGTAAGTATATTTGTGGAATGTCATCAGGCCGGATTCATGCCCGGATGCTCGACGACGGACCAGATGTTTACACTGCGTCAGATCCTCCAAAAGTGCCGCGAGTATCGGGTTCCTACGCACCACATCTTCGTTGATTTCAAGATGATACAATCGATCGATGACAGCTATGGAGGATCATGGACGAGCACGGCTTTCCCCGAAAGCTGACAAGACTGATTCAGGCAACGATGAACGGTGTGCGTTGCAATGTGCGAATCTCAGATGAGCTGTCGGCATCATTTGAGACTCACAGGGGACTTCAACAGGGCGATGGACTCTCCTGTCTGCTCTTCAACGTGGCGCTGGAAGGTGTTATGCGGGGCACGATTTTCAACAAGTCTAGTCAGTTTATCTGCTCCACTGACGACGCACTGTGGTTCCTGAGAAAATTTAGGCGGCCAAAACTCAGATTTTTGAGCTAAAAATCCAATTTTTGGTAAACTGGAGTGTTCGGATACGCTAAGTTCAAAATTTACAGTTTTTACCGTGTTTGGTATCAATGTATATGTTTTCGGATACGCAGTGTTCGCAGCTTATATTTTGCTACATCTATTACTTGTGAAGAAGTAATAAAGCCTGTCCACGTTCAATTTCGGACACCAAGATGATGGCAGTAAAACAAAAATTCACGTAAAACAACAAAACCGATTGTTTATTTCAGTAAAATAGACTTATATCTAAAACAAGGAAAGCTTACTTCGATGTTAATTACGTTGTCTGTGCAATTCACGAACATTCTTGGGAACATCTGCCATTAGGTTCCGTACAGTATCCTCAGATATGCTGGCGGCGGCGCTTTTCCATCTCCTCTTGAAATCATTAATGCCTTTCGCTTTCTTCTTAGTTTCGAATAGTTTTCGCTTAATCAGAGCCCAGTTCTTTTCCACTGGGCGAAGTTCTGGACAGTTTGGTGGATTTGCTGTTTTTGGCACATATTTGAACTCATGTGCATTATATCATTCCAGGATGGATTTTACGTAGTGACAAGTGGCCAAATCTGGCCAAAACAACGCTGGAGAGTCGTGGATTCTTATGAATGGTAGCAACCGCTTCTGGAAACATTCCTTCTCGTAGACATCGTTTTTGATAGTGCCAGTAGAGACGAAAGATTTGGATTTTCGGCCACAATTGCATTTGGCCTGCCAAACCAAGTACTTTTTAAGGAATTTAGACTGCTTCTTGATCCGGAAACACTCGGCTACGGCATTCCTTCGCATTGCAGTAAAAAAGCGAGACCCGGAAGCTGTTTGAAGTCGTCGAGAACATAAGTTTAATCGTCCATTATGGTGCATGAGCATTTTTTGCAAAAACTGAGTGTAAAGCACCTTAGGACGGCTTTTGCAGTGAAATTTTGCTTATCATCACGATTGGGCACCTTTTCAACTTTGTACGCTTTCAGTCCATGCCTCTGCTTCACTTTTTGTACATATGATTTTGATTTTCCAACCTTTCGAGCCACATTTCCAACGGAAAGGTTGGAATGTTTCTCAATAATGGCAACCACCTTTCGATTCATCTGTCGGGAGCATACTTTTCGATTTGTTCCGCTTCCAACCTTCCGATCCACAGTTGAGCGCTGGTCAAACGATTTGCACACACTAAACACGGTACTCTTCGGCAGTTTTAGCCTCTTGGCGAGATCGCGTACCGACAGTGTTGGATTTTGCTGCCGTTCGCGCAAAATGCGTTTGCGTACTTCCACTTGATTCGACGCCATTTTACCAAACTGAAGAAGAATGTAAATATGTTGGACATTGAAATAAAGTTTCAGCTGTCATGTAAGTGAAATATTTGAAAAAATTGTTTAGTTAAATATTTCATAAACTACACTGAAAGAAAAGTGTCCGAAATTTAACGTGGACAGGCTTTAGTCAAAGCTGAAAAAAAAACAATTTCAATTTGGAGTTACGTTGTTCTATAATATAAAATTTAGGAAGAACGATGAAATTTCCATATACACTGTACAGGGAAACTTCGATATAACGTACCCTCGTTATAACGTACCCTCGATATAACGTCACTCGATATAACGTACACATTTCCAAAGTGTAAAGGAAAAAAAAATTTCAATATTTTTTTCCTGATAGAACAATGAATTATCTGTATTGTGATGCTAAAACAAGTTTTGTACCTTCAATCAATCCAGAAATACAGCTGGTTTTGTGATTCCGGATTCTAAATGAATCAAGCTTTAATCAACAGTACGAAGGGAAACATCATGAGAAAGGCTGGCTTCGTCTTCTGATTGAAGTTATTCATTAACTTCGCTAAAACAGCAACACAATAATGTATTATAGACTACATTTGTGAGTACTTTATTATGCTTCGATATAACGTACAATTCGATACAACGTACAATTTGGAAAGTGAAATGTATGTTTTATCGAAGTTTACCTGTACCTGTTTTTGCAGTTTTTCTTCGTTTAGTACGATCTCTACATTCTTCGTAATCTTTTTCTGGCCTCCCTCCTAGAGATGAACCACCTTCACTACTCGGTGCCGCAGTCACTAAATAACATAAAAAATATTGTAACCTAGAAAATATTTTTAAAGCATCATTTATAATACGAAAACACTACAATTACCAGTTTCTGAATTCTTCATTTGAAATTCGGTCCACAAATCTCCCAGTTTTCATTCGTAGAAACGCTTGCAAAGTTGACGAAATAATGGTTCAATTTGTTTTTCCTATAACGAAGTCGTATAATGAATTCCTCACGGGAGTTGAGGCAGTTATGTCCTGCCCAGTTGTTCTTAAATGATCGAACAAATCCTTATTACATAACAGGGAGGCTATATCTACAAAAAAATATTCGGTTATTAATTAATTAATAATTTCAAATAACAGTTATTTCTAATTAACAATTAGGGTTAAAATTGAGAAAAATCCAAATTTCTCAAATCTCCTCTGCCATCTCTCTAATGATCAATTTTCGGTCTACGGACATTCATTCTTTGATTTTGTTCACGGTTTCTCGCCCACTTCTGAAACGTTCGTGCCACTGATGAACGGTTGTTTTTATTTTCAAAGTATCGATGTCGAAACACTTTTCTAACATCTGCAATGTCGACGCGCCATTGAAATCGTTTTTAACGCAAAATTTAATACAAACTCGTTGTTGCAAATTCAATTCCATTTAGCAAATTGTACAAAATCGAGGGCAGGCACGATAGCAGATGTACTCAATACAGCGTAACTTTGAAAAATAGAAAACTATGGATGGGTTATACCTATGAAATAACCGCAAAGTTTACGTAGGACTGCCGTTGGCTTAGTAATCAATTGTATTTCTTCAATTAGCAATAATCCCACCTCGGATGTTCCTCATTGGGTACGATATCGCCGCTGCGCAGGGCTATCTTTTGTGTGTATTGATTAAATTATCGATTAAACTAGTGAATGAATGAATCTATTTACGAATTCAATTGCAAACAAATCCCGATTTAATTCAATTCGTACATTATGGTAGTAGTAGTTAGTAGTAGTAAATAGTTATCAAAATATTGCCTTTTGCGGTATGCGTAGAAGTTCAGTGAGATGGCGACATGAAGAGATATCTTCCAATGCAGTCTTGAATAATCAAGCCAAAGCGTTGCATTTGTACCCGCTTTTGAGACCGTATTAGCAAAACGAATTCCGAATTGTAAAAATGCATGGGGGTAAAAAGTATTGCCGACTTGAATGTATCTGCAATGCCTATTTTCCCAACTTCTTGGTTTTGGAATCTGTATTGGGAAAACACATTCCGGTTCCCCCTGGCTCCATGTTTTTGGAACCTGTGTTAGGTAAACATTCCAATTTGCAAAAACGCAAACGAGTACAAAAGTCTCCGCTGCTTGCATCTAATTTGCTGTGCCGATTTCCACAGGCTCCATGCTTTTGAAGTCTGTGTTAGGGAAACATTCCTGTTACGGACAGCTGAGGCTTATCGCGGATCGAGTGACAGATCCATAAGATAAGCAATATTTGAAATTATATTTAGAAAAGACTCCAGCGAAGTTGAGGACAAACTATATGTAAGACCAAGGCAAACACAAATATTTGTCTGCTTTGTATAATTAAGTTAAAATGCTTGTAACCCACCAACGAAGCTATTGGTTATCATAAATCCCAAAAGGGAAAAAGTCAACAACTTAGTTTGAATTAAAACAAGGCGCAGCATACAGATTGCGTCTTGTAAACAGATGTAAATATATATGCACCACTTGAGATGCAATTATCAGCCTCTCCATCATGCGCAGCGCGATAAGCACTAGGCGCACCAACGGGGTGCTATAAACTTAATGTGTTTGTTTAGGACAGTGCAGCCGTCTCAGACTGCATATTACGATTATGATGGAGAGGGGGAAAGGAAAATAGAATAATCTAAACGAAACCGATATGTTCTCGGTTTCAAGAGAGAAAAAGGAGATATTCCTCGTCAATCTTAGTTTAAGGAACCATGTATATATATTGTACAAGTTTTGAATAAAGATTAGTATGTAACAGAACTCACGCGAAAGCGTTAAAATTTTTCTTTGAACATAGAGAAATTTTTCAATTCCGATTCCCAGAAACGCAAACGAGTGCAAAAGTACCCGCAGCTTGCATCTATTATGCAATGCCGGTTTCCTCAGACTTCATGGTTTTGAAATCTGTTTTAGGGAAACATTCCGATTTCCAGAAACGAAAGCGAGCATAAAAATATCTGCAACTTGCATCTATTTTGCAATGCCGATTTCCTCAGGCTCCATTGTTTTGAAGTCTGTGCCAGGGAAACATTTCAATTTGCAAAAACGCAAACGAATCAAAAGTACTCGCAACTTGAATTTATTTTGCAATGCCGATTTCCTCAGGCTCTATGGTTTTGAAGTCTGTGTTAGGGAAACATTCCAATTTCCAGATACACAAGCGAGTACAAAAGTACGCGCTGCTTGCATCTATTTTGCAATGCCGATTTCCTCTGGCTCCATGGTCTATGTTAGGGAAACATCAATCCATTCCAGCGATCGTACCTTAATCGTTGCACAATCATAACTGAATGGATTTCCGAGCGGCACTCACTTATATACCGAGTGGTGTGATTTCAATAATCTGTTTTGAAAGCAATTTTAGGGCTGTTGAAAAAAGTTTAGCATATAAAGCGTCTATCTTTCGAATGAAGTGTTTATCATACCATTTCGTTCAGTTGTTTAGGAACTATTAACACTCGAAATCTCGTTCTCCAGCGTAACGCTTTAGTTTTCGAAACTTTGAACTTACACCCCAGTATAGAAATGAAATACGTAGTCCTACGTCAAAACGGGTGATTGAGATCACGATAGTAAAGCTCAAAACTATTTTTTTACGAAACGGCATGAAAAGCACCTTCTCTTGTGAACTATAAAATTTCCTTTCCGATTTTTACTCTTCGAACGATCTAATGTTTGAAATTGATTCTTCTAACTTTTCTAGTTGGGACAATTGAAATGCTTCTAATTTTCATAAAATTAAACCATTTGCAGACTATGAGATTGTAATGTATAGCATATCAAATAAATCAAAATTAGAGAACTTCCGATTCGATGAGTATGAAAATCGTCTGAATCCGTTCTCAGCAAAATAGTTATTAACGTTTAGTTTACTTTTAGCGAATTCGTTTTTAAACTGAGTCAGTTCCAAACAGACTATGTAATAAAAAAAAACGTTTTCAGTTTCACGAATGCGGCAGTTTGTTTGTGTGCGTTATATAGTCTGATTTGTTTATATTTGCGATGAGAAATGTACAGTGTCGACGTCTTGTGGCGATATTAGTGCTTGGGAGGTAAATTATTCTCTATCAGATCAGAAGGGCCAAGTGCAGTGTAAAAAGATAATAGTTTCAATGAAAATTTCTAATTCATACTGTTTGAATACCTAACACATGTAGTCCTGACACTCACTTAACCTTTTGTCGATGCATTTCCTGTTTATTTCACAAATAATTACTATTATAATATAAAATTATCATCAGACACAGTTTTTGTCCGATATGTTTTTGTAAAAAAGTTGTTTTTGTAGAAAACCAGCTTAAAAGGTTTGTGGCTGCAGTTTGCCACTGCTGAAACTACATGCAACATTTAGGTAGAACATAAGCTTTCGAGTAAACTCTGTCCGCTGTAACGTAAAACTGCGCTAATTATCGTTTTGATGAGAAAAACGATAGCATGATTGAAAAAGGTAGAGAAGTAGGAACATTTCACTTGTAAAAATAGTCACGAAAATACTAACAATGATATAGTCAATCATCTTCTTACTTTGACGGGGGCTAAAAAAATTCACCCCATCTGAAATCAAAGTGTTCCAATATTAAAAGTTTTTCAAAACATTTCGGTATTTCTACATAAAGTAGGCAATCAGTAGACCATTTTCCCATTTTAGGGTATGACATAAAAAAAACCACTTCATGGTTCATTAAAAAGATACAATAAAAAATAAATAAAAACAAATTAATAATAGTCAATATGACCCCTTTTGGCCTCGATAACCAAGGCTCTCCACGAGACTCGGGAGGTGTTGGGGTCCAGCTCGTCCCAATCCTTCTTCAACGCAGCAGAATAGTTTTGCTTGTTCGTAACGTCAGTTTTGTCCACCTTGTTGTCCAAAATCGTCCATAAATTCTCAATTCAAGTCGGGGCTTTGGGCCCGGACCGATCAGAAGAATGCTGTTGTTTTCTTTGCAGTATGATTCGGCTCTTGCTGGAAGATATACTTATCATCCAGCCCCATTTTCAGCATGGATTCTTCCAAGTTCTCGCACAAAATGTCGATGGGACCATCGGCAGTCAGAATACCGTTGACCTGCACTATGTTTAAAACCCCTGCCCACACCATGATGCTTCCACCATCGTGTGTCATAGTCGGATGCTGATCCTGGAGGCCCTCGTCGATCTTCTTTCTCACTGGGATTCGCCTTTTCTTGTTAATTAGCTTGAACTTGGAATCCTCCGACCAAATAATGCGCTTTCAGAACTCTAGCGGAATGATCAGCTGGACCGCACCACGACTTACACAAACATAATTTTCGTAGCTGTTTAGTCAACTTTTCGCGCGTAGTGAAGTGTTCTTGACGCTCAGGACGCTTCCGGAAAATGGATGGAAAGAATATTTCAACACAGTTCCAAAATTTGATTGTGCATGACTTCCAGCGTAAGGAGTCTCAACGAAACATTGCTGAGAAGTATGAGAAGTATGCATACTTCTCAGCAATGTTTCGTTGAGACTCCTTACGCTGGAAGTCATGCACAATCAGGAACTGTGTTGAAATATTCTTTCCGTCCATTTTCCGGAAGCGTCCTGAGCGTCAAGAACACTTCACTACGTGCGAAAAGTTGACTAAACAGCTACGAAAATTATGTTTGTGTCAGTTATAAACAACCAGCTGTCAAAACCGAGGGGTGCATCGATGAATAAAACACAGTAAAACAAATTTACGCAAGTGGATTTTTCATGTCATACCCTAAAAGTACCTATTTAGGAACAAAAGTCACAAAAGTTGCTTGTGAACAGAGATCATAAAATTATATAAAAAGTTTGTAAAAAATACCACAAGAGAGGGTGCCATAAAATCCTGAAAAAATGGATCACGTGCTTTATTAACGGCTCCAAATAAATAATGGATGCCAGATTCGTACTCAGCATCCCGGAATTATGTGAATACCATATTTTTTTCACATTTGGCAACACTCTTTTTGCTTGACCAGCCTTTGTGTGGGATCGCCCCACTGTGCGAAGGCCCAACGGAGAAAAATTCGGAAGATGTGTCAACACACCAAAAGGAGCCTACTTTGACGATGATCACATTGGTGTGGCTTGAAAATTTAAATTAAAATTTTCCTTAAAGCTGTCTCATTGCTTTATGCTCGAACCTCGTATGTCGATTTCGCACAAATTGCTGATTTATCATCGTAGTTAATTTAGCTCGTTTTGCTGGATCATTACACCTAATTATATAGCACTTTTAATTGGTGAAATGTTCTGTCAAGTGGAAATGTTCGAAGTAGAGGGCGGTGTTCATTTGCATCGAAGGTTTTTGGTCGCCTGTTAACCAGGAATGGAATTTTGGGTATCGAAAAAACTAAATTAACTAAAAAGAATAGCAACAAAGAGTCGATAAAAGTGCGAATTTGTTCCGTAGCGAGGTTTCTTTTCCCGGGCGACGACTGAAGTGCCGTCCACGTGTTCCGCATGCCAATCGCATGCGGTGCGGTCGAGAAGCCGAAGCCGGATGGTTTGTTATTTTAATGAGCATCTTTTCCTCGGGACTTCCCGGTAGGGTCTAAGTTTAGTTTATGTTTACCTTTTGTTTCGTTAGCTTCCGAAAAGGGTAACCGATCGAATATTTAATGGGGCAGAGATTTGATGGACGCTAACCTACTGTCCGAAATTCCGATAGGTTTGCGTTATCGAAGGGTTGAATGAGCAGATTATTATCGGGATTTCTGTTCGGTATCGACGAAAGTCCACTGATTGGATTGTTGTAGTTCTATTGGAAAAATAAAAAGGTTGAATTTTTAAATTGCGATTTTCAAATATTTTTTCCAATAATAAGATAATAAGTTTAATATCATCCGTTATTGAAAACCCACTCTGCTTGCACACTTTCCAATCTCTTGAAACATCGCTCGCCACATGGTAACACGAAAAGCTTCTCACTGTAGGGTAATTGCGGAAGCACATTTATGACGGTTTTCATCGCGAATAGGGACACAATCTCGATAAGAGAAGTTTGCCTCGAGCCCCTTTCCCGCTATATTGTAGAAAATTTCAGCTTTCATGTCGCCATAATTCACAGCTCAAATCAAGAACAGGTTGTAATATCAACAGAAACTCCTTTCGCTGGTTTCAAAAATTCCTCACTGTGGGCGAAATGGATGGCACAATCTTACAGCGCAGTTTCTCCGCGCTCCAAAAAGGTGTTGAGATTCTTATCAATGTTTGCGCCAGAGCTCTGAAAAATGACACTAGAAGACACTGAAGGTGGGGGTGAAGATAGAAGTGCTATTTTTATTTGCTTTGCTTACTCCGGATGGATGGTAAGTTTACGCAATCTTCTGCTACCAATTCAAGTGAAAAGTTCAATTAAATGGCTCAGTTGAAGGATTGTAATGTTGTGATCAATATACCGGTCGAACAATACCGTAATATCCTATCAGGTTGGGGCGAATCCAGTGTTGCGTGCAAATGAGACACTTAACTCAATACCTTCGTTTCGAATTATATGAATAAAGGGTGTGTCACATCAAATTGCATCACGGAAAAAACGCTGTAGAAATTCGCCCAGTAGACCGATCCTTTTGAAAATTTTAGACAGTAAAATAAAAACTATTAAACAACTTTTGGCATTTTCTTTTTATTCATACTTCGAGCCCAAGCCCGTATGCTCGCACCTTCCTCTTTACCCCGTCCATAAGGTTCTGTACAACGTCAGGTTGTAGTTTTTTTTGAACAGAAATCCATTTTCTCTTGAAGTCCGCCTCCGATTTGACAACTTTTGGGTTCTTCCGGAGGGCCTGCTTCATAATCGCCCAATATTTCTCTATTGGGCGAAGCTTCGGCGCGTTGGGCGGGTTCATTTCCTTTGGCACGAAGGTGACCCCGTTGGCTTCGTACCACTCCAACACGTCCTTTGAATAGTGGCACGAAGCGAGATCCGGCCAGAAGATGGTCGGGCCCTCGTGCTGCTTCAATAGTGGTAGTAAGCGCTTCTGTAGGCACTCCTTAGGGTAAACCTGCCCGTTTACCGTGCCGGTCATCACGAAGGGGGCGCTCCGCTTTCCAAGAGAGCAGATCGCTTGCCACACCATGTACTTTTTGGCAAACTTGGATAGTTTCTGCTTGCGAATCTCCTCCGGAACGCTGAATTTGTCCTCTGCGGAGAAGAACAACAGGCCCGGCAGCTGACGAAAGTCCGCTTTGACGTAGGTTTCGTCGTCCATTACCAGGCAATGCGGCTTCGTCAGCATTTCGGTGTACAGCTTCCGGGCTTGCGTCTCCCCCACCATGTTTTGCCTTTCGTCGCGGTTAGGAGCCTTCTGAACCTTGTATGTACGCAGGCCCTCCCGCTGCTTGGTTCGCTGGACGAATGAACTTGACAAATTCAGCTTATTGGCGACATTCCGGACCGAACTTCTCGGATCACGTCTAAACTGCTTAACTACGCGCTTGTGATCTTTTTCACTGACGGAGCATCCATTTTTGCCATTCTTCACCTTCCGGTCGATGGTTAGGTTCTCGAATTATCGTTTTAGTACTCTGCTGACCGTGGATTGGACGATTCCCAGCATCTTACCGATGTCCCGATGTGACAACTCCGGATTCTCGAAATGAGTGCACAGGATTAATTCACGACGCTCTTTTTCGTTCGACGACATTTTTCCAAATTTACGAAAAATTGACAGTGAAGCATGGCCAACGTCATCTATACACTCTTATCTGATTATAAGCGAAAGCTGAAGATATAATTCCTAAAAATTAAATTTCTACAGCGTTTTTTCCGTGATGCAATTTGATGTGACACACCCTTTATCTTTCCCTCCATTCAAGGGGACACAACGCTCGTTTCATATTGATGATAGGGTGATCCGATACCTGGGACTGCCTATTTTCCACAGACGAGTTATTCCACTCACCTTGTCGTCGGGGAGAGCCGAAACGTGTTCGGAATAATTAGAAGGTCTTTGCGTATTGAAAACCCGTTCCATCCCATCTAACACCATCTTCTTGTTTTATTTTATCTGTAATCGATACATTCCTTGAATTGTTCAAGCTTGAAAGCTATTCATTCTTTCGGATGCTGACTCGCTCTGTTTTATGTGGCCCTCCAAAAGCTGGCGATTGTAGGTGGAGGATTGGAAAAACCTTCTACCACAGGACAAGTCTTTGTTCGTATATGTATGTGTTTGAGGTCCTCAGGTAGGCGGAGTTCTAATTTGCACTTTGTTCATTTCATCGAGCGTTCGCAAAGTTTTCAAGCCTTTCTTCTAGCTGCAATAAAGCTGGGTACTGGGAGGGAAACGTATAATATGATGAAGGTGAGTTGCGTATGAAGCAAGCCTGTTTCGCAGATTTAGTGATATGGTGTCAAAAGTTTGGAGAATTTGAAATGTGTTGGACATACAACAAATCTAACAGTGATTGACTGAAAGCAGCTGAATATTCCGATTACAATTTTAACTTCGAAAAGCAATTCTGACTCACGTTCGTGTACAATATCTTGATTTTATGTTTTTTTAAAATTCCCACTAAACAAGAGTACAACATGGCGGTGTACATTACGTCGTTAAAGCCAGATAAAAGTGATATTTGTGTGTGTCAATTTTACTGCCTTCATAGAAACAAACAAATTAATCGTTTTAACGACACCAAAAGGGTGTTTTTAACACTTTAACTACCGACCTGTCAAAATGACCGATTGTAAAAGTTGTTCACCAGACTTTGTCTTAAAATTTCTTCAATACTTTATTATAATGTTATGACTTGACAACTAAATATCACACTAGCCAAAATTATCTTTTTGGTAGAAATAGGTATATAAAAAGTGTCGGTAGTTCAAGTTTTAAGGCTCACAGTGTCGATGTGTTTGATGTGGAAAAGTTGTCTGCTATCAAGCAACATTTCACCGGAAGTGCAACTGCAAAGATTAAAATACCACTGCTCCCTGGAGCCTTTTTTCCACTTAAATAATGAAAATAGACCACGCTACCATTGTCAACCATTGGAAATCAAATATTTTATTTTTTATGATTTAATTAGCAGTTGGGTTAAAAGATGACGCGGACTAAAGTCTGCTTCATTTAATATTGGAACACAAACAATTGCGTGTAGTTCAGTCATTTATTAACGAATTCATAATTTGTTTTTCATACAAATGTAGCATTTTCTTTACTCTTTCATAAAACAAATTTAAAAAATTATTCATTGCTGTTTCGAAGAAATTCTCGTACTTTTCCCGTAATACGGTACATTAGGCGGCGCACACCCTTTTCGTCCACCGTTTTGGCGATTTGATTCCACCAGTTCTTCATTGAGTCATGTTCCTAACAAGTTTTCCCTTTGCCTTAAGCCTCCGCTTCGTGATTGCCCAGTATTTCTCTATCGGCCGGAACTGGGGGCAGTTTGGGGGGTTGAGGTCCTTCGGTATTACGCTGACCCCGTTCGTTGCGTACCATTCCATAACCGTTTTGCAGTAATGGCAGCTTGCTAGGTCCGGCTAGAACATTACTGGACGGTCGTGGGCACGAATAAACGGCAGAATCCGTTTCTGTAGGCACTCTTTTTTGTAGACTTCTGATGTCATTGTCTTGTCAGTGAGAAAGACTTTGGTTTTCTGTCCACAACTGCATATCCCCTGCCAAATCATGTACTTGCGGGCGAATTTATCCGCAAACACGAACTTAAATTTTGCAGGTACATCCCCCCGAGCCGTCGCCAAATAAAATTTTTGACCTGGGATTTGCCCAAAGTCCGCCTTCACGTAGGTCTCATCGTCCATCAGAATACATCCGTCGAACTTGGTCAGCACTTGGTCGTACAGTTTTCGAGCACGGATTCTGGCCACATTGTTCTGTTTCAGCGTCCGATTTGGCTGTTTGCTGGCTCGGAATGACCTTATTCCTTCCCGGAGACGAATTCGTCGCACCGTACTGTGAGCGGCCTGGAACTTATTGGCCAAATCGCGGTCTGAAAGATTGGGATTCCTCTTGACGGCCTTGATGACTTTCCCACGCAGTTTCCGGTCGACAGTTCCACTCCGACGCATCGAATGCGGCTTCCGAGCCGTCGTCAATGTTTCCTTGTACTGCTTGATAACACGCCATACGGTATTTCTGGGCATTTTAAGCTGTTTAGCTAGCTTAGATGCCGACAACAATGAATTTTCAAGAAAACTGTGCACAATCTCTCCGTTCGGCTTCCATGGCGGTTGTTTACAAAATGCTATCGTTTGGTGTTATGACATAAATACATGGTGAAAGGTAATGAATTTCCCGACACGTGGGTGAAAAAAGTTTCCAAATCCGTCCACTAGGAGCGCCACAATGAGCAAAAGAATTTGTTCCAATATTAAATGAAGCAGACTTTACGAGTGTTACGGTTACAGAAGAAAATTCGAGAACATCACAATTCCAGAAAATTCTAGAGAACACATATTTTACTGTCGAGAGTTTTCCTTTTCTTTCGAGTGATTCTTTTGTTCGCGATGAGTCATACAGAAGATATATATTATAATACATAATGGATGATGCAATCTCAATAGAACGTGATGCAATTCTCCAGCACACAGCGCGAAGGAAATTGCTAGAATCAGGCTTCAATAGAAAGCAAAAGTATATGTGTATAATGTGTATATAATGTAAATGGAAAACATATTGCATCGTTAGGAGAGAAAGAGAAGGAAGATAGCAAAAAAATGTATACTCACGTGCGTATAAATACTCGATGAATTTGAAATAAATACGAGTTAATCAGTTACTCTCGGAAAGTCTAAAAGTGCATCAGTTACTTTCGGAAATTCTTAGAGTGCACTTCTTCTGTGTATATTTTCAGTCCAGCAATAAGCATAGGCCTTTTATGGTACTAACTTGTGCTCGACTAATATTCGCAGAATCATAAACACGCTTCCACAAAGTGAATTAATCGTACGTGGGGTTAGCACCACGAGTTCAACGCTAACAACGAGGGTTATCCAATAAGTAACAGATGTGTTTTGTCAATAGGAGCAACGCTTGAAGTTGGCAGAATTGTTAAATGTGATCGGTAACGAACGTGATTCAAAGAATCGGGAAACATTTCTCGACTGCCAAGAAACCTGGATCGAAGGAAATCGGAGTCCGGAAGCCGCAGTGACGAAGGAAATAGTTACCAGCACTTTGAAGCGGCTCCCCAACAGAACACAACAGTGCAGCGAGCAAAAAAAATGTTTCGGGATGTTGTCCTTCAAGAAGGTGAAAGCTTCCAATCGCGACGACAGGCAGAACACGACATCTAAACAATGATCCCGGAAGATGTATACGGAGCTACTCACGAAGTTCGATAGAACGTTCTGGTCGACGGTAGATGAGAACAGGAAAGGTGGTAGACATTTTCAAGACCATGAAACTGTATAAGTTTCCCAAAAAATACTTGGTTTAGCACGTCATCTGCACCCTCGGTTTAAAAAACAATATTGACCATCAAGTACAAAAGAGCTGAGTTCCATGTGTATCCCTGTATAAAAAATTTCATATTTATACTGATCAACTCACACACTAACAATCAGAAACTTTCAACGATCTTTCAAAATATTCGTTCATCCATTCATTCATTCATTCAGAATTAATGGAGGATGACCTTCTGGTTAAAATCACTTAGATAGAAGAGCAGAACATCATTGAGAATTGTTACAGCGGCCATTTTATTCCACGATATATACATGGCTGCAACATCCCGAGTTACTTTGGCTTGACAATTGCCCAATATTTTTCGAATTAGGGCGAAATTAGGGGCAATTGGAAGAATTGAGATCTTTTGATGAAGAACTACGTCTTTCAGGAAGAGTGCCAAATCAAAAAATAGGTCACGTTTTTATGAAATAAAGTTAACGTTAATAACTATTTTCACAGCGAACGGAATTTGTTCTGTCGATTTGTGTGCTTCCCGTACCCGTACCGTCAATAACGAGTATCTAATACATTCGTTTCTGCCCGTTTCCAACTTATCTGGTATAAATAAGCCATCCAGTGCCTTTCTTATGGCAATTAGGGTGGAGGTGTAGTGCAGGAGTAGGGTAAAGTTTTCGAAGGGCCTTTCTCAAGGCTAGAGACGAATGAACTGAAGAAGTTTAAAGTCTCTATAATGCAAAACCTGATCTGACCCTGAACCCACATCACTTCTTGTTTGGTGGTCATCGGAGCAACATCGTTGTTGGCGAACATCGAGCGAGAATGGATTCTTTCCACGTCGGGAAGGACAAAGGAAGAAGAAGTATGGAGTAGAGTTTCTTTCCACTGATGGAATGGAATGAAACCACAGTTACGAGCGAGGAGTGAGTAAGTGCAACTAGGATTGGGCGATCTTGGATCGATTTTCAGAAGATCGATCTTTTCCATTCCTATTTCCGATTTTTTGGATCGATCTTTTTCACTCGAGAAAATCGAGAGAATCGATCTTTTGCTTTCGATTTTTTCGATCTTATTTTTTTTTCTCCAAAATATATATTTTATTAAGGCACATGTGGCGTTAGCCTGACGGGGCCGGGAGTCCAATATTAAATGTTAGATTTCGATCTTTTCGTAGATTTGGTGTTCAGTATACATCGATTTCAATCTCACCAAAGACCACCTATAATTTTTTTTCAAAATATGTTGTTTTTTCAAAAATGTGGGTCGCATCTTCTACGATTTACTTCCGTGCAAATGCTGACAGAGACAGAACTGAGGGGATGTACTGTAAACAGTGGCTCATAGGATCATCGAACTAGATGTTAACATCAATTCCAGGCGTAGTCTTGTTTGTTTGAACCGGCTTCGACAGGCAGACATGGCATATGGCGCGATTGGCTTATGGGATCGTTGTCAGCTGAGTTCTGGACGGATACCAGTTGTTGAGTTTCTAATAATACTTTTTCAATTAATGTATTAATGTATTAAAACGACTCCTTGACGGCACAAGACGAATGCCCTGGAACATGTGTATTTTTCTGAACTTTAGCTTGCATGCTGCTGAACAAAACAGAATGTTTTTGATGTTTGAATATAAATATGAAATTTGCATTCCCCATTTGAAAAAAACGACACTCCTATAGAATAAGGAGATAAATTTGATAAAAAAGGATTTCGATTTCTCAAAGATCGATTCGGCAAAGATCGATTCGGCAAAGATCGATTCTTTGGTACCGATTTAATCAGTGGATCGATCCCTACGCCGTTTGGAAAATCGATTCGTCAAGATCGATCTTTTTATAAAGATCGCCCAATCCTAAGTGCAACACAACGAGCGGACATCACTCATACCTAATGCTGATTTCACACACATAGACACACACAGCACGATGCAATAATGGATGATATTGCGAGATGACAGTGCAATTTCATCCGCATTCACTACACACCCTCGAAGAAGAGGAAGCCCTCCATATCAAAGTGTGCTTCGACAAAGAAGGTGTCGGCAGCACACGGAAAATAATTGTGCTAGTGCGGATATGGAAGAGTATCCAGAGTTTTGGAATACGGACATACACTGCATTTATTTATTATATATACAACGTATCTTTCATGGAAGTATGCTTTCAAATCCCAGTAGGAAAACCTTACACTTTTTATACCCGAAACTTTGAAATAAACTCCTATGTTGAAAGGTTAGACGTAGTCCCACGTCAAAACAAGCGGATTGAGTAATATAATTCCGTGATTCTACGTCGAAAATTCAGTCGTGTCCTAGATACAACCCCTTACAATCTTTCTATGTGATCGCTCCTTTTGACCCCGTCCCAACGGATCGCCTCTCGACTGTAGTAGCAGCTTGCCAAATCTGACCAAAACATCACCGGACCTTTGTGAGCCTCAACCTCAAACTGTTCAACCTCAGCTTCCAATCGTATGTTCCACTACGATGCGTCCTCTGATCCATCCGAACGACAGTTGTACCTTTACGGAAACGTTTCAGCGCATCATACACGGTCGATTTAACCACTTTCAGCGACTTCAGTAACTGACCACACCGATTTTTTAAGGTGGGTGTCCAAAATCAAATTTCTTCTTGTTGATCCGGTTATGTTTTAAAACCAATCCTGCACAATTTTTTCAAAACAAAACGGTTCAACGTGGAATTTTTACCGTCGAAAAATACAAGTTTTCCAAACAATTTGCTGTCAAAAGATTTGAGACACGCCTACTTCGACCGCTACAATAAAATGAATAGTGATTCCGGATTCCAAATCTTTCAAGCCTTAAGGAAGTGGCGCATTGAATTTGAAAAAAAACGCACCAGTGTTCACGAAGACGGCCTAATCACTGAAAGTACTTCACAAGTGGCTGAAGTATCCCAACATCTCTTCGGTTTCATTAACACTTAAAAATAATTGAATGATAATACAGAGAGGCTAATAATATCATTCACGTAGAGATGAACCAGCCTTTGGCTGGAAATCTCTTTAATAAAGAAAGAAAAAAAATATCATTCGCTTTTCAAATCACTTTTCTCAGGGTCAGGTAGTAGATCGTTGCAAATTTCGTCCACAATGTGAGACGAACAACAAATGAAAACTGCACTTCTGGATTACATCAAGTTAAAATATTATAAATTTGACGTATTTCATTTGGGTGTGTGTATCAGAAAATCTTAAACATTTTGTAGATTTGTGCATGTAGGATGATTCCTCTATTTTGATTTTGACGTTTGCACTTCAGTTCTTGAAATTGTGCCCAAACACACGATCGAAAGACGTTTATCGATTGCCCGGAAACCAGTATCGGGGAAAATTTGGATGCCGGAAGTTGTAGCGATGACGGAAAAAAATGGCCAGTACTTCTAGGTGGAACCCCATCAGAACCCAACAGTGCCGCGAGCCATGAAATGTTTGTCCGTCATAAAGGTGAAGGCTCCGAATCGGAGTTGCTCTCGAAGTTCGACTGGGGGTTATAGAGGACGATGCATTAATAAGTTGGTTTCCTTTTGACGTAGGATTACGTCTTTCGGGAACATATTGGGATACAAATTAAAAATCGAAAATCGAGCACATCGTGAAAATTGTCCAATTTCGAACACTTATTGCTCAGTCATCTCATGTCAATATTTATGAAATTTTTGCGTCAGTCGATTTCGGCACTCCATAACTATTTTTCATATTGAATAAATAAATATATGTCATGAAACTAACTATCAAACAATTTAAAAATCTCAACCCCTATCCTAACGGAAATACCCACTTCTGATTGGTCGAAATTGACGACACATGCGGCGGTTCCCTAACTGAGACATCAAAACGGCTGCCTGGGGGAAATCGGCATTACAAATACATAAAAGTAGGGGAAACTTTTGTTTTTACCGAAATGTGTTCCCTAACAGAGACATCAAAACCAAGCTGCCTGGGGAAAATTGACATTGCAAATACATCAAAGTAGGGGGAACTTTTGCTCCCACCGAAATGTGTTTCCTGACAGAGACATCAAAACCAAGCTGCCTGGGGGAAATCGACATTGAAAATATATGCAAGCCGGGTGCATTTTTATAGTGCAAGTAAGGTGAGTAAGGCGAATTTAAATAAAATTTAAATTCGGAACTTTAATGTTGGTTGCTTCGTGAAATTTCATATCAATGACCGATCATGTATTATGAAAAATTTAGCACAAGTGTAAGTGTAAAATTGTATATTGTAGCAGTTGTGTTAAAAATGAATTGATTGAATTGATATATGAAACGGTTTATTTCAATTTTCATGAATAAAAATCATGGTGTGTTCCCGCTCGAGAACGGGTCGTTCGGTTTAAGCTATTTGTTTTGTTGTGTTCATTTTCACCCAAGAAAATTCATACGGCGAGAAAAGTTGGAAAAATGAAGAAATATTCAAAAAAGTGATTTCCCATATGCTAATATAGTACTAAGTGTTATTAGTCCCATTAAAATTGACATTGGGTTGAATAAACACTCAGAAAGTAAAAAAAAATAAAAGAAAATTCCCTTTTCCATTTCAAATATGTTTTCTCTATATTAAAGTAACATGTTTTTACAGATAAGAAAAATTGATAATTGTGTTCGGTATTGATAATTATCCTCTATAGCATAGATGAGTTTTATTTTCTTTATTTTATCCATACATAACACAGGAGGTATCTCGTCTGGAGTCACACGGTTTTCATCATATCTCATTCCACTTCGGTATCTTCTATCTGATACGCACCATCTAACGACTAATTACCATCATTCTGTCATCATCACTCGGTTGTAAACACTGGTGGAGTAAACAAACACTACCCAACAACCAAACAACACGGCCCTTTTCAGGGCCACCAAATCATTATCAAAGAGTTTAATTCTTGAAACATATCCAAAATCAACAGATAGCCTAACGGAATCCTACGTCAATTATGCAGTCGTGTCTCAGACACAACACAACCCAACTTTTTATATCGATCAATTTCTTAACTTTTTTCAAAATCACCGGTAGAACGTCACATTTATTAAATTTCTCATTCAGGCAATTTAATATCAGAACATAATGAAAAAAACTTATAAAATCAAGTGTTTTGTCATTTAAATTATATGTAATTCAGAAAGTGAACCGTTTGGCAGGTGAGACATTAGTATCAGTAACTAAAAATAACAAGTCATTGTGATTCCAATTCTGAAAGAAAGCTCTTTTTGTTAGGCATTTACAAGAACAGTTTGACTCAATTTATTCGTATCGTGAATTGTGTCCGAACCGTTCGCTCGTACAAATCTTGATTTAACAACAACTAATTTGTTATGAAAGTTCTACTCGGCACCCTCTAATCATTGGATCTAGCAAGAAATGTATAAAATAAATGATATAACGCAATCCCTTCGAACTTATTTTTGGCACTCAGACGAGGTCGAAGCAAAGGAGGGTAAAGTATTTTTCATGCGTGTCAAACTGCTGTTTTTACTTTTGGACTTATTGAGAGAGTCAGTTTGGCACGAAATGTTTTTTTTTCAATGGATGAATAATGTACTGGGACAATAGTTCTGGTACTGAAGTTTCCAAAATTCAGTGATAAGAAAGAAATCAATAAATACGATAATATACAGAAGTAATTTGCTCGATCTCGGAGACACGATTTTAATTTCAGCGCCATATATTCCATACACCCTCATTTATTGTTTATAGATTGTCGAATCACGAACCAAAGCATTTTGGGATTGAGATCTTTTTTGGGATTAAAGTAATTGAATGAGCATCAACAGCCGAACGAGGTCTATGATGAGCAGCATTCGAAATGTTGGCCCTCAGTGAACCACGAATCGAGCTTCATGCTTTTCCAAGTTTTATTCGCGTGTAATTTGAGGTTTTTGGAGGAAGTGTTCCTCCAGAACCGCAATTTTAGGATCGGCCGCTGCCGCAAAATGAGCTGAAGCTTATCATTTTTCATTAACACCCAATTCTTTCGTCACGAATACGATTAACAGGGCCGCAATAGGCGGGAGTGTTGGAATGAAGTACTTTGAAGAAAAGCGTGGGTAGTCCGTAGTATTTCTTTTTAATTAGATTTTCGTAAATACAGTAAACCCAATTAAAAGTTTTTCGGCTGTAATTACATCTCTGAAGGATGCTTCGCTTCTGATTTCCGAATTTACGGGAAGGCACATCCGGGATCAGTTCTTGGAATTATATTCGAATTCAGCTCGTAGAAAGTATGATATGAAAGCCACATCTGTCTGTTGCGAGACTATGTAAGCCACTGATGATCCAACCATTGACCACTCAACTTATACGGAAATCGGTGATCGAATTCGGATTTACATTCGTTCAGATTGAAAACACCGTCAGTTTGATGCCACCTTGGGCCAACCCGAGTCTGACCACATGTCAAGACAATTAACGTGACACACGGTGGAATTAGGATTAGGTACACACACGAGAAGTTCACTGATACGTGTCAAAGAAGTAAAGGGTGGATAGTGGTTTATATTTGAGCCATTTATTAACTTGCCAACATGAAACTTCACTTCCAAGATGATTATAACTTCAATTACCGACCCATGCAACGATGACAACATGTTAGGCTTCACCGCAAGGGACGTTACTTTGCAAAAGTTTCCATTTTTCTCAATCCATAAAGAGAAGGCAAAGGAATAAAACGCCATTAACACTTCTCCAGGATAATTAATCTATTGCGTCCTTTTATTGCGTTCCATCTTTTTACCTGCCGCTCCCAGCTACGGAAAGAAAATATAACTTTTTCATGGAGCTATGAAACCGAGTTCGAGCCAAACAAACGAATAATCTGCATTCTTTCGCGAGGGAAACGGTTACAGGTTAGGCGTTTTTCATCCTTTATAATGTTCTTGTGCAATTTGTTTCTCTCTTTCATTATCGAAAAAACTTAGCGACTGTTTGCTACTGTTCGCCCCCGCGGGCTGATAAAAATAACAGCTTGGATTAAACAAGACACCTTCCGCCTCAACTCGTTATTTTTACACGGAAGGGATGCTCGCCAAATTTACGATGATAGCCAAAGTTATTGTCCGAGAAAAGGACTCCCCTTTTTGGGTTTGTTAAACAGTCTGAATTTAGACCGTTGGCTTATTTGTAATTGTCACCTCCTTCACGAGGTGGGAAATCGGAGTGATACTCCACGATTTTCGGAACCAAAAACTGCTACGGCAAGCGGAAAATGTGCGTTCCGTGCGGTTTCGTTTGTTTTGCGTTGGTCAGAAGTAGATAAACTTCGTGGCTGCACCCTGTCAAATCCTTCGAGTGGGTTACCATAACTCATGGAATATACTCTCCAAACCCCCATTTTTGGGAACTATGACCGCGAGCAGAGAACCAGTTCCCTCGCTTCGCCTCGGAAAAGCATGAGCCCCATTTATATTTCTGTTTGCGCTGACTTCACACAAAATGTCGCACCGTTCGAAAGGATGGTGAAGAAGTGGAAGCAACTGCAAGATTGTGGATCGCACCGCAACTATAAAAATTATTACGCTAATAACTTTTCATTTTTATTGCCAGCCCTCTCTCTCCCTCTCCGCCCAGCGACTTTGGACAATCGAACGGCGCTTGTCTTTCCGGCGGAATGTTCTTGACGTAAATTTTACCCCAAACGATGAGAAAGACGGCAGCGAGAGAAAGGGGTTCCGAATACCTGGAACGCGTCTTTTTGTATGCTTAGTAGACAAGATTCGCACGAAGCGCACCTTATCGTGTTGCTTCAGTACAACAGATGACAAAGTACATTTTCGCTCAGGCAAAGGCAACGCAACGCAATCTGTTTCGTCTTTTTATAGTATGCAGGAAAAGCTGGGAAATCTCGGCTCCCGTTTGAACGGCTTTTTTTCTGTTCGTCTTCTGTGAAGGCGGTTCTGTGTTTGAGGAGCAACTTCCGTCTTGCTATTTTCGAAATATATATTCTTAGGGGAGAAGGAATGTTAATAACAAAATTTTCCGGGAAAAAGCGATCTGGAAGTGGAAACTATATTTGTTTTGAAGCTTTTTATAGTGCAGCAGAAAACGGTATGTTGGGCTGTAAGCCTCGTACAAGACGGACAAGTATCTTACAGAATGTTGGTCATGGTATCATTATGAGGATGTGGAAAAAAGGGAAATGGGGAACTCTATTAATGTTTAAGTTAAAAGCAATTTTGAGGCCATGCGAAAACGTGAATATAGCATTGTATAGATCACATAATTATAGATTTATTCTACACTAGCTGATCCGGCAAACTTCGTCTCGTCCAAAATTTATTTTTCATTATCAATACCTTCAAACATTCACGTTTTCTTACTAAGCGCAAGTTCATAAGTCCAATCGCAGAACTGTTCATTGATTGATATTTTAATCGATCGCGTTGAATTTATTCTTTACTACAAAATTCCTAGAACTTGTACCAAAACTCATCATTATAATATCAGATTATTTTCCGACAAAATTCTCGTTCAAGATTTCAACCACTTGCAAATAACATGTTTATCCGTTACATGGAATGAATGTTTGATACAGAAAATATGATAGAATAAAGACAGACCCCTCCCCTCTTCTCCCATTAGAGAGGGGGGAGGAGTGTCCATTCACCATAGAAACGTTCCGTGCCCCCTGAAACCTTCACATGCCAAATTTGGCTTCATTTGCTTGATTAGTTTTCGAGTTATGTAGAAATTTGTTTTTCATTTGTATGGCAGCCCCTCCTAAGAGAAGGAGGAGGAATATCTAACCACCATAGGAACATTTATTGCACCCTAGAACCTCCATATACCTAATTTGGTTGCATTTGCTTGATTAATTCTCGAGTAACGTATAAATTTGCGTTTCATTTGTGTGGCAGCCCGCCCTTCAAGAGAGGGGTGGAGTGTCTTACCACCGTGAAAACATTTATCGCACCCTAAAACCTCCATACGCCCAATTTGGTTCCATTTGCTTTATTAATTCTCGAGTAATGCAGAAATTTAAGTTTCATTTGTATGGCAGCCCCCCCTAAGAGAGGGGGGAGGAGTATCTAACCACCGTAAAAACATTTATTGCACCCAAAAACCTTCACATGCCATATTTGGTTTCGTTTGCTTGATTAATTCTCGAGTAATACAGAAATTTATGTTTCATTTGTATGGCAGCTTCCCCTTAGAGAAAGGTGTGGAGTGTCTAACCACCATAAATTATTTATTACACCCTAAAAACTCCATATGCTTAATTTGGTTTCATTTACTTGATTAATTCTTGAGTAATGTAGAAATTTGTTTTTAATTTGTATGGCAGCCCCCCATACCTAGTGGTTAGCGTCCCACATTATCATGCCGGGGGTTCGGGTTCGATTCCCGTTCTGGCCGGGAGATTTTTCGTCAAAGAAATTTCTTCCGACTTGCCCTGTGGTCACGCGTATTCTAGAACTTGCCACTCCAGAATACACTCAAGGCGTGTTATTCGACATAGAAATCTCAACTAAGTAGAACTAATAAAAATGACGCAAGTAATACTTATGTTGAGAAGGCAAAAGTTTCACTGGGAACGTTAATGCCATCCAAGAAGAAGAAATCCCCCCTTAGAGAGAGGGGAGGAGTATATAACCACCATAGAATCATTTATTGCACCCTAAAACCTCAAGATGCCTAATTTGCTTGATTAGTTCTCGTATTTGCTTGATTAGTTCTCGAGTAATGCAGAAATTTGTGTTCCATTTGTATGGCAGCCCCCCCTTAGAGAGGAAGAGGGGTCTCAAACTATCATGAATACCTTCCCCGGCCCCAAAAACCCTTACATACTAATTTTCATGTCGATCGGTTTAGTAGTTTTCGAGTTATATATATATGCGATTTATTAATCGCATTATTCATGCTTCGTTCCGCCGAAAATTGTTTTTTTTTTGAGTTTTCATCTGGATTCAATTCAGAGGAACCCGGAAGAAAAGCAAAATAACAACAATACATCGGCAAAAGTGAGAATGGATCGTCCGATCTGAGCTGTCTATTTCATTGGTTCGCCTCCATCCAAGGTAGATTCATACAACGAGAGAAATTAGGAGGCTGAAATTAGGAAATTAATGAGGAGATCAATTATCATTTTCGTTATTAAAGTAGGAAGGAACGAAATTTTATAATTAACTAGCTAACCCGGCAAACTTCGTCCCCCCCATTTACTTGATTAATTCTCGAGTAATGCAGAAATTTGTGTTTTATTTGTATGGCAGCCACCCCTAAGAGAGGGGGGAGGGGTATCTAACCACCATAGAAACATTCATTGCACCCTAAAGTTTCCATATGCCTAATTTGGTTTAATTTGCTTGATTAATTCTCGGGTAATGCAAAAATTTGTGTTTCATTTGTACGGCAGCCCCCTCTAAGAGAGGGGGAAGGAGTATCTTAACACCATAGAAACATTAATTGCATCCTAAAACCTCCACATGCCAAATTTGGGTTCATTTGCTTGATTAATTCTCGAGTAATGCAGAAATTTGTGTTTCATTTGTATGGCAGCCCCCCCTTTGAGTGGGGGAAGGACTGTCTAACCATCATAGAAACATTTATTTCACCCTAAAACTTTCACATGCCAACTTTGGTTTCGTTTGATTGATTAATTTCCGAGTAATGCAGAAATTTGTGTTTCATTTGTATGGCAGCCCCCTCTAAGAGAGGGGGAAGGAGTATCTTATCACCATAGAAACATTCATTGCATCCTAAAACCTCCACATGCCAAATTTGGTTTCATTTGCTTGATTAATTCTCGAGTAATGCAGAAATTTGTGTTTCATTTGTATGGCAGCCCCCCCTTTGAGTGGGGGAAGGACTGTCTAACCATCATAGAAACATTTATTGCACCCTAAAACTTTCACATGCCAACTTTGGTTTCGTTTGCTTGGTTAATTTCCGAGTAATGCAGAAATTTGTGTTTCATTTGTATGGCAGCCCCCCCTTAGAGAGGGGGGAGGGGTCTCAAAATATCACGAAAACCTTCCCCGGCCCCAAAAACCCCTACATACCAATTTTCATGTCGATCGGTTCAGTAGTTTCCGAGTCTATAAGAATCAGACAGACAGACAGACATCACTCCATTTTTATATATATAGATTCTTTAGTAGAATTTTTTGGTGGCCCTGATACGTGATGTTGATGTAATTCTATCATAGTATTCATTTTCATATTAAGTCCCAACCTTAGCATTCGACGTTGGTTGATTGCTGTCTTGAGTGAAATGAAAAGTCACTGTCACTTTCATCGAATGAAGTAATTTAAACTTTTCGCCTTTTTGACATTGTATCCTACATGCTTTTTAGCATTGTTTACTTGAATGTTCCCAAACATGACATGTGCGGAACCGATCCCTATTAAAGTGAACCAAACAGCGAAGGCATACTTTTCAGAAAAAAAATAAACATCTATTGGGTTCCTGATTATTCCTGAATTCTCGAAAGCACAGCCGCCGACAAACCAGCTGGTAAGGGGAGAAAAGAAGAACCTCAAGATATTCTCTATCCTTCATCTGGCATTATCTGCTGGGTGCGACATCAGGTCCACTTATGTTGGGATATACCCCCATTCATCGGGCATCCAACTAGTGACCACATCCAAGGGGCAGCGAGAGAATATCGCCTCACCTTCGTTCAGTTTCGTTTATTTCATTTCAAGTTGAATTTCAAGTTCATCATACCAAAGCGGAATTATAAAATCGTCAAATGAGAATGAAAAATTCTTGTATCGAATGAAACTGTTTTATATCGAATGAAAATTTCGTTGATGCTCGAACCGTATTCATTGAAACAGTTGAATACGACGATGTGAAAGAATGTGCAGTATGCCAGCAGGCATCATCAGTTGTCGGCTAGTTGTAAGACTAATATGCTCTCACATGCCTCTTTTAATGCCACTTTTTTGAAAGACGGTCCGGGAAAAACCGGTTTGTAGAACTGAAATCGAATGAAACCTTCAATTGAAAGCAGTGACTGTCCTTTCGCATGTGCAACTGAAAGTGACATATAGGCCAATCAAATGATAATGGATGAATCAGCTTCAATCGTCAAGTAAAAGTGGCTGCTTTCAAATTCAAAAGAAACGACCGCAGAACAAAAACGAAATTGAAGAATCGATGTTTCAGTACGCGTAGTGAACACACTCGAAATTAAAATTGGTTGAATAGAAAGGAAGAAGTAAAAAAGTTATTTTCATCTTTTAGATTCGAAATTGTCAAGCCCTGGTCACAACTTTTTCCCACATTTCTGGCAATTCACGGATCCCTTTGCGAAAATAATCAGTTGGTTTGTCGGCTAACCACGAATTGAGATTCTCAAGGCAGACAGTTAGGAGTTTAGTTTTAGTTTAGGCATACAACCCTCATATAACTTTTTTTTGTTTCTAAAAATCAAGACAAGATTCGAAATGTTAGCAAAAATATGAACAAATAAGTTATTATACTTACACAATTTCACGTAACTAGAATCAATTTGAAAAAATAGGAAAAAAAAGAAAAATATGATAAAAATAAGAAAAATAGAGAAAATAGAGAAACACAAAAATATGAAAATTAGGAAAATAGTAAAAACATAAAAATAGAAAAAAAAGAAACAATAGATGAATGTAATGCCAACTCGTCTTAGGAGTTGGCAGCACCATCTCAAATAGCAGTGAAACGTTGTGGGTGTAAAGACATGGGTCATTTAAGCAGCTTTGCATACTTGAAAAATTCGAAAAAGAATTAGCCTACTTTTTGGAAAAAGCCAAAAATTTTTAATTAATTTTTTACAATAATTTATAACTTAAAAACTATGAAATGTAGGAAATTGTTTAAATTTTGACAAAAAAATACCAAAAAATTTTTGGAAAAAAATATTGCTGACAAAAAAGTAATTTAAAAAATTAAAATTCATTTTTCTCAAAAACGTATTTTTTTTAAATTCCCAAAAATATATATATATATATATGAGAAGCCCTTACAATTTCCAACAAGTCGTCCATACATCGGAAGATGGGTACTTTTACCGGGAAAATGTTTTAGATATAAATAGAAATAGATATAAATAGGAATATGCTTAAAATTTCCAACAAGTTTTCCATACATCGGACGATGGGCACATTTACATGGAAAAAGTTTTTCGAACAACAACTTTTTCATGTTTTTCTTTGAAAAAATGATATTAATGTTCTATTCGTTGCATTTTTATGTATAAATTATCGCAATTTGCATGATCTGCTAACTTTTCTCTATTTAGAAACATATCAAGAACATTCAAACGTGAAAATTTACACACAAAAAAGTTACGAGCAAATCATTATTTTTTTCAGGAGTCTTCATACAAAAATGACTCATAATCCAAAAACTATGATAGATAGAATGTTGAGGTCTTTGGCAAAGGTTCATATTTTAATAAGATCTAAAACTTGAAAACATATTTTTGAGAATTTTAAAAAAATACGTTCTTGAGAAAAATGAATTTTAATCATTAAAATAACTTTTTGTCAGCGAAATTTTTTCCAGAAAATTTTTGGTATTTTTTGTAAAAATTTAAACAATTTCCTACATATCATCTTTTGACATGAATTTTGTAGGTATCATAGTTTTTATGTTATAATTTTTAGTAAAAAATTAAGAGAAAAAATTGTTTTTTCCAAAAAGTAGTTCAATTATTTTTCGAATATTTCAAGTATGCAGTTGCTTAAATGACCCATGTCTCTACATCTACAACGTTTCACTGCTATCTGAAATGGTGATGCCAATGGCCTGTCGAGTTGGCATGAAATTCGTCAATAGGAAAAATATTAAAAAAGAAAACATGTTAAACTTAGAAGATAGGAAAAACTGAAAAAAATAAAGTTTGTAAAGCAAGAAAAGAAAGAAACATTAGATAAATTATGAAAGAAGAAAAATAGGGAAAAAATTAAAATAGGAGTAAAAAAGCAAAAAAAAAATTAAAAAGTGGAATAATAATAGTAATAACAAAAATACAAAAATACAGAAAAAAGCAGAAATAGTGACTATAGTAATTTTTATATATATACTAGCTGACCAGGCAAACGTTGTTCTGCCAAATAAATTATTTCTAGTGAATATTTTGGGTGTTGAATAAAACACTCTAATGTATTGTAAGTGTGTTTGAATATTTTAACGATCTTTAAAATAAATTGAATGTGACCGATAAAAAAACGAATTAAATGATTTGAACGAAAGGTTATATGATGTTTCTTGGTGTATTTCATTAACTTAACTGACATGTTTGATCTCTTAAAAGTTAAACGTCAACTGAAAAAAGTAATATAAGTTTGTCGTAAAGTAAAAAAAAATAAATATAGAAAATCAATATTTATTGCTGTCTCCTTGTTAGAAAATACGTGCATGTGATTTTCAACATGGCTTAGTTTATAACAGCTTGGTCTCGTTCATAAATTGGAAAACAGCGATACGCCAGTTAACTTCAATGGAGCTGATTAATCGGCCTGTTTGGAATCGCGTTATTTTATCGTTGTCATTCAATCGAGGAGTATTCACATCGGTAATCTATGTTTGAAACACAGCCATATTGCTTCCTTTATTCATGGATGTTTTTATTACTCTTCGCCGATTTGTAGAACTCAATATTCATATATGCATATGAGTGATCGGATTTTACAATTCGATCGAAATCGACTTTTACACTTTTAAATTCGTTCGCCTTGTCGCGAAACAATGGTCAAAATAAGTCATCCGTATGTGTGGTTCAATTCACTCTCTATCTGATCGGCATAATTCCGGAAATAATTCTAAATTGTTGAAATTTGAATGAAAATTATTATTCGATTGCGTTTGGATGCTAAATTTGTTTTGAATGTGTTTAATGCTAAATTTTGCGTGTTTATTCCACCCGAAAAACCATTACAATTTTTGTTTCATAGAAATGGAACATGGAGACCAATGTTGTTTACGTCGAATTGCGTGGCAAGGTTGTCACATTTGCTCAACTCGATTGGACTTGAGCTTGAACAGAATGCAAAATTACGCTTTTTCCATTCAACAGAATACAACCAACAATATGTGGGGACAAATACGATCGAACTTCATTTTGTGTTTGAACACACGCGCAATGTCATGACAATGCATTGCGCTTTGGCCTGGCTATAACTAAAGCTGTGTCGGCGTTGCTCATGATAGTGTCTCGCAAGTGAATGTATTATTCCTCGCACCGCTTTTGTTGATTGTGTAGTAAGAATTGCAGTCGTTCAATCTCTACCCTCGCGTATATGTCGACCATAAATTGTTGGCACAGCTTACGATATCTTGAAGAGGCGTTTCTTGACCATGTCAAATCACCATATGATAAACATAAAAATCCTTCGAGCGCGCCCTCTGTTTGTTTCGTCGCATGTTCATAAATATTAAATCAAAATGAGAAATGATGTTCATAATGAATTAAGTATCTGTGACGGGGTCTCGTTGGTCTAATGTTTATGCAAGAAATTTTTCGTTAAAGAAACCCTTCTGATTTGCACTGTAGTCACGCGTATTCTTGAGCTTGCCACTCCAGAATACATTCAAGGCGTATTGTTCGTCATAGAAATCTCAACTATTTACTAAAAAAATTAACGCAAGTAGTACTACGTTGAGAAGGCAAACCTTGGGAACGTTAGTGCCATTGAAAAAGAACATAGCGAGGGTCGTATGAACGGTGTGTGTCAACGATGAATTCCAGATTATTGTTTTTTCTTCGCATTAAATTTCTCGTGTCACCGTGCTATCATGATTCCAACAGCGCTTGTGCTTTGGATCTACACACGTGCTCTCCAGCTGATGTTTTATCAGGGTTGATGGCAATAGCGTGATTGTCATTTTGTAATCCGAGCAAATGTGATTTGAAGAATTTCGATAGCTCATTGTGCTCATTCAAAAAGGCTTCCAGCTCGTCGGAGATGCTCCCTGCTTTAGATGAATTGATGTTACTTGTGTATTTGTAGATGGATGTTCAATGAAGCGGGCGTTACGCCATCAGTCATTGAACAACTTAAATGAATTCGTTCTGTTGAAAAAACGAACAACGGTTAAATTATTAGAATATTTTTGACACAAAAATAATAAAATCGCAATTAAAAATAGGGAATTGGGGTCAAAATTTAAGGTTATATGTATGGTATAAAGTCAAATTTTTGAAAAAAAATATCCAGATCTTTTTTTCTGCATAGAGCCACTCTATTCGGTATTAAATGTATGGTTATCGGTATCCTACCGGTATCATATATAGTTTACAACCTATTCCCATACCAAAAATACCAAAAATACCAAAAATACCAAAAATACCAAAAATACCAAAAATACCAAAAATAATAAAAATACCAAAGCTACCAAAAATACCAAAAATACCAAAAATACCAAAAATACCAAAAATACCAAAAATACCAAAAATACCAAAAATACCAAAAATACCAAAAATACCAAAAATACCAAAAATACCAAAAATACCAAAAATACCAAAAATACCAAAAATACCAAAAATACCAAAAATACCAAAAATACCAAAAATACCAAAAATACCAAAAATACCAAAAATACCAAAAATACCAAAAATACCAAAAATACCAAAAATACCAAAAATACCAAAAATACCAAAAATACCAAAAATACCAAAAATACCAAAAATACCAAAAATACCAAAAATACCAAAAATACCGAAAATACCAAAAATACCAAAAATACCAAAAATACCAAAAATACCAAAAATACCAAAAATACCAAAAATACCAAAAATACCAAAAATACCAATAATACCAAAAATACCAAAAATACCAAAAATACCAAAAATACCAAAAATACCAAAAATACCAAAAATACCAAAAATACCAAAAATACCAAAAATACCAAAAATACCAAAAATAACAAAAAAAATCAAAAATATTAAAAATATCTAAAATATCAAAAATATCTAAAATATCAAAAATATCAAAAATATTAAAAATATCAAAAATATCAAAAATATCAAAAATATCAAAAATATCAAAATATCAAAAATATCAAAAATATCAAAAATATCAAAAATATCAAAAATATTAAAAATATCAAAAATATCAAAAATATCAAAAATATCAAAAATATCAAAATATCAAAAATATCAAAAATATCAAAAATATCAAAAATATCAAAAAATATCAAAAATATCAAAAATATCAAAAATATTAAAAATATCAAAAATATCAAAAATATTAAAAATATCAAAAACATCAAAAATATCAAAAATATAAAAATATCAAAAATATCAAAAATATCAAAAATATCAAAAATATCAAAAATATCAAAAATATCAAAAATATCAAAAATATCAAAAATATCAAAAATATCAAAAATATTAAAAATATCAAAAATATCAAAAATATCAAAAATATTAAAAATACAAAAAAAATGCCAAAAATAGTTTTAGGTTTTTCCGTCCACGTGTTAAAAGGTCTGATCACAATTAAACGTCAAAAATCAGAAATATACTCTTAAGGGAACTTAGTGAAATGGAAATCACACAAATAGGGAATGTTACAAACATTGAGTAAAATGGTATACCCTCGGAAATAAAATCAATTATCTTGCCGATAACTATATTACACAACGAATGCGCAATTTTATATCTAATCGAACTCGAACTGAATCCATCTGAGGGGTTCTTCACCAAATTCTGAGAAAGTAACATAAAATAGTGAAAAAAGAAAAAAAGAAAGCGTAAAATGACTGCTCTCGAGTCCAGTCCCGCTGTGCGGCGAAATTCAATACACTCGATCGGGTGGCAAATACACTGCTTTATTAAATAAAATGAAACATTGCTCACGCTCCGCAGAGCGCAAAATTCTATCACGACCTTGCTCGACTCCCTGCTCTGTATCTTAATTAGATATCGATTTTCCGCGCTATTTTCCTTCCCGATGGCAGCCGCAATGCTTTGTTGATAGAGTCAAGTTAATTGTTTTCGATGGTGGCAGCAAAAACAAATAAATTCCTCCCGCCCACACAGCGTGAATTGCAGCAAACTCAACTTTGGTACACTTTATCAAAACGACAATAGCATAGCAAAGCTGCCCCGCCAGCAATGTGGGTAACATTTGGTGCCCTAGAACACTAGTATTGGAAGTGGAGATAACTGGAAATGGACCAATTTCGGTGATTTGCCAGTGAAATTGCTCGAAATATAATAACGAATGTCATAAAACGGACCTATCGTTTCGATTCGAAATTGAAATAAATTGAATTCTACAGATGAAAAAATAAACAAAACCTTTTCAAGTCGACGAATGACGAATGAGCGAAACCTTCATCAAGGCAATTTTCGTGCAATAATTAATTAAACCGCATAATTATGCGTAATTAATTTCTCGCCAATCGGCGGACGGAGCAAATTAAATTCGGCAACGAAAATATTTTTATCGCGTCGCGTGCGGAATAATATTACATCCCGTGCCGAATGTTCGCATCAATTAGAGTAATGTGACTTTTTGCCACAAACCAACCAACTCAAAGAACCAATTCCCAGAAGTGTTCCATCGATCGGCACCTGGGGCAGCATTGTGAGCTCCCCTTCGCCAACGACAAACAACGGCTTACCCGAAAAATAACTCTCCCAGAAGCATAAGTTGGGAAACTGCAAAAGTCCTCTGTAGAGTAAACTTTCTCCCTTTGTATTCGCACTGACTTACAACTACGAGAAGAGCCAACATAAGTTTGTCATCATATGGGGTATACAGGAAAAGTGCCCCCGGGTAAGGTATTTACGGAAAAGGTGAAAATCTAACCGCATTCACTTTGTTTTCTACAAGTGTTAATGCTTTGGGACATGTTGGCTTCTACGCCCGGCTGCTCAGCACTTCAGCAGGTGCTGAAACCTGTTGGTTTAGCTTTGGCTCAACTTTGGGCCTAATAGGTGTATCGATTTGTTGGTGCGCAAACAATATGCTTAATGATATTGTTGAGTCTATATATTCTCCATTTAACATCCGATTTTGATGAAGACGCATGATGTTTCAAAAAGTTATCCTTTACTTTGGAACTACAAAGCACACCATTATCGCAAATGTGTCGAACAGTGAAACCAACAAACATAAATATTGCAACCAAAGTTTCCGCTACTCCCACGATGGAATTCCCGAACTGCGCCACTATCAACACCATTACTTACGAATCAAACACGGCACCGTGTGCCAAGTTTAAATAACTAATTTAAATTTCAGTGCCTCAGGCACACGGTTCCACTTGTCTAGACAAGCCAAACATCAGCATGGCAGGGGGGAGAGGATCCCTCAGTGAATTCCCATCCGCTCTGCTGCGGCTTCTAAGGGGAAGAAAGTTTTGTTTGTAAGTGTCTTCATGGATAATGAGCTTCTGAATGGGAGAATTAGCACCTTCTCGTTGGTGGGAAAATTCATAAATGTTTCACCAAAGTTCGCTCACCGCGATATTATATTTATTACCCATTTCACTATCACTACCACTATCTAGTAATTTCAAATCGTTCAGCTCGAATTCAAACGAGACAAAATAAGCCCAATTTATCATCACGATGATGACAAGCGAAAAATCAGACATGAGTGAAAAAATATTTTCCTCTGTCCCATGAAACAGTAAATCAAATCTCCGGTCGGTCTGTGTGGACCGGATTCGTTGTGAAAACACATCGCAATTGGGTGTCCGCTGTCAATTAGGACACTAGATGGCCACCGCTCAACATTTTGAAGTGGAGAATGATTGAAATTCAACAAACAGCCAATGGTTACGGATCTGTGGTTCGATGAGAATTGGACCAAAAAATACAAAAATCAGAAAGCCTACCTTCACACAGACGGTCATGTGCACATCAATCATTTTCCGGATTCCCCCAGTCATCAATTCGGTCGTTCGGTCGGACGGAGAGTAGACAAAATATTGCTCCCATTTATGTAGTGGCAATATTTGCGTTAAACAAACAGAACATGTCGTAGAATGGAAAAACAAATTTCCGTCATTTTGTAGTCACTTTTATTTTATTGCCACACACACACAAAAACTCTTTCGCTCGGCATTTGATCGATCGTGGATATGAAAAGAAACAACTTCACTTTGCATCCAAATTAATGTGAACGATCACTGGCACCGTTTCCATGAAATGGAACAGAAACAGGAGCTTTCCCAAATAATCATTAGTTATTTCGTCACTTGACTTTGATTTTACATGCTTTATAACGGAAAACAATTGCTCACAATGGGTTGTGGATCCAAACGAAAAAGCAATAAAAAGAGCATATTTTCTTAGTTCTAGGAATCGTGATTCTGAAACAAATTTGGAGTAGAAATCCAAAATAATTTCACACACAGCTCTGAATCACACATCGCATGTTCATCATCGAAACTGAATGGGGTAAAAAAAATGAAGCATTATTCCATGTGCTTCGAAGTTCCCAAGTCTACGAGAAGAATCAACTAGGAGTGCTACAGCGTGTTTCGATGATACTTTGAAAATTTTCAGTGTCAGAAAATGGGAAGAATGGAAATTTGTGATCGAGCAACATGAGTTTGCTTTCGAATGTTTTGATCTGGTTGAGCATGTTGCGAACCAATTTACCGCTATCTTACAGGCCCAAGTTCAAATCTTTCAGATAATTTTTGATGTTCGTCTGGAAAGCTAGATGTACCGTCCGTTCCACGTTTTAGAGATTATCGGTCGGTTATACCATACTCTCTATGAATTCCGCCAAAAAAAAAACAAAAACTCGTTCCAATACTTTTACTCCACTAAGCCATCGTATCTACACCCAAAATTGATTTTTTTTTTATTCTTTATTTGAGAGGTTTTCAGCCTCCTGGGCTGGTTCGCCTACCCAAAATTGATTTTTAGCTCATGTTTTGTCATCCCGATTTATGACATTAAATGAGACATAACATAACAGAAAATGTCATGACTCACAAATACTGGAAAGCATTTGTATAATATACATGGTACAGCAATATAAGATTAATACGAGCGAGCGAAACAAAAGACAAATGAGCTTTCCGTATACCTTGCCACATACACGGCCCAGACCGAGAGAGATATTGTTCTCCTTCATGTGCTCCTTTTTTACTCCTAGATAACACTTTCCAACTTCATTATATAATCAGGTGCAATATTATCACGTATTTGCTGAAAAACTGCTGAAGCATCATTAGCCATGTGGATAGCGTGGTCGTGTAAAATAGCTTTGCATTCCAGCTGGCCTTGGTTCGATCCCCATTGACGTCGTATGGACTTTTTTTTGGCACAATCCCAAATGAAATGAGAAAAGAAAACAGAAAGAGATGTCTGCTCGCATACATACAAACCATTTTTAAGCTTCTAAAACAGCTCATTATTTGCGCATTTGACTCTCCAGCACACGGAATGGCATCATTTCTGCCAAAGATGAAATGTTTTCTGCCAACGCTCGTTTGGGTGTACGTTAAATATGGAATGTCGTCATACCGCGCGTCCACATCTTCAAGAAAGGTTGAAGCTCACGATAATTCAATGCGTGCGCTCTGATGTAATTGACAATTAGGACGACAATCTTCATGTTCATTCCTATATTTTGGCGCAGAGATTATCCAATTATTCTGCATCAATCGCTCCGAAACTTCTGATTTCACATGATTTCACAGCCAATTCCACCACAACTGAATAAAATACAAAACCAGCAGCTCGTTCTTTCAAACTTAAACACAGATTTTCTGCTAAGTCCTGAGCTCGACTCGTGATGTTCATTGCCGAGACAAGCTCGATTTTTTTGGGCATATCATTCGAGCCACAGTTTTCATACACTCCTTCACGAACATGTCATACACAAGCCTTTGATCGAGCAGCTTTCTTCTAAACAATTTTTCTGTTTTTCTGACTACCCAAATTTCCTCTTAAATCAGAAAATTTTTCAACAATGCCTGTGTCACAAAACTTATCCGTGTAACTTTTTTTGAAATGATCGAAAAAATGGATAAATCAAATGTAATGTATATATCCTTGTACATAATTTATTGGAGTTTTAAAAAGTGCCAATTAATCGTCAAAGACAAAGGAGAAATTTTTCGTTCAAAAACCAACATCTCTGTATTGGAAGGACCTACACTGCGTTTCATGACAATAGAACCACCTAATTTTTCTGATTTTCCAGAGATATGTAAGAAGTCGGTTAGATTGAAGAATATAATGTAAATAGAATGCAATAACTATCTTCATTTATAAGAATTGCCATTTGATCTTTATTATTGTGTTCAGGCGCGAAATGTTAAAAAAAACTAAAATTCCAGTGTTTCATAACTGTAGAACCAGATGGAAAAACTCTCACTCCTTTACAAAACTAACGCCAATTGAACATGAATTACGATAAGTTTCTAATTCACAGGTCATCTTTAGTTCTCAATCAGTTCAAATAACCCATCCGGGGTGGTTTCGACCAAGCTACGGCATGTTGTAGTGTCTATCTCGTTCTACGCAGAGAATACTGCTCGTTTAAGCTCTTCAAATCACTCATACTGCTTGTAAGCCGCATCTACTATTCGTACGATCACTGCTCATAAATTTTCGATAGGATTCTGATCTGATAAACAACCAGAACCGGTCCAGAATTTGAAGCCCCATTTCATTAAACCATGCCATGGCTTTCCGGATTTTATGAACTGATACCAAATTACCCAATTATCACGGTATTGTTGATGCAAAAACAGAAGAAGCACGTCTGACTGACTCAATCGTGTTGGTGGTAAGCTATACAAACCAGACCTTCCGAGAAAATTCTCCCCAAACCATAAAAATCCCATCTCCAAAGCTGCGAGTCCAAAAACTAATGTGGTCAACCTTCCAACGGCACGACAAATATTGGAGATTCTCATCCGATTTAACGTGCTTTCCGATTTAATGTGCTCTGACTAAAGGAAACATTTTTGATGGCACCAGCCAATTGAGAAATCGATGATACTCCAGGAACAGAACATAAAGGCGCTGCTTTTTTCAGCGGAAAATCTTTCCATTTTGCACTCACTTTGCTATTTAAGCGTAAACAACAGGGTGCAGCCAACAGAATGGTAGCAATTGTGAATGTGTCATTAGTTATTGGGACAATCTAGAGGAGCTAGTTATTCCACGAAATTGTGTTGTGTGTTGTGTGTCCAACAAAATTCCCCAAACATCTCCTAGTGAAGCGAGTCGATGCTGCTATAAACTTCTCATCCCAATCCCTTCATACGTTTGTTCTCTAGGAGGAGCGACATTTGGGATATATGGCAGACATGGAAAGATATACATATATATACAATGTTTTTAATCATCAATTCATTTATGTTGCACTAAAATCAACCCATTTCTTGTACACTTTTACATAAAAGTGTCGGAAAACGCAAAGCCATACATCCAGGGTTGCCAATAATATTTTTCAAAAAACTGGAAGTTTGCTCTTATAAAAACTGAAAGAAAATTAGATTCCTTAAAATCGTTTCATTGTAAGAAGATCGGCTTCGATTTACCTAAAATGATTTTCTTTACCTATTCCAAAGCTTAGGAAATAGAATTTCTCCAGAGCCTCGTGTAATATTTAGTTCATAAAATGGCGGAATAAACCGCTAATCAATCATATTATTTAGGAAGATCAATATAACCATTTCCTCCACTCGAACATTACTGCGAAGAAAATTGTAAGGAGTTGTATCTACACCCAAACTAGCGTTGGCAGAAAACATTTCATCTTTGGCAGAAATGATGCCATTTCATGTACTGGAGAGTCCAATGCGCAAATAATGAGCTGTTTTAAAAGTTTAAAAATGGTTTGTATGTATGCGAGCAGACATCTCTTTCTGTTTTTTAAACGGTTTTATTTAGCTTGCCCTGTAATTTGTTTGTTGTATGTTTGTAACATGTTTGTCTGTAGCGCTTTACCACATTAATAGAAATTTCAACCCCTTCCTGTTGACCGATTGATCTGAAATTTGAAACACACATTTATCTCTGCAGTCATTATAAAACTGCGTATTTCATGATCTTGAAAATCCAAGATGGCGGCCGCTACAAAATGGCAGATTGCATATTCTCTCAAAACCTTATCAATATGGGTTTTTCCAAAGCCCCATCAATATGGGTATCAAATGAAAAGGCTTGACTAGTAGAACACAGTTATTTATAAAAAAAATTAAAATATAAAATGGCCGCCACCATAGAATAGCGAATTACATATTTTCTCAAAACAAACACCATCAATTATATAAATGGGTATCAAGTGAAGGGGCTTGGCCAGTAGATCAAAATAGCCTATTACTTTTCAACGGTTTCATTTAACTTGACCTGTTTGTATGTATGTTTGTATGTTTGTAGGGTTGTCCCACATTAAAAAAAAATAAGAAATTCAATTTGGTCGCCGCTAAAAAATGGCTGAATGGCTTGACTTGAAGAACACACTACATTATGAATAAATTCAAAAAGGTGTATGTTTTTTTTTCTTGTTATCCCCTCAATATCGGTATCGAATGAATTAATTTGACTAATAGAAAACAGTACATCATTGTGGAGGCGATCTGGCGTAGTGGTAACATCCATACCTCTCACGCAGAGATCACGAGTTCAATTCTCACTCCCGACATTCTTCCAAAAATGGAAGTAAAAGTGACGAACCATCCGAAAATGTTCCAAAGAAAATTAGGTAAAAAATAAAAATTAAAAAAAAACTTGAATGGTTTTATTGTAATCATACAGATAATGTACTAAAAACTAGAAAATAAAAAAAAACTTTTAAGTTAAACGGCTTAATGTACTAAACTGAGACGAACCAGCCCATGAGGTTGAAAGTCTCAAAAATAAAGATTAAAAAAATTAATGTACCAAAAGCTAGAAAATAATCAGGCAAGTTGCAGTTAGTAGATATCACATCCCTTCCTTCATTAATCTAGGGCAATGATGAGACTAAAATAAAATCGTGGGCATGTCGGATTTCCATTATCCACAGTTAGTTGTTTTATCATATGCCCCACGATTTTTCATTTAATGTAATAAATCGGGATGCCATAACTTGTGCTAAAAATTAACTTTGGGTGTAGAACACGACGATTTTCGACGTAGAACTACGCAATTATATTATGCAATCCACTTGTTTACCACTTCGAATATTATTTTAAAATGCATCGAAATTTTTGTAATAGATTATGTTCTTCGTTACAAGTAAATTTGATGAACGCCCTTTTACGTTTGATACGATGCCTAGATTTATAAGTATTCGAATATGGGTAGGGTTAGCACACAAATCGACAGAACAAAAGTATGGGAAAAAAGGAAGTTCTTCCAATTTTCATGAATTTAAACCGTTTAGAGATTAGCGAATTGTAATGTATGCACATCAAACAAATCTTAGAGAATTTCCGATTCGATTGGTTTGCGAATCATAAGAATTCGATTACAGTGAAAAACTGTTTCCTGATTTGGCACTCTTCCTGAAAGACTTCCTGACTGAAGTTACTGCTTGGGTAGGTTGTTAAATAAGATAAAAGTTGTACGATAGAGGATTCCCTGTATGCCCTATTAGTAATTAACACCAATCCTTTGATAAAATACTTATTCTAACCAATACTCAATTTTCATATTTTCCTTGTATTCTAGAATAAAGTAAAAGTGGAACAACCACATCTTCTTATATATAAAATAAAAACCCTGCTCGTAACTAAAGGGTGTGTCACATCAAATTGCATCACGGAAAAAACGCTGTAGAAATTTAATTTTTAGGAATTATATCTTCAGCTTTCGCTTATAATCAGATAAGAGTGTATAGATCACGTTGGCCATGCTCCACTGTCATTTTTTCGTAAATTTGGAAAAATGTCGTCAAACGAAAAAGAGCGTCGTGAATTAATCCTGCGCACTCATTTCGAGAATCCGGAGTTGTCACATCGGGACATCGGTAAGATGCTGGGAATCGTCCAATCCACGGTCAGCAGAGTACTAAAACGATACTTCGAGAACCTAACCATCGACCGGAAGGTGAAGAACGGCAAAAATGGATGCTCCGTCAGTGAAAAAGATCACAAGCGCGTAGTTAAGCAGTTTAGACGTGATCCGAGAAGTTCGGTCTGGGATGTCGCCAATAAGCTAAATTTGTCAAGTTCATTCGTCCAGCGGACCAAGCAGCGGGAGGGCCTGCGTACATACAAGGTTCAGAAGACTCCTAACCGCGACGAAAGGCAAAACATGGTGGGGAAGACGCGAGCCCGGAAGCTGTACACCGAAATGCTGACGAAGCCGCATTGCCTGGTAATGGACGACGAAACCTACGTCAAAGCGGACTTTCGTCAGCTGCCGGGCCTGTTGTTCTTCTCCGCAGAGGTCAAATTCAGCGTTCCGGAGGAGATTCGCAAGCAGAAACTGTCCAAGTTTGCCAAAAAGTACATGGTGTGGCAAGCGATCTGCTCTTGCGGAAAGCGGAGCGCCCCCTTCGTGATGACCGGCACGGTAAACGGGCAGGTTTACCTTAAGGAGTGCCTACAGAAGCGCTTACTACCACTATTGAAGCAGCACGAGGGCCCGACCATCTTCCGGCCGGATCTCGCTTCGTGCCACTATTCAAAGGACGTGTTGGAGTGGTACGAAGCCAATGGGGTCACCTTCGTGCCAAAGGAAATGAACCCGCCCAACGCGGCGGAGCTTCGCCCAATAGAGAAATATTGGGCGATTATCAAGCAGGCCCTCCGGAAGAACCCAAAAGTTGTCAAATCGGAGGCGGACTTCAAGAGAAAATGGATTTCTGTTCAAAAAACAGGAAGTGGGTTATATCTATGGTATAACCGCAAGGGTGACGTAGGACTATCGTTGATTTAGAGATCATTTGTTTGAAGTTGAATCTGAATTCATTCTGAATGAATGAATATTTGGGGGACTTCGAAAACGAGAGCGTTACGTTGGAGGCACAAGGTTTTATGCATCCAATATTGGATACGGAAATATCCTACTGATGGGGAAGAATAATTTTCAGAAGCTATCATGTTAATTGCGATTGATTGAAAAATTACAAAACCAAATGTATTTGATCACAGTGTTACATGGATAGAAAACATTCAAATAAACTCTTTCACATGAATGTATTTTAAATTCCCAGAGGAACTGGCAGATTATTTCCCGGATCTTTCTCGATGGTGAATTGCATCCGAATGGAAAGAATTCCGCGCGTGTATGTGTGTGTGTGTGTGTGTAGCGGCTGCTTCGAGATCTTCCCGGGGAACCGTTTGTGGCATCACTCTCCTCCTGATGGATTCCCTTCTGGCCTAAGGTGCACAAACAGTCTCTTGGCTACACCGTTCATCCGCGCTTTCATGATAAACGAAGAGCTTCACCACAACAGCGACAACATGCTCTAATCGCTGTTCAATTTGAACTGAGTGGATTTCCGAGCGGCGCTCGCTTTTATACCGATTGGTGATTTCAATAGCTTGTTTTGAAATCAATTTTAAGACTATTGAAACAAGTTTTTGGATCAGAAAGTAACAAGTATAGAACGCGTAAACATTTTATCTTTCGAATGAAGTGTTTATCATACCATTTCGTTCAGTTGTTTAGGAGCTATTAACGCTCAAAATCTCGGTCTCCGGCGTAACGCTTTCGTTTTCGAAACTTTGATTTTACACCCCGGTATAGAAATGAAAGACGTAGTCCTACGTAAAAAACTACAACCTGACGTTGTACAGAACCTTATGGACGGGGTAAAGAGGAAGGTGCGAGCATACGGGCTTGGGCTCGAAGTATGAATAAAAAGAAAATGCCAAAAGTTGTTTAATAGTTTTTATTTTACTGTCTAAAATTTTCAAAAGGATCGGTCTACTGGGCGAATTTCTACAGCGTTTTTTCCGTGATGCAATTTGATGTGACACACCCTTTATAATTCATCATTACAGGTTCAATGTTTAAAACACCAATCAGAAGAAGCGCCGTGAATGTCCAGTTACAAAACACCGCTTTCCAATTTGATTGCATGAATGACTACAGGTAACTTAAGAGACCAAGATTGAGTTGTGCAGGTGCAAAGTCGAATTACGTTGACTCAACAAACAGAACTCATACGCTCTTTGCTTCACGACCGCTTATCAGAATTAAGTCATTTCTTGACGAATGCTGATCTTCGTTTAACCTGTTCGTACATTGTGCCAGTCGTTTCAACATATCAACATTATATTCTCGTTTGTTTTTATTCCTCCCGATTGCTCCCAGTGAAAAGAAACGAAGTATTTCGTAGTCTGCATACTTTTCATGAAAATGTTCCCCGGCCTGTTTCCATTGTTGGTTTTGTTGAGGTTATATCCAGAAAAAGTTCTTTCCACAGTTTCCGTAGGGATATGAAGAGTGAGGGAGCGATAATATTTATATATTGTGAATTTATTGCACATGAAATGGGTGAAACTGAAGCACACATATAAAAAAATGGATACAACTGGATAATATTAAAAAAAAACTGGAACATTGGCAACGCTGCCAATGCTTTATTCTGTGTACGATTTTTGGAGCGAATGGTTTCTCTCGAGCTAAAGGGTAAAATATTCCAAGATGACCTCTATGCGTCGCGAACCTGGTCACGACACGGCCCAAACAGCGTCTGTTCCCAAGAGAAGCTGGTTAAGAATGAAAAACTATGGATGGGTTATACCTATGATATAACCGCAAGGTTGACGTAGGACTGCCATTGGCTTAGTAATCATTTGTGTTTTTTAAATTAGCATTAATCGCACCTCGGATGTTCCTCATTGGGTACGATATCGCTGCTACGCAGAGCTATCTTTTGAATGTATTGATTAAACTAGTGAATGAATGAAACAATTTACGAATTCAATTGCAAACAAATCCCAATTTAGGTCAATTCATACATTATGGTAGTGGCAGCAAATGGTTATCAACATTTTGCCTAATCACCAAACGGTATGCGTAGAAGTTGTACCCGCTTTTGTAGACCGTGTTAGCAAAACGAATTCCGCAGTGTAAAAATGCATGGGAGTATAAAAGTACTGCCAAGATTTGCAATGCCGATTTCCCAACTTATTGGTTTCGGAATCTGTGTTAGGAAAAAACATTCCGATTTGCAAAAATGCAAGCGAGTACAAAAGTACTCGCAGCTTGCATCTCATTTGCAATGCCATTTTCCCACGCTCCATAGTTTTGAAATCCGTGTTAGGGATATATTCCGATTTGCAGAAATGCACACGAGTAAAAAGTACCCACAACTTGCATCTAATTTGCAATACCAGTTTCCCCAGGCTCCATGATTTGGAAGTCTGTGTTAGGGATAGAGACGTCGGTTAATCGTTCGATTAATTCAAATAATCGAATATCTGAAAATCAAAATCAAAAACTTTGAATACATCGAATAATTGTCACTGTAATCGCGATTAATGAAAGAAGGAAACTTCCTCAAGGTTAATGCATTTGTAGGTTAAGAATTAGGCTACATATTTTTTTTATCTAACCATCTAACATCGACAACCCGATAGACTACGAGACCAGAATGATAACGTGATACGTGATTATTACAAGAAATAAATATTCGCCCGATTAATCTAATATTGAAAGACAATTATTCGAATCAATCGAATATTGAAAAATGTCCCAACGATTAATCGATAATCGAATAAATGAAAATTTCAGACATCACTAGTTAGGGAAACATTCCGATTTTTAAAAACGCAAACGAGTACAAAAGTACCCGTTGCTTGTATCTAACTTGCAATGCCACTTTCCCCTGGCTCCATGGTTTTGAAGCCTATATTAGGGAAACATCTGGATTTACAAAAACGCAAACGAGTACAAAAGTACCCGCTGATCGCATCTAATTTGCAATGCCAGTATCCCCAGGTCCCATGGTTTTGTAGTCTGTGTTAAGGAAACATTCCGATTTGCAAAAACGCAAACGAGTACAAAAGTACCCGCTGCTTGTATCTATTTTGCAATGCCGATTCCCCCAGACTCCATGGTTTTGAAATCTGTGTTAGGGAAACATTCCGATTTGCAAAAGCGAAAACGAGTACAAAAGTTCTCGCTGCTTGCATCTAATTTGCAATACCAGTTTCCCCGGGCTCCATGGTTTTGAAGTCTGTGTTAGGGAAACATCCGTTCATTCCAGCGATGGTACCTCAATCGTTATGCAATCATAACTGACTGGATTTCCGAGCGACACACGCTTTTATACCGATTTGTGTAATTTCAAAAGCCTGTTTTGAAAACAATTTTAAGGCAATTGAAACAAGTTTTTGGACCAAAAAGTATGAAGCATTGAACTCGTAGACATTTTATCTTTCGAATGAAGTGTATATCATACCATTTCGTTCAGTTGTTTAGGAGCTGTTAACGCTCAAAATCTCGTTCTCCGGCGTAACGCTTTCGTTTTCGAAACTTTGAACTTACACCCCAGTATAGAAATGAAAGACGTAGTCCTACGTCAAAACGGTGTTTCGCAAGCCTCAACCATCGCGATACTAGCCATAGCTACTCCAATAAGGGAGCATAGTGGAATACGACGACTATCCAGAAAGTAGAAGACGTTTTTGACTAACGCGACAGTGAGAGGAGCTAAATCAGCCATCTTGGTGTCAAAATATTCCAACGCTCAGTACGCTTCAAGCTGTGGTAACAGAAGTTCTGAATCTATAATACATAAATATTGCAAGTCAATGCTACGTTGCTTTTTCAGGAAGATTATCAATATGTTCATTTTTGAATTAAGAAACAAAAATTGCATTAGGTGTATTTTTGTACATTTTCGTTTGAATAAAATTGGTGTTTTTAATTTACTTTTTAGAAATTCATGAAAAGACTGGACGCGACTACGCTTCCATCCGGAAGGTCCAATTGGTCAAGCATATCGGCTATTACTTCACCCATAACCCGTGTAATATTGTCTTTCAATGTCCAACTGTTGCTGGTTCATCCGTTCAAAAATTTCTGGAGAATTTATGTAACCCCACAAAAGAAGTTTATACACGAACATACGATCAAACAAAGTGCAAACTCGTCTCTCAATTGGTTTATTGTTTCGCATGCTGTGTAGCATTAGCACCGTCTTATTGACAGCACATATTGTCCAGATCCAATGCTTTCAAATGGGTTCAGATTGGAAATTTGAATTCCAATCCGCCCATCCGCAAGCGAAAGAAAACCTCTCATTTGAGTGTTTCCGAGCACTTTTTTTTTTTTTTGGCGTTGGTAAGGTGATGTCATTGGTATGCTGTTAAATCAGTTTTTCGTGCCTCTGTCTTCTAGTGTTGAAGCATGCTCTTCTTGCTCCTCATCGAGCAATGCCTCCAATTCGTCGTCTTCAAAAGTTCAAACGTTTTTCTTATAGAAAAAAACAGTTTGTGTTCCAGAAAAACAGTAACAAAAAAGTGCATATTTCAGAAAAGCTTGACTGAAGGCGAACAAGAACATTTCAATAACTGAAATGACGACCTTCAGCCTTCAAGATCTCCTGTAACCGCTTCGGCATGCTCTTCGCAAGGATCTCTGGATCTGGATGTACCGGATGGTAACTTTCGGAATCTTATTCACTTTCCAGGTAATCTTCTTGTCTGTTCTGGCATCTGTTCTAGCTTACCTTCCTCTGTCTATGCGATCCACCACCGATCCGAGGGTCTTCTCAAGAATTTACCCGACCGCTGCTTTGCTGATGTCATACTTTTTGGCAAACGCCCGGTGCGATTTACCGTTCTCGACATCTCCAACGACCAATTTATGGATACACAATGGACTCGTTTATGAAATAACTGCGCTCTATACTTTTTTCTCGACTTCACCAAACACGAACACGTGTACAAAAGCTCCAGAGCCAAGCCAGTTGTTGCTAAACGTTAAAATGCTCAAAACATAAACAATCGAGGGGTCTCACGATGGAAACTTATCGACAATATACCGATTTTCACAGTTTACTGTTTTCTAAAATACAAACTTTTTTTTTTATAAGAAAAACTTCCATTTTTCACCGTGAAACACGAATGAAACTTAAAATGAACACAATGAATAAGATTTCAAGAATGGTTTCGATTTGTTCACTTTCGATTTTAACCAGAAAAATGAAAGAAATGAAAAAAAATTGAGTGAGCACTTTATTTTGATTGATCGATGAAAACTATTTTTAGGCTGATATGAAGCAATTTTTCTTGCGTAACGGGCTTTCTTTCGTACTACTTCCGAAGGCCGCAAGCCATTCTGTTTCTGATTTGATTATTATTTATTCATTTTTCAAGTTGTGTCGTTTCCCTTCCACTTGGTACGTAACATTTTTCTTATGTTTGCAGTAATTGTTCACAGTTTCACTCCTCTCGGGATGCTTGCAGTGTGCATCTGGTATTGTTCATCAAAATTTCTAAAATTTAATATACTTTTTTGATTTATAAAATTTGATTTTGTTTATAATTCGCCTACTAGTGTATCGTGTTTTTTTCTTCTTTAACTTCTCTCATATGTCTTCCAGTTTGATTTTGCGTTCTCTACTATTCGCTGCAATTGTTTTGCGTAGGTTTCGTGTGGTGGTGGAGTAACTGTTTTTTTTTAGCGGGGTGGTTCTCTTCGAAAGAGCAATTTTATACTTCATCCGATGAAGTTCCAATAATTAACTTAGCGAGTAATAAAAACAACTTTTAACAAATATCTACAGATTCACTCCTAACACCTCTCTCACTGGGATTCACTCCTGTCAATTGAAATATTTAACTAATGTTTCATCAACGCTCAACGTATTGATTGTAGCAAATTTCATAAGAATCGATTTTCATCCACTCACTCAGTCCGCATTCATCCACGATACTTATTCGAAACTACATTCTGCACGATTCTCCTAAGAACCAATCAACAATGAAGTTTAAATCAATCCAGTAGAATACTTGCTTTCACTTTTCCTCCGTGCTTCATCTTTGCAAATTGCAAGAAGCAGTGTTCGTCGTGTGTAATAACATCATTTCTCCTTCTCGCTTCAATCTCATGGCAGCAGCTTTCTTCCAATTATTGTGTAGCTTATCTTGATTCTGCTTCTAGCACTCATTGATATTAATCCACGGATGGGAAGCAAAGGAAAAGATCACTCTTCATATTTGCAACGACAGTTTGATTGAAAAGAACTCGGACCATGGCATCCTTGATTCGACTAACTTTCTCACTCATCGCTCGAGCTTATAAACAATTGCTTTCAAACCGCGAATTTATCCATGAATTAAAATTTGTTTACCTACCACTAGTTGTGTCTATGTGTGTACTTGTGGGTGTGGTTAGGTGATTATTATTCCATCCGTTTTATATCCTTGTTTTTGAATCATTTTTTCATTAAAATTACTCAGCCTCACTCAGGTCCTTGCCTCCGCGGCAAGGCAAAGTTCACTCACACAAACTTCGCGTCTCTTCGCACAATTCACTTTATTTACAATATGAGGGCATTTTAAAACAAAACATCCACTGGCACTCGCTTTTCCCTCATCACCACATCCAACCCCCCGATACATAACGTTATTCCAGCGAAAAAGTCTTACGGTGTGTCAAAAACACAACTCTCGCTTCTCAAAGTTCAAAGTATATTTACATATCCCGGAAGCGACTCATCCCCCCGCCACCACACACTTCGACCCTTCTTCGATTTATGCTGTCAGGGAGCTTATTAACACATTTGTTGCCTCTTTTGCGCACAGATTCGCACGGTTCGCCTACTTTGATTTGGGTTTGAAAATGTTGCTCGTTGTTTTGATTCGCTCATTTTACGCTGTTCCCCTGCTTCATGACTAGAAAGTGCCATCGAAAAACATGGCGTTCGAACGATGTTAAAAGAAGGAACAAAAAAATAAAAGCACAACGCAAATGTCAACAACCTAATTGACGAAGCCCGGTGTATGTCAGTGATTCGTTAGGGTGGAATGGTGTGGTCCTTTAGCTTTTTGAACTTTCGATGAATATCTTCTTTCGCTCGTCGCCTCCAGCGACTCCACCGCCCCCATTTAGCGTGGTCGTAGTCCCAAGCACAGTCCCGGATATGAAGCTCGGATGCCCATCAAGCACTGTGTGCTGCTGCTGCTGATGTTGTTGAATGCTGGTGGGGTGATGATGCTGCTGCTGGTGGTGGTGGAGATTATTTTGTAGAAAAGTATTTGTCCCCCCCGCGGCAACTCCGTCCCTCCCGTGTTCGTCGTTGGGAATGGAGAAATGTCGATACGAGATGAACTCTGGCGCCATCGGCTGCTGTTGTCTTTTCGCGGCTTCCATTCGTTGCTTCTTAATTTTGAGATATCCCAGCACCGAAACGAGCACAATGAATACGATTATCCCCAGGCAGCAGCCCACAATCAACCCCAGCCGTCTCGTTAGTATCGAATGGATTATGCTCTGACTCGACATCCCATCCACCTCGGCCAGTGGATTCGGTCCGATAGCATCCAGAGTCCGCACTTCGGTGCATCGCGACGTCGGAGTATCCATCATCAAAGACAGCAATGTGTTCGAGAAGGAGGTATCCAACTCCTCGGCTCCGTAGCCGTTGTGACTATTGAGTATCTGATTTTGGATCTGATTCGATTGATTCAACAAACTGTGAATGTCGTTGTGATACGAAAGCCAATTACTCAGCCCAAGTACGCAGATCAAGTAGCGCGTATTCGAGGAGAGACGATCAAGCTTGGCAGAGTTGGCCAACCGATTAAGAGTTTTACCTCGTATCTATTAGGAAAAAGTAAAAAATAGCCCATCACTTATGGAATAATGCCCCTTTAATCAATAAATAATGAGACACAAATCACTTACATCCTCCACGGTGTCCAGCGAGTGGAAAATCACATGGTACCCGTGCAGTCCGGAGTGCTCCCGGGCCTGCCACGACACCAGCACCGAGTAGGGCTGAATATCCTGGATGGCAATCTTCAGAATCATCGGAATGTCACAGAACTCCTGTGGCTCCATCGTCAGCAGATTCTTGCCGTGCACCTCGGCCGGCTGCTCACACCGCACGTTGTCATAGCTGGCGGTCCACTTCCGGTGATCTCCCAGCCACTCCCACAGTTCCTGGGTATCACACGAGCAAATCAGCGGATTATCTTCGAGAGGGGGAAAAAGTAGAGAAAGGGAAACACGTTCAGCAAACTCCAACTAACGAGTCCATATAATCTGTTGAATTTGTTCCGAAAGATCGTACTCATAACTATCACACTTCAAACCGATGCGAGGGATCGAAACAGCTATTGCAGGCGATTATTGACGTGGCGATAGCTGCTCTATAAATTGAGGCTTCCGGAATTAGGGACAATATAATCAATATTAATGTTATGTTCTTTTACCCTCATATCTCATCGCTTTCTGGGGTAGATAATCTTCGGCAGATTCTACATTGAGACGGCTGCGTTGTTTGCCAGTTTGATCAAACTTTTAGCATCAGATCCGATTTTTGAATGGTATTAAAGTTCAATTCCGTTAGAATGAGAAAGCAGAAAAACAGCTCCACTCAGGGCTGGTTAAACGCAAGAAACATATGAAATCATGGTGATATTGTTTCGATACAATCAGAAGCTAAACCAGCAAACATTTAATTATATAACGTACATTTTCTAAGTCGTATATAAAGTGATATCAAATCACAATCGTATGAAATGTCGATCAAAGCATACATCGTGTATATCTAGAACCGCATAAAATACGAAAAATTTGATTTTATTCATCACGACCGATTGGGTTCAACGAACATCGGTTTTATGATATGCACTACCGTAACATTGAACTAATCGACTTCGTGTATGCATATCACACAGATACAGTTCGAGAGTCATATAAACGTTTAATTTGAATCATTGTAGTACTGCCTAAAATCGTGTAATACGCTGTGGAATATCATTCAACAGTAAATCATATTAAATGGTAATTGAGGACATATTACATCATATTATGAATATGACACATCATGATTGATGTTTATTTCGAAACGGATCCAAGCCCTGTGAATGATCCAGCTCCGTGGATTTTGCTGTCCTGCCCCGGTACTCGGAAACACATCTTACCTGTACTGCAACTGGAATAGAAAGAGAACGATTCTCGGAGTGATGTCCTCAGATAAACTGTCAAACCGCCCAAAAACATTGATTCGTATAACCAGCGTATACACAGCATCACATATCCCATATTTTGGGTGATATATGATTCGCCTAGCTGGCTTCACATGCAAAAGTATATGGCAGTGGCTTGCGAATTTGTTTGGATGAATATACGACTTACACGTGCATTTAGTACGCCTATCGTCAACGTATATACGATTAACCACAGATAAACAAAACAAACAAATGCAGGGGGTATTTCCATGAGGTTATAATTATTTTTATAACCTCATAACCTCACAACACCATTTTTATAACCTCACATAACCTCACAACATTCATGTTTCTAGAAATAGGAATGATTCAATTGGGTTGGTGGTAAAGAAAATTTGTTCCGATGGGATTCGAACTTCGGTTGTTTAGATGATAAGCAACAGCTACCTCACATGGCTGTCTTGAATATAATGCTCGAGCAGTAAAAACTCGTAATATAATACAAAAATGATGCAATCGGTCATTTGTCATTCCGTCATTCCTGGTCGTCTATTGTATTTTAGTGGAAATGTTGAAATTTATAGAGTGTTGCTGCAGAGGCATAATCGCTGGCGAGCCTATCTGCAACCAAACGCACATCATCTAATCACACTATGGAGATCCAACGACATATCTTGGTAGACAACGTCAAAGCATATGAACAATAGAAGGCATTCTGCCAATTCATAGGATTAAAGAGCGTGCTTCATAAAAACTCGTGGAACTACCTTTTGATCTTTTATATATTAAATTCACTGCATTCTACAGTTGAAAGGTCAAAACACTTTATATTCTACGTGAATAGAAGTGATTGACAATACAGGTTAGGAATTGAATTTATAATGTATGAATTTTAGCTTGAAGTAAATTATATTCCTATAACTACCCAGCGAAACAGCGCTACGTCTAGGGATATCGCTGTCGGTGTCCATTGCGTAAATCATACAGGCACACTGTAATGTAGGTATCATCGCCAAACATGATTTGTGTAATGGACACCGACAGCGATATCCCTAGACGTAGCGCTGTTTCGCTGGGTAGTAGTGGCAAGCGATCTGCTCTTGCGGAAAGCGGAGCGCCCCCTTCGTGATGACCGGCACGGAAAACGGGCAGGTTTACCTTAAGGAGTGCCTACAGAAGCGCTTACTAACACTATTGAAGCAGCACGAGGGCCCGACCATCTTCTGGCCGGATCTCGCTTCGTGCCACTATTCAAAGGACGTGTTGGAGTGGTACGAAGCCAACGGGGTCACTTTCGTGCCAAAGTAAATGAACCCGCCCAACGCGCCGGAGCTTCGCCCAATAGAGAAATATTGGGCGATTATGAAGCAGGCCCTCCAGAAGAACCCAAAAGTTGTCAAATCGGAGGCGGACTTCAAGAGAAAATGGATTTCTGTTCAAAAAACTACAACCTGACGTTGTACAGAACCTTATGGACGGGGTAAAGAGGAAGGTACGAGCATACGGGCTTGGGCTCGAAGTATGAATAAAAAGAAAATGCCAAAAGTTGTTTAATAGTTTTTATTTTACTGTCTAAAATTTTCAAAAGGATCGGTCTACTGGGCGAATTTCTACAGCGTTTTTTCCGTGATGCAATTTGATGTGACACACCCTTTAATTTGAAAGAGCTGTCTCGATTCTTAACGCCAGCACAATCTTCCGGGTGTCGAATTTTGGCACCGGCGAATAAGCCTGTACCCAAAATAATATTTAGCACATCTTTTGACATCCATTGAGCTTGAAAGTCACAACAACTTTTTATCCACCCATACTGATACAGTATTTACTCAAGGCGAAATGTGAGTTTGTGTATAATATATATACCATAGCAATATAAGAGCAATATGAGAGAGCAAAATAAGAGACACTTTGCAAATAAACACGCATTAGGGTGAAGATAGAACGAAGCCATTGTAGTAATATAGGTACGTGTTTTAATGGGGTAAAAGGGTTTGTGAGAGAAGAGAAAAGCACACATAAAAAGATCAATTCAATTATCAGACTGTGTGGCGCTTCACTGACACGAGTCTTAAAATACATTTGAAAAAAAAATGACAATGTAATACTGAAGTAAAATGTATGAACGATGTGTTCCGATGAACAATTGCAAGTATAAATATATGAAGATGGTGTATTTGCATATGAAGTAAAATTCTGATTATACGCGAGCGTAACATGAGCAAATTTACAACACAAACGAATTGAGGTTCTTTTGGATTTGAATTTCCACTTATACTTCAGCCATTGAGACTGAAAGAATGTCCCAGGGCATAAAAATAGCAAGGAAAGAATTGCGATCTTAACTTGTACTAACGCCACGGGAAATCACTTTACAGTAAATTCAAAAAACCAAGATGTTTGAGGAGACCAAAACAGACTATCTACTATACAATTTTCTTAACCAATGTTAAAGTTGCTAAAACTTACATTATGGATTTTCGTTTAATAACGAAAAGATAATAATTATATTGTTATCAACACAATTTTATTTTATAAATTTTCATGGCATGAAACGCTATAACTCAGGAATAACATTATATTGAGTGGTTTCTATAGCTGTTTCGATGATGTTGTCTGGCATCAGTGTCGAGAAAATAACGATGCTTTCACCAATACAAACAAAACCATTGCGGAAAATGGAAAAATAAAAATTTAACTTTCAGAGCACAAGCTCGAGTTTTCCGACGTTTTCCACTATACAGTGCGACGGCAGATGAAAGTTTAATATCTTGTGAGTAATCGATTGATATTACTTTGGTTTGGTTGATATTACTTGATAGGAAGCGTGCAAAAACGATCATTTTCTACACACTGTTTCGCAAAATTATAGAATATCGGGCGAGGGGTGAGGGAGGGTGACGAAAGTGAGCGCCATTGTGGCAGCCATTTGTGGCTTCCTTCCACCTTCACCTTAACCCTTGATACGGCGTCAACCGCTGTGATGCACCAAGTGAATGTCGCATATACACAGCCCCCGTCGCGAAAAGATTATAGGTTTACGTTGTTTACGCTCTCCATTTTACTCTCAGAAAACACTTTCCGTGTATACTTTTGAGATCCAACTTCATTTTATAATGCAAACTGTTTATTTGTTGTTTGAGTCCGAGAATGTGATGTGCCTATATTGCAATATGCTAAAGTTTGATTACGAAACAGCTGGATTGTGTTGTGCAGGTGCAAAGTCAAATTACCATCCATTCAACAATCAGAATCATTGCGCTCTTTGTTCTACTCAGTTATCAGAATTAAGACATTGCTTGCAAATGACGCCATGCGGTGCGAATATTCCCGAAGAAAGTGGATTTAATCCATTGACATTGAGGGTAATTTCTTCTAAAATAAGTCTACAAATAACTCTGCAGATTCGAAGGCAAATTCACCAGCGAACTGGATCGTTGTGGCCGCCAGTGCAGAACGCAAATTTCTGCAAATTAATTTCGTTGGCATGTTAGAAACCGAAATAGAAAAGCCTTGTACAATCAACCGTGCTATGAATAAAAGTTTTTGACGTAGAACTACGTCTTTCATTAAGGGTGCCAAATCAGAAAACAGGTCACGTTTTTATGAAATAAAGTTAACGTAAATAACTATTTTTGCCGCGAACGGATTTTGGTGATTTACATAGTAAACGAATCGGAAATTCCCTAAGATTTGTTTAATATGCTATACATTAGAATCTCCTGGTTTGTTAATGGTTAAAATACATGAAAACTTTAAGTGTTTCCATTTTCCCATACATTTGTTCTGTCCATTTGTGTGCTTTCCCGAACAGAGCTGTCAATAACGAGCAACTTATCGACGAGCAGCGAAGGGGAAATCGTAGGTTTGAAAGTATCCGTGAACGAAGGAAAAGAAGAACGATGAAGGGGAATACTTGCCTAGAGTATAAACAGTGGATCTCACTGAGGCAAACTTTCATTCGGCATCGGACTGTTGAGCAATCCAGTTCACTTTGCTTTTGCTGCGCTTCGATCTAAGATTGGACCCCACCAGTGGTAATCCAACTTGAATATCGTCGTGTGGTTTTTTCAGTTCGTTTTCGGCGTTATTCGTATCGTGTATTTTTCTTTCCGCGTCATAAATTAGACGCTTCGCGTAGTATGTGATAAGCAAGAAGAAGAGGAAGGCAGCCTCGAGCACTGCAAAGAGCGAACGCATTGCCAGGGGCAATCAAATTTCGAGGCAAGCGTCATCTAGTGAAGCACGCGATGTTGGTGCAGTGAAAAGCGCTCGCACTGAACGAAGCCTTCGCGAGTGACACCGCATCGAACAACAGCGAAGTAGGCGACTTCGGCGTGTCGGTTGACCCACTGGTGGTGAAGGCGATCGCTATTGACAAACTCATCAGCGAATTCGCATCGATGGGTTTTACAGCAGAGTCGAGTTGTGTGACATAATTCAGTTTTTTTCCAAGCAGTTAACATTGTTTGTTTTGTTTTGTTGGTGTCTTTGAAATTGCATGAATGCATTAAACTGACGTTATGGCGAAGCAGGCATTAAGGTTGTGTGCCAAAAAATCATTTGGGGAATACCAAGCATCTTGAATGTCTTACTGGAATGTTATAAGTTATTTGGGTTCGCGTGTCAGTCGCAAAACTGCCATCAACAAGGATTGCGCTAATCTTGATCATAATAAAGCAATGCTACTATTTTCGAGGTTGTTGATATTAACAAAAAGAGTTTATTTCGCTTGTTTAGATACCAACAAAGTAAATGTCGTTCTGGAATGTTGTATGTGATGAGGTTTCGTTTGCCAGTAGAAAAATTTCCTCCACTAAGGGTGGCAGCTGCGCTTATCTCGAGCATGAGAAAGTAATGCAACTTGTTTCGAGGCCAGTGATATAAACAGTATCGTTTCTTTTGAGAATAACGTAAAATGATGAGAAGCGTTTATATTCTTGTAGTTAGATATATTGATGTAGTTATGAGATGTGGAATTATGGTGCTGGTGCAACATGTATATAATCGACTGTAGCCGAGTCTATGTCAATCGCGAAAAAGGCCACCGGAATAGCGTTCAACGTAAATTTTCAATACATTGACATGAAATTAATTGCGACATATGATCAGCTAGTGTATTGTTCTGCGTGGGCAAGAATGAATCATCAATCAATTATCGTCAACTAATTCTACAATGAAAAAACATTTCAGAGATTATTCTACTAAGCAGTTGTTTCTAAAATTTCACAGCAGTATAGAATAATATCCGAAGGTATAAACAAGCGACTTATAAAAAAAACAGCTTAGTTCTACGTCAACAATGCGGTCGTATCTTGAACACAACCTCCTATAATTTTTTCAAAATTCAATTGAATTCGAAAAGCGTTTCACTTATTCACTAAATGCAATTAGAGTGGCTTCGTCTGTTATCAATCACGAATTCAAGCGAGAGAAAAAAATCGAAAGAAAACTAAAAAAAGGTCATCCCAGGAAAAAAAAATTATAAAATTTTGTAGTCATAATTATTCAGCTAAAAACAAGGGTAATCGGAGAATGCGTGTTGTTGGTGATTAAGTCAACTGTTCATATTTGGACAATCAGAATGTTCCGGAAAAAAATCATAAATCTGAGGAGGAGTTTTGAATTATAGAGGCTTTAAAATTTTCAGTTCATTCGTCTCTAGTCTTGGAAAAGACCATTAGTTTACAAAAATCTGAGTTTTAGAAGAATATACTGGATGAAAATGTGGAAAATTAATTTGCAAACTTACCTTCCACCCGAAGTTCCTTCAGATGCGTCTCCAGTGGCTTGAGCGCCCTCAGCGGCACATACTCGAAGTAGTT